>NC_137466.1:194144277-194621777 GCF_964235325.1 Thermobia domestica | reverse complement strand
AAATTGCAAGACAGGGGAAAATGTATATTTATATTTCACATTACTATGAACCTCTACTATAAATCTACAATTTTAAATTTCATACTGTGTTACTTTTCTGTACATTTTTAATGTTGAAAAACGTATTTATCATTGTCATGACCATTATTACTTCTTTATTGTTGCAGACTATTTCGTAACTTGAAATTTTAACATATCATTCACTAAATTCAACAAAGCAAGCATGTATACAAATTACCTACATTTGTGTTTTAAAAGTATAGGAGATTTGTTTATTTGTTCGTTATTTAGTGATCTCCCTTTTAGTTAGTTAGATACAGTTTTCGAAAGAGAAAGTGGATTTTTTAAAACCCGAGTCCTATATTTCATTGCTATTGTTTTCTATTTTAAAATTAGAATGAAAAATAAGTATAATGATTTAGCACGGGGGAAAATCAGTGATCGAGCTTTCTTCTCTGTAAGAAGGAAATTAGTAATCACATTAAAATATCACGGTAATTATATATATATATATATATATATATATATATATATATATATATATATATATATGGGTGTGCCGCGAGAATTCAAGTTACACCTGTAGTGTGCCGCAAGTTGAAAAAGGTTGGGAAACGCTGATCTATTTCCTCCAAGCTTATCCTCCTTTATACTGGAAGAAATTATCTTCGGACAATAAATCAAAGATTTTGTTTCCCACTTGTTAATCTAGTGCGTTATTTTGATGCAGTTGGCAAGAGTTTGATTGCATTATATTATTCGACTGGTACCACTGACTTATAAGGCCATTGTAGTAGAATGCTATCCCCCATGAAATTGGCTTATTGTCTTTCTCAATATTGTATTTACTATTAACTTCTTATGTAATAACATATTTGTTTAAAGTAAACATTGAAATTGTTATACATTCTAATATGATATATGTTTATAATCTTCGAGTGCTCATTACATAATTAAATGAATTTTAAATTGAGCTATTTTCTTTACAGTTTCTATTCATACCATCAGGATGATGCTTACAAATTATATCCATGTCTACTTACTCATATCTAAACTATTCGTAAGGAATTATTGTTGCTTTCACATCGTACATACTTCAGATCAACTTTTGCATAAAGAACTTAAATTATGTGTTCACTCTATATTGGAAACATATTTCCAAAACACAAGAAGCCTAACGGTTGTACAGGACCAGAAGATTGAAATAGATGATGTGTTATTACAAGAAGACATCAAGCCTATCGTTCGTTTGGAATCCAAATATACTGAGGAATTGGTATCTCGTGCTTATGGGATGCAGCACTACTGGTATTATGAAATTCAAAGAATGGACTATGTTATCCTTGTTGAAGATATTGTTACTTTTAGAGAAATAATCAGTCATTTAAAAAGGTTACCTTTGTGGAATCCACGATCTAAGTTCCTGACAATTATTTATTCCTTTAACCTAATTTCTCCAAATATCAGTGAAGTGTTTCAAACATGTTTCAAAGAAGATATATTAAATGTTATCCTCCTTACAGTTACTGAAACTAATCAACAGTTTGGCATTCAAAATCAGAGCACTTTGAGGGAACTTCGTTCGATTTCAGTTTACACTTATTTTCCGTTTACAGGAAAATCCTGTTCGGATACAGAAGGGATGCTCCTAGATATATGGAGAGGAGATAAGTTTCAGAATCGTATAAATTTGTTCCCTAACAAGGTATTAAATTTACATAAGTGTACTCTTTCACTCACTAGTGCCCATTTACCGCCTCAAAGCATTATTGATACTAAATCTACTGGTGTTGTAAATTTGATGGGTAAAGATGGAATGTTAATACAAACGTTATCTGAAAGGCTTAATTTCTCTCTGAATTTGGCCTATGGAATATCTATTGAGGATTATTTCTCTAAAGGGCTTGAGAAAGGTATTATAACTGGTTTATATGAAGGAAGGTTCTTGCATATGAATGTACCTGATCATGCGATCTATGTCTTTGATTATATATTTTCAAGAAGTTTTATTCATGTAATATGGATTAGTCCAGCCTCTGATATCTATCCCCAATGGATGAATTTATATTTTCCGTTTGAACCACTTCCCTGGCTTGCCATATTAATAACTTATTCTGTTGTCACTCTACACATGTATGCCACTCAACGAGCAATCTTAAAAGAGCATCAACCCTTATACATGACATTCCTGTATAGTCTATGCATTCTATTAGGAGTATCCACAAAATCTCCAGACAAGGTTTTCATTATTAGGACTATCTTTTTGTTGTGGGTTTTCCCAGCGTTAGTGATCAACACTTGCTACCAAGCTGCTTTGTATGGATTTCTTACTAACCCCAAGAAGATTCCTCCCATAAACTCTATGAAGGAAATCGTTGAATCTGGAATTCAATATGGTGGATTAGAAGGTATGAAAAATTACGTAACTTCCTTTAATGACTCTAGTGCTAGTACAATATACGAGAATTGGAAAGCAGTAAACACGCTGGATGAAGCTTACGAAAAGATAGTTGAAACTAAAGATTTTGCAACACTATGGACACTGCAATACACAGAATATATCATTTACAGTAAATCTTATTTAGATAACAATGGAAAACCTCTGTTGTCAATAGTTCCAGAAATAAATTCTTGCTTTCCTTGTTACTATTCTATAAGACGAGGATCTCCATTTGTGGAAGTCTTCAATTATGTTGTTCAAGGCTGTGACATTTCTGGTTTGTTTCAAAAATGGTACAAAGATGTAATGTATTCTGCAGAAATTGGAGTTCACAGAACACATCATACTGAAAAGGTGAAAATATTAGATATTTCAGCATTAATAGGCTCTTTTGCTTTACTTATTCTTGGATTACTTACAAGTACTATCGTATTTGTTGTAGAACTAATATTAGAACAGTTAGAAAAAAGATGTAGGAAATTCAGAAAACATGAAGAAAGGAAAATATATGTAAGTAAATAAATCGACTGGCATTTTGAGGAATAAATGTTGTACAAATCTTGTACAAATCTATTTATAAAATCTATACGGACCTATACAGACTAAGTCCGAAAAAATGATCCTAGATTCTTACAAATTCTCTTTAGGTCTGGATGATTTTCCTTGCATTTTTCTCAGAGTCAGGGTGGAAATTGGACGATGATATTGCATTATGCATGTGAAAATGTTGTTGTAGATAAACAATATAGCTACAATACAGGAACTCTCGGTAATTTTAAGTCTCAAATTTAATACATTATTTATACTTTTAATCTAGAACGATTTAAAAAGTGATAAAAGTAGGGGAAATATCATTACTACAATAATCATCCATCTGCTGTACGCTATTTGCTAATTAAATGGCAAAGCTGAACGTTGCAAGTGACAACAATAGAAATATACAGAAATAGAAAAAAACGTATGTTGATTATTTATAGGCTTTAAATTTACTTATTCAGTTTCAAATTATGTCTTTATATCAAATGATGTTACATAGAATTGGAACTTCTATTACAGTACCGTTGTTCTGTTAACATCTCAAAGTGACAGAAAATGTCGCTTGCAACGTTGTTCGGCGGAGCTATTGAATTGTTTCACTGATAATTCAAGTGTTCCCGAAACATAGATTTTTCTAGCTACCTTTGTTGGAGCGAAAACTAAGAAGTAATTTATGAAATCTGAATTTATCAAATCAGCAGGATAAAAGCAACAATATTTGATAACATTCTCTAGTCGTAAAATGTGATTTATCCGTTCCACCTTTTGCATAAGAGATTGAGAGGAAATTGGCCTTTGTTTCTAAAACTTGCGGAGATTTCAAGTTATGTCAGTATTACAAAGTGCAAGAAAATAAACTAAAACCTAAATAAATTTTGTTGCACATAAGGCGAGTTACTTTTATTTTCTTTTTTTCAAGTTGGGCTCTTGAAACGATTTTTTTTTTTTTTTTTTTTTTTTTTAGGAGAACAGATGAAGTTTAGTACAGCTGTAGAAGCTTACTTTTGGTAAAATCTTTTAGCAAGTAACTCTGTAATTAGTATTCAAAATAATCATACAAACGCTATGAGAAAATCTTTTAAATGATGGATCTTTATAATTAGTTTGTTACTTCTATTTCTGGTCTGTGGGCTTCCTGGAATTTGTGGTAGAAACACACCATGTTTGTGTGTGTTCTCAAAGTTCTCTTGTTTCCTCCAACTTTCTTCATTCCACCATTTCATTCATCTCATTATCACAGTCTCTTTTAGCCTCGGTGCATAATCATGGAACGTTAAACAAAAAATGTTCCTCCTTTTTTTAAATTAGACCAGAAAAAGATATTTTAGGCTAAATTTCATGACAATTTTACTGTTTACCAAGAAGAGAAATTTGGCGACGACTAAAACAAAGATAGGATTCGTATAACGTTTCCTTATTAGAATTTCAGTAGCTTATACAGGGTGGTCGTGCATGAATGTCGGAAAATTCGGGAGATGAATCTACAGGTAAAAACAAGCAAAAAATGTCATATGAACATTGGGTGAATGCGGCTTCGTTTGGACGCTAGAGGCATCTCAAATGTCACCTTCCGAGGCGGCAATTTGCAATATCTCAAGAACGGAGAGAAATACGAATGTCGGGTCAAAACATATCAAAGGAAACCCCATCCGAAGAATCCAATTATGCATAAGTAATGGCGAAACAGTGGCGGCGCTAGAGGGGGCACAAAGAAAGTGAATGAAACATGGAGAAAAGTGAACAATTTACACTGAAAAATTGTAGGAGGGGATGTTACTTGGAACATGCAACAATAAATGTTAATGAACAACGGCAACAACGGCTAGTCTGTAGGGTCATTATGGGATGCGGATTGTAGGAATACAGTATCTTTGTAATGGTGAGAAATAGGAATGTCGGGTCAAAAGATATCAAAGGAAATCCCATCCGAAGAATCCAATTATGTATAAGTGATGGCGAAACAGTGGCGGCGCCAGAGGGAGCACAAAGAAAGTGAATGAAACGCGGAGAAAAGTTGAAATTGGTGAAAACACAACTATTTGAAAGCAATCAGGAAACAAGGAATACAACTCTAGGTGTACTGTATGATACATGTCCGATGACAGAGGGCACATAGCTACAGTAGGTGGAACAAGGGGGCGTGCAGAGCGTCGCGTAGTAGAGTTAGTTATAGGAGTAGTGAAAGCGTGGGTAACGAGAGCGTTCGCATCGAAGTTGCAGAGGAAGGATAGCGCACAGTTCATTTGTACTGAATGGGGCAATAACAGTAACAGCACAAACTCTACAGACAGGACAGTGATCCATGTGTATGTGAATGTGGTTTACTTTGTGTCGTGTGAAACAGTGTTAATGTTGACATGCGCGGGACGGTCAAGTGCTATGTGTAATGCACCACAATGAATAGGGTAGTATACACTAACGCCGAAATGGCAGATATGCATTTCATGTACGGCTTAGCGGAAGGTAATGCAGAAGAAGCACGTAGGTTATATGCGGAACGCTACTCAGATCGACATATTCCAGCACGGGGGATGTTTATTAGTATTCATAAGCGATTTCGGGACACTGGGTCATTCCTTCCCAACACAGACATTCCAAGACGACGACGCGTTCGAACACCCCCACTGGAAGAGAGGGTACTCCGACATGTGACCCGGAACCCGAGTATTAGTACCCGACGAATAGCAAAGCAGGAACACATTTCGCATCAAGTCGTGCTAAGCATCTTGCATATTAATAATCTCAGACCATACCACGTACAACGAACGCATGCGTTATACGATGGTGAAAATGAAACCCGACGACGTTTCTGTCGGTTATACCGCCGCTGCCGTGTATCACCAGCCTTTCTAACACAGGTATTGTTCTCGGATGAGGCATTATTCACACGGGATGGCATCACAAATATCCACAATGACCATCGATGGGCACTCAACAACCCGCATGCAATTGTAGAGACGAAGCATCAACAGCGTTTCCAAATGTATGTGTGGGCTGGTGTTATTGGCGACAACGTTGTGGGACCACACTTCTTACCACAGCGATTGAACGCAATATCGTATCTCCAGTTTCTGACTCAGAACCTACCTATTCTGCTTGAAGATGTGACGACACAACAGTGTATTTGGTTTATGCATGATGGCGCCCCTGCCCACTCATGTCACACCATTCGTGCATATCTGAACAAAACATTTCTACGCAGGTGGATAGGTCGTGGTGGAAGACAAGCATGACCCCCACGTTCACCCGACCTGAATCCCCTAGATTTTTCCTGTGGGGTAACGTGAAGAGTCTCGTGTATACACGGCCCCTGCATGATGTTGATCTTCGCCAGCGTGTATGTGCTGCATTTGCCACATTACGGCAAACGCCAGCGATATTAGCACCAGTCAGAGAATCCTTACGCCATCGTGTAACTGTCTGTCTCGAAGAACAAGGAAGACATATTGAACAGTTGCTATAGAATGTCATTATGTTGACCATGGTAAGTACAATACCTCTTGTTTTTACAGTACACTGGGTCTCATCTTCCATACGTGTTTTTACGCTCTGCACGTTTCATCACTAAGAGTGTTTAACAGTTTCTTTGTAGCTCTCATGCGCCGCCACTGTTCCGGAGTACGTGTGCATAATTGGATTCTTAGGATGGCATTTCCTTTGATATCTTTTCACCCGACATTTCTATTTCTCTCCGTTAAAATGATACTGTATTTCAACATTCCACCTCTCATAGTGTCCCTACAACGTAGCCATTGTTGCCTTTGTTCATTAACATTTGTTGTTGCATGTTCCAAGTAACATCCCCTCCTACAATTTTTCAGTGTAAATTGTTCACTTTTCTCCATGTTTCATTCACTTTCTTTGTGCCCTCTCTAGCGCCGCCACTGTTTCGCCATTACTTCTGCACAATTGGATTCTTCGGGTGGGGTTTCCTTTGATATGTTTTGACCCGACATTCGTATTTCTCTCCGTTCTTGAGATATTGCAAATTGCCGCCTCGGAAGGTGACATTTCAGACGCCTCTAGCGTCCAAACGAAGTCGCATTCACCCAATGTTCATATGACATTTTTTGCTTGTTTTTACCTGTAGATTCATCTCCCGAATTTTCCGACATTCATGCACGACCACCCTGTATTTATGACGGTCTCACTGATGCCGATGAAAACAAATAAAAATTTTTACACCTATACTTCTCGTTGCTTTGCTTTTCTGAGATGGACCAATATTAAACTAAAATCCACAATTGCGTTCATATTTAACTAACAGTTACCTTTATTTGTTTAATTGTCTTATATGTCTATATTGCATATTCTATGAATCCAAAATAAAATTTCCAGTCCTGGAATCATTCGAACGTAAAATTTTAACGTTCTTTCAAGAACTTTCAAGATTGTTTCTTCTGCCATGAAATTATCTTATAGGATACTACAATATTGTAATAATATCATAAAATTGTTTTGCACATACATGGAGTAAACCTTTGAAAACAGCTTTAGAAAAATCTTGAATCTGACACATCACTTCAATCTTTCTGCAATGCTTGTGCTTCTCTCAATGACTACATAATTATGGACAATGACTTGACCGGTAAGCGTCAGCACAAAGACCCACTGAAAACCAGGATTTTGCGGTCCATAACCATCATAGAGCAGCAGCAATGTTCACAATCGGTTGGATACACTTTGGATCAAACGCTTCTTTGGACGTTCTCTACACAAAATCAAGGTTTGTGGTTTCTGATAGTATGAATAATAACTTACACGACCGCACCACACGTTTCCAGTAATCTCCGGTTCATGTTGCAAGCTTGCGGTACCATTGGCATCGGGCTAAAACGTAATGGTTCTTTATCAACGTTTTCGCCCTGGAACTCGACTCTTATGACCATGTCATGCAACTTGCGGTGAACTGTATTTGTTGACACAGATCTTTAGAATCTCTTCTTGAGTTCGATCGTCACTTGAACCATCTGGATGTTTGCGGATCTGGATTTGCAGTGAGTTTTGTTGGCCATCTTCTCCTAGGACACTGCCTCTCGTAACATATTTGCTACTTTCGTTATGCTCGCACAAAATAACCAAGCGCCAACAATTTATCTTTGGAAATGAGACAGGTTTCTCATTTTCCACTATCAACGTTTGCTTAGTTCACTGAACACTGCATTTCTATTTCAAAAAAAAATTCACAAATACACCGTGACCAACAGACTGGTGCTGCGGTCACCACCTGACCACTGTCAACCTACACATCTGATGTAATTCTATCTGTAGGTATTTCTATCAAACTGATATAATCTGTACGATTTCAACATATCTATGTTAAGATTACATAAGTAATGCATTATTTTGCATTATTCTCTTAAAATATTTAAAGAAATTTTGTTCTGTAATAAGTTAGCAAAAATATCAATAATGTTATTTTAAAATTAGTTATGTTATTTATCTTCTGATGGATATGTTGAATATGTAATATCTCTGTTGTAATACAGTGATTTTCAGAAAGTTTCTGTTTACCTGTTGTTAATAGAAATAGTTCAGTTCCATATATTTCTTTCGTTTACCCTTCTATAGATGATTATAAAATGGCATACCGATCGATTCTTCATATTGTGTATTTTTCTATATTTAAAAACATGTTTTATTAGTTTATTATAGGTTGAAAATTAATTATTTAATAAATAAAATTAAAAAGAAGGAACATTTTAAAACAACGTAAATAATTATGAGTGCAGTAGCGAAATGTAATACTATATACACAAATAGATCAATATTAAGGTGATATGTGATAGTTACTACACACTAATAGCTGAAAGTAAAGCAATAGATGATAACTGATATTTACTAATCCTGAATATTCAGGGGATTAATTGGTTAGATTGTTTTTAATTCAAAGGTTTATTTATTTATTTATTTATTTATTTATTTATTTGCTCAGTATAAAAATAAGTTGATGGTTTAAAATACTTGTAAGTATTGCAGCTAAGAGGCCATATTCTGTTTATATTTCATGTGTATACTAAGAAGGAAAGATCGATTTTGAGTATATCTTTCAAACGTTTCTCATTGACTTTATTTTTTACGTCCGTAGCGAACATATTGTGCAACTTTTTTTTCTATACCTTTAGTAATTGCATTATTGGGTCAAAAGATACAATATATTTCAGACAGAAATTTTCTTGCAGGTCTTGTATCTGGAGAACTCTATATAGTGTAGACAAACCAAAACTACTACTTAACTCAGTATGATGTGCTTATTAGGTAAACAATACGAAAACTTGATTTAGGGACCATTAAAAATTTTTGTGGTCCCTGATCAAAAAAATCATCCAATGTTTTTCATTCAATTATAAATTTTCTTGTAGGCCTTATATCTGGAGAACTACAAATACTGTAGCCAAAGCAAAACTACCACTTAACTCAGAATGGTCTGCTTATTTCGTGAAAACTATAAAATTCCGATTTAGGGACCATTCAAAAATTTTGTGGTTCCTAATACAAAAAAAATCCAATATATTTCATTCAACCAAACGTTTTCTTGTACGCCTTATATTTGAAGAACTGCATATAATGTATCCAAACCAAAATTACCTCTTAACTCAGTTTAATGTGCTTATTCCGTAAAATATACGGAAACTCGATTTATCTAGAGGCCGTTTAAAAATTTTGTGACCCCTGATCCAAAAACTAATTATTGGCCAAGATCGCAATCTTTTGATCCATTTTTTTTATCATTCCGAAAATTCTTGTTTTATTATTATTATTTTCTAAAATCCGTTGCTTTTAGTTTATTATGAGGAAAAGGTATAAAGAAAGTGTCTATAATAGCACTACAGCATACTAGTAATATTTTCTATTGAAGAATTCAAAAATTATTCTATTGAAGAGTTTTAGGTCCCACAGTTATGGCGGCTAGGCTAAAGGAGACGATGGTGATGAGAAATGTGTGGAATGGTGGAAGAATAAAGTGGGAGAAAACGGAAGAACCCAACAGAACCCACCCACACGGTGTTTGTCCATCACAAAGTTCACTTCTGGGATCGAACCAAGGATCCCAAGCACCAGAGGTGAACGGGCTATCACTGAGTCACCGCGGTCTCTTATTGAAGAATTCGCCGACACTGAGTTTGATTACGGAAAATTTAAATTAGTGTTCTACAACTGATTGATAAATTGAACCCTTAACGTCATTTGGATGATAAAACTAAAAAAAAAAAAAAAAAATGTTATGATTCAACTTGACATCATAACGCTGTTAATGCCATAAAGAATCATCACGGGACTTAGCACTCTTTCGAATTTCGAAATCCATAGTCACTATTAATAAAAGACTATGGTGTTTTTCCGTTAATTTCTTGCCCACATAATGAGTTCTCAATCTTTTTGTTGTCTTAATTCTCTAGAAGTACTTTGCCGTTGTTATGCATAAACGAATAAAAAAACTCAAGTGCATTTCCTTTTGTATTACATATACTGTTTTATGTCACTATGTAATACATTAATTTTCACGTTTCAAGGTAAACTCTTCTTTTTTATTCATTTACTGAGTCCGGCCCACCTGACTCGTACGTAATCTCTCAAACTGAGCTGGAAGTTTATATATATATATCTATATCTATATCTATCTATCTATCTATCTATCTATCTATCTATATATATATATATATATATATATATATATATATATATATATATATATATATATATATATATATATATATATATAGGCCTATTAGAGATGCAAAAAAGCCGGCGTTTTTGAATCGATGGTTTTCTGCACATAAAAAGCCGGCTTTTTTGGGAAAAAACGAGAATTTTGGAATTTTTTTTTTTTCATTTTCATGATTTTTCTATTTGAATAGCTTTCTTATAGTATACTCTAAAGTTAAATAAGATTTCATGACCTATATACCATATTTCGGTCTGGAATTCACCATCATGATGGATGGAGCACATGTTTTATGAATTAAAGTAAACATACAGTACGTAGTATTTGAGGGCAATTGCAGAGGATATTTAACTTTATTTCAACTTCTGAGTTATCGACATTTTTTTCTTCTCTACGTCATTTCTTTTTCAGTCATCCGTGTTTCATTTCTTAAAGATTAGCAGGCCTACTCTAGCTCCAGCACATAGGTTAAACTTATGTTTTTCAATATATCCGTCAGAGCGTACGTTTGTCAGTATATCTGTCAGAGCGTACTACCACATTTTTGTTATACTGTAGCTGTGCAATGATTTAGCAATAATCTTCCGGATACAACCATGAATACAGTTTTATAGAAATAATGAGTATCGGATTCAGAAAAGTATTTTGGGAGGTGTTTCTCTGCTTAATGTTTGTTTTTTCTAAAATTTCCAAATTTTTATTTGGGAGGAGCTTGAAGTTTATGAGTATAGGCATAACTAATATTTCGTTTTGTTTGTATCCAGCAATAATATTCCGGATACAACCTTGAAAACCATTTTATACTGATAATTAGTGGCGGATTTAGAAAAGTATTTTGGGAGGGTTTTTCCATATTAATGTTTAGTTTTTCTAAAAATACCAAATTTTTATTTGAGGAGAGCTTTTCGATTCTTTTAGAAATTCCGTAATTTCGGGATACAGGCTTCAATCTGTAAGACATCCCCGCCCTAACCCCCTTCGCAAATCCCTCACTGCTGGTAATTAGTAATAACAACGATTTAAAAACGATAAAGGAAGTCGGCCAGGATTCACAGTACACACACTATCTCTACATTCACAGATGGAATTTGAAAAAAAGTTTTGTCAAAATGCTAGAATTCGGGGTTGAATTCTGGACTTCCCGATAGAAGTGCAAAAACTAACCACTCACTCATGGTTGTTGTGCAGTTGTGCTTAACTTAAATATATTCTCTATATATATGGCTTATGGAATCCGAAGGTTCAATGCCGCGTTTACAAAAGCTCTCCACCGACATCTATCCTTAGCCAACTGGATCAAATTTTTAATTTCTATTCCTATTTCTGCGAGGTCCATCTTACTGCCCTCCCATCTGCGCCTAGGTCTTCCTAATGCACGTTTTCCGATTGGGTTTCCAGTTAAAACTTTGAAAGCGTTCCTACCTTCTTTCATTCTGGCTACATGACCTGCCCACCTAAGCTTCCTAGATTTGATGATCCTAACGATGTTTGGCAAACAGTATAAATTATGCAGTTCTTCGTTATGAAGTTTCCCCCCATTCCCGTTCCTCTTGTGTCCGAATATTTGTCTCAGGATTTTATTTTCAAATACTTTCAGTCTGCGTTCTTCCTTCATCGCAAACGACCATGTTTCACAACCATACAGAACGACAGGCATGATTATCGTTTTGTATATTTTAAGCTTTAAACTCCTTGACGACAAAATACTTTGAACTGAATAATAACACGAATTTCCTGATTTCAATCGACATTTAATTTCTTTGTGGATATGATTTTGGTCTGTTAATATTGATCCTAAATATTTGAAAGTATCCACTTTGTCGAAAGTATTATTTTATATTTTAGCGCATCCACAATTTGCCGTATTACGATCCCGGTGAACTTCCATGTATTTAGTTTTCTCTGCATTTACTTCTACACCAATGTCGCTGCAAGCGTTTAGTAAGGCCTATGCTTTTCTTTCTATTGTTCTCCCATCATCCCCTATTAAATTTACATCATCAGCATACGCCATAGCCTGGTGAATACCATTCAGCTCTAGGGCCTGGTTGCTATCTTTAATTTTCCTTATAGCGTGTTCCGGAACAGTGCTGAATGATAATGGCGATAGCTCATCTCCTTGTTTCAAACCATTCTCGTCGACGTTGAAGCTCATGGACAAGAATTTTTCTACTCGGACTTTACTCTGGGATTCATTTAAACACATTTTAATTAATTTAACTAGCTTTTTCGGTATTCTGTATTCCGGTATTCTGTAAGAACTGTACAATACTTCCCTCCTATCCAAGTCGTAAACCTTTTTAAAATCAATAAACAGCTGATGTACTGGGTAATATATTCCCATTTCTTTTCAAGTATTTATCGAATAGTAAATATCTGGTCGATAGTTGATCGATTTCCCTAAATCCACACTGATAATCTCCAATAATTTCATCTGCGTATGGAATCAATCTTGTTAATATAATGTTAAGGGAAATGCCTCGCTAATTATTACAGTAAGTTTTGTCGCCTTTCTTGTGAATTGAAACAGTGATTGATTTTTTCCACTCTTCTTAAATGCATTCCATAGTTTTTTAACAAAAAAGTTGATTCCTGTCCTTAAAAATTCAGAAACCTTCAGGATTGGGTAAACTGTGATGGTGGATATAGCCTAGGAAACCACATGATAAGATGAACAGTCTATTACGCGTATGATCCATGAACAGAAAATTCGTTACTTGCCCGATTCTAAACTAGCTTAAATAACAGTCAGTACATTATAGAATTCGAAATTTTACAGATTTTGCAGATCCGAAGCACCTAATAGGTGGTAACAGATTAATACGTATGTGATCAATGATGAAAAATTTGTTCGAAATATCCATACAATGTATATGAAAGTTAAAACTTAAAAGTTTCAAGAATGTGCAGAACCATCCGAAACCACGCTCTTAATGTGCAGCCTTTAAGATTATCATATAAATGTATTTCTCTCATGTTTAATTTTATTTTGTTTCAAAAAGAGGGTGTTTGATATTTTGAAGTAAAAATACTACATATAATTTTGCTAATTATCTGTGTATCATTTTTTAAAATAAAAGTACTCACTTTTGTGTATAAGAGGTTTAAAAATTATTACATTTATTGGTTAATCCTTAGGAATTCATAACGTAAATTTGTTAAGAATTTAAAAAAAAAAATCTTTTCGAAATTCATGGTTTATTTTAGGTTTTATATTATTACTAGAGCAATCCAAAAGCATAAAAAGCATAATAGCAATTTAGACATATGGTCGGTACCTTGAACATGGTTGTGGTTATTTAAGGGTCTATAAGAAACTAATTTTAAAAGCATAATTTTAGAAAATAAAACATAAAGCATAATTTAAAATATATAGCACAATTCTTGGAAAATACTGTTTAACTGCAAGTTTAAGACAGGCCTACTATATTATTTTCAAAACCAATATTTACAAAGCAAAATCATTGAGAACGTAACAATGCAACAATAAAAAGCTAATTTTTATTTCTGTAAACTTTTTGGTGTAATCCTCTGATGTGGAGAAAAAAAAAGAAAATGAATAAAACTTTCCACCAACAACGAATAGTACACAGGAACTCCACTCTATATTGTTATGTGTACCTCTTAACTTGAGCACTTTCTGTATTTTTTTTTTTTTTTTTTTTTTTGGTGATATCTTTTACTTTGCCTTTCTGTATATACGATGCACCTCTAAGGCGCACACAAGTGAAACAAAAACTGACTCGAGTAAAGCATATCTCTTTACAATGCATTAAGTAGAAATTTCATTAAATATGAAATAAACTGGTTGCATAAAATATTAATAAATAGATCAAGATATTTAGAATATTTAATGTATAGTAAATATTTTACATTACACACGATTAATATAAAACAATGAATGAAATTAACAATAAAGAATAATTTGGAAGAAAAATAAAGTATAATTACACAAAAAATAAAGCATAATGTGGGTTACTCTAATTATTACCTACACTAACCACTAATTAAATGAGTTTTGTGCTGTAGAGAAGTGAAACAAAGTCGGCTTTATCAATTTAAACACAATATTGAAAAAGGCCCAAAATTTCCCAAGCAAAAAAGCGAAGCAGAAAAAACTGAGTTTTTTTTCCAAAAAAGCCGGTTTTTTTCCGAGACCTTGCATCTCTAATAGAGATGCAAAAAAGCCGGCTTTTTTGAATCGATGGTTTTTTGCACATAAAAAGCCGGCTTTTTTGGGAAAAAACGAGAATATTGGAAATTTTGGCTTTTTTCATGATTTTTCTGTTTAAACAGCTTTCCTTTAGTATACTCTAAAGTTAAATAAGATTCCATGACCTGAATGCCATATTTCGCTCTGGAATCACCATCATGATGGATGGAGTACATGGTTTATGAATTAAAGTAAACATAAAGTACGTAGTATTTGAGGACAATTTTGGAAGCTATTTAACTTTATTTTAACTTCTGAATTATCGACATGTTTTCTTCTCTAGATCATTTCTTGTTAGTCATCCGTGTTTCACTTCTTAGAGCTTAGTACTCTAGCTTCTAGCACATAATTAAACTTATGTTTTTCAATATATCCATCAGAGCGTACGTTTTTCAATATGTCTGTCAGAGCGTACTTCCACGTTTCCGTTATACTGTAGCTGTGCAATTATTTAACAATAACCTTCCGGGCACAACTTTCAATACCATTTGATAGAAATAATCAGTATCGGATTTAGAAAAAATATTTGGGAGTGTTTTTTTCTGAATAATGTTTGGTTTGTATAAAAATTCCTAACTTTTATTTAAGAGGAGCTTACGTTTATGAGTACAGGCATAACAAATATTTCGTTTCGTTTGTATATTGAGCTATAATCTTCCAGATACAATCTTGAAGACCATTTTATACTGATAATCAGTGGCGGATTCAGAAAAGTATTTTGGGAGTGGCTTTCCTTATTAATGCTTAGTTTTTCTAAAAATTCCTATATTTTTTTATTTGAGGACAGCTTGAAGTTTATGAGTAAAGGCAAAACTAATATTTTGTTTGTTTTAGAAATTCCCTAATTTCGGGGTAGAGGCTTCAATCCGAAAGACATCCCCACCCTAACCCTCTTCGCAAACCCATCACTGGTAATTAATAATAACAAAAATTTAAAAACGATTAGAAAGTAAGTCGGCCAGGACTCACAGTACACGCACTATCTCTATGGAATGCGTTCCATGAGATCCGCCATTCGCAGATGTAATTAAGAAATTTTTTTGTCAAAATGGTCGAATGCGGGGTTGAATCCCGGACTTCACGATAGAAGCGCGAAAGCTAACCACTCACTCATGTTTGTTGTGCAGTTGTACTTAACTTAAATGTATTCTCTCTCTCTCTTTCTCTGTGGCCACAAAAGCTCTCCATTGACTTGTCCTTATCCAATTAAATCCAGTTTCTACTCTGTATTCCTATTTCTGCTAGATCCATCTTAAAATTGTCCTCCAATCTGGGCCTAGGTTTTCCTAATGGACGTTTCCCGATTGGATTTCCAGTTAAAACTTTGAAAGCGTTCCTACTTTCTTCCATTCTGGCTACATGACCTGCTCACCTGAGCCTCCTAGACTAGATGACTCTAACGATGTTTGGTAAACCGTATAAATTATGTAGTTCCTCCTTATGAAGTTTCCGCCATTCCCTATTCCCGTTTCTCTTGGGTCCAAATATTCGTCTCAGAATTTTATTCTCAAATAATTTCAGTCTGCGTTCTTCCCTCAGCGTAAGCGACCATGTTTCACAACCATAAAGCATAACAGGCATGATTATCATTTTATATATTTTAAGCTTTAAATTCCTTGACAGACTTCGCGACGAGAAAATATTTTGAACTGAATAATAACAAGAATTTCCTGATTTCAGTCGACATTTAATTTCTTTCTTGGTATGATTTTGGTCTGGTAATACTGATCCAAGATATTTGAAAGTATCCACTGTGTCGAAAGTATTAATTGATATTTTAACGCATTCATTTTTTGCCATAACTTCCTTGTGAACTTCCTTGTATTTAGATTTCTCTGCATTTACTCATGCCCCTGAAAGCGTTTAATAAGTCCTCTGCATTTCTTTCGATCGTTCTATCAGATTACATCATCAGCATACACCATAACCTGGTGAATAGCATTCAACTCTAGGCCCTGGTTCCTACCTTTGATTTTTCTTATAGCGTACTCCGGAACAAAGCTGAATAATAACGGCGATAACGCATATCCTTGTTTCAGGCCAATCTCGACGTGGAAGCTCGCATTTTTCTACTCGGACTTTACTCTGGAATTCATTTAAACACTTAATAAATCTAGCTTTTTCGGTATTCCAAATTCTGTAAGAATGTTGTACAATGTTTCCCTCTTTACCGAGTTGTAAGCCTTTCTAAAATCAATAAACAGTTGATGTACTGGGTAATGTATGCCCATTTCTTTTCGAGTATTTGTCGAATGGTAAATATCTGGTCGATTTCGACTAAATTCACACTGATAGTCTCCAATATATTCATCTGCGTATGGGGTCAATCTTATTAATAGAATGTTAAGAGAAATGCCTCGATAATTATTACAATCAAATTTGTCGTCTTTCTTATGAATCGGAACAGTGATTGATTCTTCCACTCTTTTTAAATGTATTCCATAGTTTTTCTTTTTTATAAAAAAAAGTTTCGTAACGATATGTTGAATTTTCTTGTTAAAAATTCAAAAACCTTCAGCATTGGGTAAACCGTGATGGTGGTTATATGTTCTACAGTCTAGGAAACCATACTCAGATGACCCGTCTATTACATATATGATCCATAAACAGAAAATTCGATACTTTCTCGATTCTGAACAAGCTTGAGGAGCAGTCGGTGCATTACAGAATTTGGAGCTTTACCGATTTTGCAGATCCGAAGCACCTGATAGGCGGTAACATAATATTACGTATATGATCAATCAGTGAAAAATTTGTTCGAAATATTCATACAATGTATATGAAAGTTAAAACTGAAAAATTTCAAGAATGTACAGAACCACCCGAAACGAAGCTCTAAATGTGCAGATTTCTCTGTTTTTCTTTATTTTGCTTCAAAAAGAGGGTGATATTTTGAAGTAAAAATACTACATACAATTTTGCTAGTTATTTGTCTATCATTTTTTAAAGTACTTATTGTATATAAGAGGTTAAAATATTATTACATATATTGGTTAATCCTTTGGAATTCATAATGTAAATATGCTAAGAATTTTAAAAAATCTTTTTGAAAGTCATGGTTTATTTTCGAGGTTTCATAGTATTATCTGCGTCGACCACTATTTAAATGAGTTTTTTTGTTGTAGAGAAGCGAAACAAAGTCTGCTTTATCAGTTTAAAGCAAAATTTTCAAAAAAGCCCAAAATTTCTCAAGCAAAAAATCAAAGCAGAAAAAACCAAGTTTTTTTCGAAAAAAGCCGGGTTTTTTCCGAGCCCTTTCATCTCTAAAAATTAGGTATATATACATATGTATGAATCGGATACCAGAAGTGTAAAATTGAAAGATGTCGAACAAAATGCAAAACATGGCTATGGAACTGAAAGCGGGTAGGTAGAGGTTTTCGTGGTCACTGAGTACGAATTCAATGCTAAAAGTGTAAAATGCAATATGGGAGATCTAATGTGGCGGTCGAACATTGCAAAAAATATGTACAGAAAGGACATGTGTGTTTCTCACACATATAGTAGAAACATTCCTTTAGTGCATAACTGGGTAAATAGGGGCAGGTGAAGACTTTACAATAAACAAGGAGCGTGTTTAGCTATCCAACAAGGGCGGATCCAGGGGGGCGATCGGGGCAATCGCCCCTCCCAGAAGAGAAAACTTTCTTATTTTATATATATAAATAAAACCCATCCCAAAGTTTGGAGCCCTTAAAAGTAGCACTATGACAACCCACCGTCCCCCCCCAGAAGTCGGTCCTGGATCCGCCCCTGCTATCCAATCATGCTCAAATTGAAGCACGGAATGAAAGACAAGCTTTGTAGCACACATGAAAGTCTTATGATACGATCAGATTGCAATCATAGACAACAATACAACTCCCTCTTCGGCCCCGAAGAGATCGGCATGCGTTATATATCGTTGAAAAAATCGCACCTTGTACACTTTACATCTGTGACATCTCGCTTGAATGGCGTCTGTAGGGTACGCTGCGATTATTTGCATATACCATCTGAAGATCCAAACATTGAAAAATATGTCTCCATAACTGTGTTTCCGGTTTCATATTATGCCGTGTAGGCCTATATTTCTGAGCCATATGAATGACAAATGTCCATTCTGAGTAGGGATGTTACCGACATACTGAAACCAAGACAAAGCTCGATCTCGTCTCTAATTTGAGATCAGGATGTGCTTTTTCCAAATCGAGACGGGATCGAGATGGAATCAAGGCTCGTCTCGATACACATATTACCATCCTGTACATTTAAAATTTTCTCTGGCACTTTTAGGATTGGATTCGTATTCCGCGACCACGAAAACTTCTACCTACCCGCGTTCAGTTGCATAGCAGTGTTCTGCACTTCGTCCGCCGTTTTGAATTTTACACTTTCAGTATTCGATTGATACATAGAAACGTCTACTATCACTATATACCCAATTTCAGCCCCGAGGGGGCGCGGTGGCTCACTCCTAGAAAGTGCATCTCCGGTATTTGGAGTTCCTGGTTCGATCCCAGCTCGTGCCGTGTGGACTTTGTGGTAGACAAACACCGTGCTCGTGGGTTTTCGCGGGGTTCTCCCGTTTCCTCCTACTTTCTTCATTCCACCATTTCACTCCTCTCTCATCATCACCGTCTCCTTTAGCCTAACCGGCATACCCGTGGGACGTAAAACTCAAAGATTTCTTTCCAATTTCAGTTCCATAGCTGTAATTTTTGTTCGCTATGTTGGATCTCCCATCTTGATTTGTAAACATTTCATATCAGATTGTATTCACCTACTTTTTAAATCTATGTGTACCGCGTCTCAAAACAATTACATCATAGCGTCCTATTTTGTCCACGGTTTTTTGGTGTTTCAAAGCATGCTTTGTTATGATCTTCAAATGATCTCCACGTTCCCTACAGACCCCACTCAAGCGAGATGTTTCTTATGTGAGGTGTACTCCTTGTGACCTCTCCGACGATATATAACACATGCAGATCCACGCTTACCACTTCGAGTACTTCTCTAGTGAGCAGTGTTGGACGTATAGGAAAACATTTTTATATTAAACCGAATTTTTTCCATATTTGGCACTTAGCACGAATTTTATATTCAGTCTATATACATATTATTACTACTGAGCATTGGTTCTTTTTAAATCCTGCATTTTTGTTGAAATGACGAAAAGAATCTTATGGGGCCAATTAGAGACATCCATTTTTAACAATTTTAAATGTCTGCATTCCAGATCATAAGAATAATGGTTTTATATCTCGATGAGCATACATTTATTTTCTGCTCTATTTAGAGCAGTGCAGAGAAGAAAGAAACTCCGATCTTCACAAGACTTGCTAGATTAGAAGCGCTAAGGAGAATTTAGCAAGTAATAAATATTTGATTTTTTAATGCTTATTTACTCTGTTTAATGAAATTTGTTCAAGTAAAAGAATAGTAATGAAGAGGAAGATCTAATTAATTTTTTTTTCAAACACGGGTATCAATTTTTCAAACGAAATTTCAGTTTCAAAAATAATATGGCATATTTTGAAAAAAAAATTGTACTGGTGTTTGAACTGGGCAAAAACTGTAGCGCCGCCTAGACACTACGCTATAATAAAAATGTCAAATCAATTACGCATTAAGTTTTAGAACCCCAAGATAACTTCATTACATGCAACGACCAACATCTGGTCGTTTTGACAAAATTTAAGGAATACACAGAATTTCAGCTTTAATGATGAATGGACAAAAATTGAAATTTTGACTACAAGGATGATTTTGAGACGATCTTGGCTGTCCGAGGGTTAACAAGATGTTTCCATACTTTCGATCATCCTCTCTCCCTATATTTTCGTGTTATTTCATAAGTCCCTAAATTTTGGATCGCGTTGTAGGTCTACAACACAAAAATTATAAAATATATTAGTGTGTGTTAGCTAATATTTGAACCGTTTGGATGCCAAGTAATTTGCATGAAGGAAATATTAGTCACTACGAGTGTTACAAAATAAACTTTATAATTATGTATTTAGTTCCAAAATTTAAAACAAAAACATGAATTTTTCATGTGATATTAAACTTCAAAATTCTCTCCAGAAACAAATCAATTTTTGGACTTACAACACTTAGTATTTATAGCATCCAATTGGTCCATTTGACGATTATATGAATACTTAGAATTCATTTAGATACCATTAAGGAAATAGGTACTCCATTAAGAGACGCGTTTCCAGTGACATATAAACACAACACTTTGATAGTGAAGTTAATGATAGCCGCCACGCACTACCTTCTTTGATGAATTTTTGTTTATCATTTACCATGAAATGAAATGAAATCTTTGAGATTTACGTCCCACTGTTATACCGGTTAGGCTAAAGGAAACGGTGATTATGTGAATGTTGGAATGAAGAAAGTGGGAGGAAACGGGAGAACCCCGAGAAAACCCACGCACACAGTGTTTGTCCACCGGCGGGGGCTGGGATCGAACCGGGAACCCCAAGCAACAGAGATGAACGTTCTACCTCTGAGCCACCGCGGCCCTTATCATTTACTACCTAGGTCGCACAACCTAAGGAGTGGTAAACATAAAACAAATAGTGAAGCATAGGTTGTCACTACCTATGCTCATAATATACTTTATATATGCTATTTATCGAATATACGTAATCATTATGAAATACATTTATCCATAACTAAGTCATATAAAATTTTATTATATTCAACAGCTCGTAGAAAACACAGAGTGAAATGTTTCTCTCTGTTTTATAAGTTTCATGATCATACGTCTGTATATTCGGGTGTGTTACGGTAAGTATATTTACAAGCAACAATAAAATTTTACAGATTATGAAAATAATATTAAACAGAATTCGAGTCATTGAAACAAAAAATCTTATCATTTATCGTTTATCGTAGAAAAATTGTTTGTAATCACACACAAGGGACATAAATTTCTAAGTCATCTAATAAAATCATTTGTGAATCAAACTTCTTTTAAAGTCATTATAATGGTAAATTCTTGTTAAACCTATATTTAAATTTATCCCACTATCAATTTGGTAAACATTGACTCAGCGAAGGGTATTTTGCAACTTCCCGTTAAAACTATGCTTATTTCAAGGTTTATTATATATTTATTTATATAGATATAGTTTTAATAGTTGTTTGATATTCATGAAGTTATGAACACCTTTTTTGCCAAGTGAAGATTATGAGAATCGGCCGATATAGTTGATTCTTCCAAATCTGGAGCATTAGAGTAACTAGCTTAAAATATAGCAGTTCGGAATTCGAGTCTCGTCTGACAGATGTAATCATTTTGCCACTCCATTATCATCGTCTTTTATACCATACTACCAGCATTCACCCCGCTTCGCTGCGGTCAGCCCGGAACGCAATAAACTTTGTTACTTAGATAATTTTTACTTTTTCGCTTTCAAGTGATATGATAAAAACCATAGAAGATTGCATTAAATGTTAACATTATATCGCCTGTCATTTATGTTAACCCGCCCCGCTTCGCTGCGGTCACCCCGGAAGTTTTCGCTTTCAAGTGATATGATAAAAACCATAGTAGATTGCAGTAAATGTTAACATTATATCGCCTGTCATTTATGTTAACCCGCCGAGGGACACGGTCATGCGGGTTGCATATAAATACGTTTATTTTTACCTATGATGAACTAACAAAGGATTTGTACGTTATGGACACTTGAATGGTCAATTATCTCAAGACACTGGTAATTAAAAATTAAAGTGATATGATAAAAACCATCTAGGGTCCAAATCCTAATAACCCCCCAAAAATAAAAGAAATTGGTTCAGCCGTATTAGCGTGATGAGGTAACAAAGGATTTGTGCGTTCTCTTTTATATATATAGATGACATAATAGTGAAAACTGAACTTGGAAAAGAGGTAGTATAAATCTTACGCAACCGAACAGGTAGTTTATTACTATTAACTTCAGTCCATATGTCATTGTTGGAATAATATTGCAAAAATCTGGATAATTATTTGAATCAAGAATTAACACATTGAAATAATAATAGAAAGATATAAACAAGGAGGAAGTGAACTCTCTAGTAGTTGTATGGTCTGAGTACTCATGTGATTCTGATCCTACGTAGGTCCGGTGAGATATCAGTTAACGGTTTTAAGTATCACGATAACTTAATTAGAAAAAATATTCTTCTTTAAAGAAACAAGTCATTTAATGTTCTTGTGATCAATACAGTAACTAATCATGCCCTGTACTGTACAATTGAATGAAAGTCTACTGAATTTAGGATTGAAAGAAGTGCGTGGAATGAAAACTGCTTCACCTTTCTCACTCTTTGAAAAACTAGTTATTTTCCTTAAAAGTGAATAGTTCCTTTCCTAATTTAAATAAAGCAACTTAAACTTCTTATCCAAATACAATTTTAACTTCACCTTCTATATCGATGACTTACGTGTACGAGGTCCCGAGTTCGATTTCCGGCTGGAAGAACAAAAATTTTAATTTCACAATCATTCAGTCTCATTATTCGTCCGTCTCATTTAGCTTAAAGGGCACAATCATAGAAGGTTAAATTTTCAAAGAAAAACATTTTTTCTTCTGTATTGAGATGAATTTTGGATTCGAAATCACGTTTCACCACACCTAAGACATCAAAGTAACATATTGTATTAATAAGTTAAATTGTATTACAGTATACAGTAAACGTTTGGAAGACGAAAAGAACAGAGTATATAACGAAAACGAAACTTATTGGATTGCAAGATTTATATTCATGTTTTATGTATCTTGCAGTTACCTTTCTTTCTTTTGTCCCACCCCCTGTTCAATTTACCTGTCTGTTTCTTCCCTTTTTTCTCTCTTTTCTCACCGTTGTACAATATTTAAAACTTTTTAAAAGCAAATTCATAATTTAAATATCAATCTGATTGTTTTAATACTCCTCGGACTATGAAATTGACATCAACATAATATTATGTATATATATATATATATATATATATATATATATATATATATATATATATATATATATATATATATATGTGTGTGTGTGTGTGTGTGTGTGTGTGTGATTGATTAGTGCCTTGTAGCTAGTACTTAAAAAAGAAAAAAAGTAACATTGTGTTATAACTAGAGAAGGGCATCCATTAGTTAATGGAACATCCATTTATATTTATCTTGATAGTGGGTAAATTTATAAAACATTTTACTATTTTTTACCTTTCATTATCTTTATCAAATGAAATAAATGTAGCAAAGATTATTTTAGTGGTAACTAGTTAGTAATTACCAATAGTAGTAAAGTAACATATTGATATTCTGTAAAAGTAATATATAACTGTTAATGGAATATCCACTTATGTTAATGGTAGATAATGTGTCCTAACATTTCCATTATAGTTTCAAAATCTGTTTGTTTGTATTCAACACAGCCTGCAAGGGAGTCAAAGCGTAAACAGAAAACAGTAAAATATTATCATCTGGTTTACTCTATAAATTTGAAGTTTATATTCAGGTGTTTTTACGGTAAGTGTTCTTTAAGTTGTAATAAACTTCATATACTCATGTCTCATTATAAGGAAGTAAGAGGAGGCAATATCGGTAAAATGTTGCCAATTGTAATTTCCGTCACTGAGTCTTCAATGGCTAATGTCCACAATTGCATTCCGAAAGAAAGAGACACGGAAGGTAGTGATCTAATTTTTATTCAAGCATACTGTCTAACGTGACAGTGTAAAATACCTGCTACACGATAAATATACACTGTCTAATAGGAAAATTCAACATATTTAGATAAATATCAAAACATTCAAACTAAATTCGCTGCTTTAAGTTTTGTCTGCTGCTTCTAAAATCCGTCAAATAAAGGTTCGTAAAATCGAAGGATAAGTGTATTATGAAACTAAATAAACTATACGATTTGATACAGATTAATTAAAATTAAAAACACTTTTTTTTTGCAACCAACAATGTAATATATTCAGCATAACCACAGTAGTGATTGTTGCGTAAAGGTTATGATTTCAGGGGTCTCTCAAATCAGCCTCTCTCCTTTCTTTTTTCCCAGAATCTTTAGCGGTCAGTGTCGTCACGTGAAGGTACCACTGAAGAGAACCAGTGGAATACTGCTTAACTAATTATGCTGCTTAATACATTGTTTAAAGCATGGGTAAAATATATCATCATTATGTTTAGCTCATAATACTAATGGAGCATGATAGAGAAATGACATACCACTGATTTCCAAAAAAATTAAGAGCTTCGACATATATATGGATTTCTCTCTGTAAGCGAAAAGTTACTTTTAAATTTGGCCAATGCTCGAGTATTTTCTCATTTTCTACAAGAGGATTATCGGAAAAATTTGAAAAATGAATTTCTATGCTTACCGA
Source organism: Thermobia domestica (assembly GCF_964235325.1). Classification (NCBI taxonomy): domain Eukaryota; kingdom Metazoa; phylum Arthropoda; class Insecta; order Zygentoma; family Lepismatidae; genus Thermobia; species Thermobia domestica. The sequence goes on along the minus strand of NC_137466.1, from coordinate 194,596,555 downwards.
AAACAAAAATGATTGGAGGACTGATGCTTCTCCCTTCTTATTCATACCAAACTGGCACGGGAAATAAAGCAGCCATTAGTCAAATCGAAGGACGACCTCCTGATTCCTTACCAGCTTAAATAATCAAAGCAAAATTTGCGTTTTAGTTTGCGATATTCATCATAATAGTTATAATTACTTACTGTATTATTCGCATTCCGTTGCGATCTGCAAATTTTGAGATAATCGATACGGAATGTACCTCAAGGCGTGTACTAACCATAATTTATTTTTCATTTTGCTGGTTATTCCACCGGCTGTTTGCACTCTATAGGTTAAAATCCTTATTAACCAAATCTAAATGTTGTTACCGTCCTTGTCCTATTCAGAAACAGCAAATATCGTTAACCATTTTGAAATAGTTAAATTCATATCATCCAAATTAAGCTGGAATTAAGTGGTTACAATACATTAATGTAGAAATAACGCATCATCAAATAGCGAGACAAAAACCGGTTTGTGTTTTCCTATTTGTATAACAAAAAATATTATGTGTTTGAGTCGTTCAGTTCCAAAATGGCATTCGTTCATTTACAGGAAATTGTGAAAAAACGAAAAAAAACTGTAGGATCGATGTGTTTCTTAGAACTGGGAATATTTCAGGGCGTTCAAGTGATTCACACAAACAGTCTCAAGTATTTAAAATTCCACAAACTATACAGATCCTACAGGATTTGCTGTAAATAATCGAAACCCAAAATGGGAGCAAGTAGCTCATATAGGTTCGACTTCTCTAAACACTGCACAGTGGTGGTTTTTGATCTATAGTAATAAATTTTATAAGTCATTGTTGCCTCAATAAGTCCTGTTTGAAAGTTGTAATAATCGCTGAGTGCTTCATATTGTCTTTTCAGTGGAAACATGGAGAAGAGATCTAGCTTTTAGTTACGCCCTTTCCACAACTTCTGGTTTTATTAGAGAGATAGAATAAAGATAGACTATGTCCTTAGAATGCATAATTGATCAGAGCCTCTTGGAATCTATTACTGTTTTTGCTTTATAATAATCAATGTTATAACTAGAAATATTTGATTAATACCACTTTCCATGGATAGAATACCTCCATCATTGATCCTGATTTCCAACTTTTAACTCTCTATATCCTGGTGAACATTAATGGTGATCCACTCAGTAGTTTTTGATATTGTCTCCTGGACGGAAAGACAACACATAAACAGACAGGGTATGTATAAAAACGAGTTTTGGTAAACCAACATCCTTAATGGAAATCCATTAGCTATGCTGCACGCGAGGTTTGAGATCAATTCCACTCTTACCTTCGTTGTTAACAGACATGTACTGCGGAGAGTCTCTAATTCCATACGAGGGATGTTAGCTTATGTTGGATTTAGTCTGTGCTGTGCTCGTTCTCAACCACCATACACCAAGTATTTCATTCTTAATTGCCACCTTTGTTTAATTTATCGTCTTGATTATCATTTTCAATATATCCAACGAATATTATAATTCGTCCTTAAATTTTTCCCTCAATACATTTCATATACCATAACTCCAATTTCCAGTAAAATTTTTAAGTACCATATATAGAGGCAACATGTAGTATCAGTGGGAAGAGGCTCACTTCTCGCGAATGGTCCCATATAAGTTTATGGCGGCTAAATAGTGTTAATGGGATGTGTCACTGTTCTCCAGGTTCTACAACATTCTGTTTCCTCCAAGCTTATCCTCCTTTATCCTCCAAGAAATTATCTTCGGACAATAAATCAAAGATTTTGTTTCCCACTGGCTAATCTAGTGCGTTATTTTGATGTAGTTGAGCAAGAGTTTGATTGCATTATATAGAAATGAAATGAAATGAAATCTTTGAGTTTAATGTCCCACGGTTATGCAGGTTAGCTAAAGGAGACAGTTGCATTATATTATTCTACTGTTACCACTGATTTACAAGGCCACTGTAGTAGCATGCTATCCCTCATGATCTTTCTCAATACTGTATTTACTATATATTTATTATGTAATAACACATTTGTTTAAACATTTAAATTGTTATACATTCTTAATATTATATATGCTTATAATCTTCGAATGCTCATTACATAATTAAATGAATTTTAAATTGAGCTATTTTCTTTACAGTTTCTATTCACACCATCAGGATGATGTTTACAAATTATATCCATGTTTACCTACTCATATCTATATTATTTGTAAGGAATTATTGTTGCTTTCACACCGTACATACTTCAGATCAACTTTTGCATAAAGAACTTAAATTATGTGTTCACTCTATATTGGAAACATATTTCCAAAACACAAGAAGCCTAACGGTTTCACAGGACCAGAAGATTGAAATAGGTGATGTGTTATTACAAGAAGACATCAAGCCTATCGTTCGTTTGGAATCCAAATATACTGTGGAATTTGTATCTCGTGCTTATGGGGTGCATTACTACTGGTATTATGAAATTCAGAGAATGGACTATGTTATTCTCGTGGAAGATATTCTTACTTTTAGAGAAGTAATCAGTCATTTAAAAAGGTTACCTTTGTGGAATCCACGATCTAAGTTCCTGACAATCATTTATTCCTTTAACCTAATTTCTCCAAATATCAGTGAAGTGTTTCAAACGTGTTACAAAGAATTTATATTAAATGTTATCCTCCTTACAGTTACTGAAACTAATCAACAGTTTGGCATTCAAAATCAGAGCACTTTGATGAAATTTCGTTCGATTTTAGTTTACACTTATTTTCCGTTTACAGGAAAATCTTGTGTGGATACAGAAGGGATGCTCCTAGATATATGGAGAGGAGATAAGTTTCAGAATCGTATAAATTTGTTCCCAAACAAGGTATTAAATTTACATAAGTGTACTCTTTCTCTCACTCGTGCACATTTACCGCCTCAGAGCATTATTGATACTAAATCTACTGGTGTTGTAAATTTGATGGGTAAAGATGGAATGTTAATACAAACGTTATCTCAAAGGCTCAATTTCTCTCTGAATTCGGTCTATGGAGCATCTATTGAAGATTATCTCTCTAAAGGGCTTGAAAAAGGTATTATAACTGGTTTATATGAAGGAAGGTTCTTGCATATGAATATATACGATTATGAGACCCATGTTTTTGATTATGTATTTTCAAGAAATTTTGTTCATATGATATGGGTTGCTCCAGCCCCTGATATCTATCCCCAATGGATGAATTTATATTTTCCCTCTGAACCGCTTCCCTGGCTTTCCATATTAATAACTTATTCTGTTGTCACTCTTCACATGTATGCCACTCAACGAGCAATCTTAAAAAAGCATCAACCCTTATACATGGCATTCCTGTATAGTCTATGCATTCCATTAGGAGTATCCACAAAATCTCCAGAGAAGGTTACCATTATTAGGACTATGTATTTGCTGTGGGTTTTCCCAGCGTTAGTGATCAACACTTGCTACCAAGCTGCTTTGTTTGGGTTTCGTACTAACCCAAAGAAGATTCCTCCCATAAATTCTATGAAGGGAATCGTTGAAGCTGGGATTGAATACGGCGGATTAGAAGGTATGAAAAATTACGTAACTTCCTTTAATGACTCTAGTACTCGTACAATATACGAGAATTGGAAAGCTGTAAACACGTTGGAAGAAGCTTACTAGAAGATAGTTGAAACTAAAGGTTTTGCAACACTATGGACACTGCAATACACAGAATACATCATTTACAGTAAATCTTATTTAGATAACATTGGAAAGCCTCCTTTGTCAATAGTCCCAGAAATAAATTCTTATTTTCCTTGTTACTATTCTATAAGACGAGGATCTCCATTTGTGGAAGTCTTCAATTACATTGTTGAAAGCTGTGACACTTCCAGTTTGTTTCAAAAATATAATAAAGATGTAATGTATTCTGCAGAAATTGGAGTTCAAAGAACACATCATACTGAAAAGGTGAAAATATTAGATATTTCAGCATTAATAGGTTCTTTTGCTCTACTTATTCTTGGATTACTTACAAGTACTGTCGTATTTGTTGTAGAACTGATAGCAAATCAACTAGAGAAAAGATGTAGAAAACTCACGCAATATAAAGGAAGGAAAATATACGTCAACAAATAAAACTGTTAGAAGTATCGACTAGTATTTGGAGAAATAAATATTCTTGTTGTATATACAATTCTATTCACGGAAACCTTCATTGCTTTCCAGAGACTCACAAATCCTAGTTTGCTTTCAGAGATTATGTCTGAAAAAAAAGGCCCTTACATCTTTACGAATTCCTTTAGGTTACGATCATTTTCCGTGTATTTTTCTTTTTCTTTCTCTTTTTCTAATAGTAGAATCCAGCTTAGTACAAATTTAAAATACCTTACGGCACAAATTACAAGTTAGTAATCGTTACAAGTTCGTTACAAGTAAGAAATATACAACATACCGTTGTATATTATGGCGCTCGACGGAGTTTTCTTTTATTTATTTTATTTGATAAAAGGAAAAGAACTCTGGACCGTTACCCTTAACATACTTTTTGAGTGCTACTCGTACATATCAAATATAACATATCATAATACATATGCATTTTCTTATTTTTTACATTAAAAACATGATTATTCATTATATTTGATTATAATCATTGATTACAAGGCACACAAAAAGTTACGGTCACTTAATTCAAGTCTGTTATGGGCCATAAAAAGGTTAATTGTTAATACTTTTAAATCTTTGGCTATGTGCCAATAACTAAAGATTATTGATATACATTTATTCTAGGCAAATTAAAACTGAATCCGTAATAATATTGAATTTCGAAGTTCTTTCAAAACGTATAAATGTTGATTTTCATTACTCGTACTTTTTTCCATGAAATACATGACATCGATTTTACATAATATACATTACTCTCATACGTTTACATTAAAATATCATTTTTTATTCTTTAACATTTATATTATTAACCTATAATTCGAATGTAACAAGAACACAAAAGTAAGAATTGTTTCAATACAAATTCCTTATGGAACACATAAATTATTAACTTCAATATACATTCTCGCATTACAAACACGAATAATGCGATTAATATTGCGTTTTTCAAATCAGAAAAACACATGAATAGTGTGACATACAAGTATCAAATAAAATACATAACATTAAAGCATATGTTGACATAAATTGAGTATTTACTGTTATAGATATAAACTCAAAGATTAAATAACATAAAGTAAAACGCAATAAACCAAATTACATATCCATAAAATATTTTCGTTTTTCTCTTTTGAATAGTAATTTTCCCCTTTACATTAGCTCACACCGTAACTTTAGCTTAAGTTACATGTCCAACGACTTCATATAAGTTACATTGAAACTCGTAAATAGGAATATAGTATTGCGCGTTATTTACTTCTACAATTCTTCGTTTCTTACTTTGAGAATTGTTGCCATCTATGATTTTTCTACGAAATCTAATTTGAAGAAAATCAGATCTAATGACCACATGCTTTCTACATGTAATGCGACTGCTATTGTTATTACTACTAAGACTAGGTTCGGTTACACAACCACTACCACTACCACTGTCGCTACTAGGATTAGGTTCGTTTACATAACCGGTAAAATTAGATTCGGATCTCATTCGTTTCACTGGTGTGAAATATCGTGTCTCCTTATGGGTCTGTACTTGTTCTTTACATGACATCCACGGTAGTCTGTCCTGCCATGGTTTCTGTTCCGCGAAGACTCCCTCGGAGCATCCGATGGATCTTTGTCGTACTTCATAGATGTAGCCGCATTGTTATCCGGCGGATAATTTTTGTCTGACTTCTTTCTCCTTTTGTCGATCCACTCTTCTCTTCGCCAATCATCTTGACTTCCATCTCTGTCTCGTACACTGGGATCACTCTTCAATCTCACATGAATATATCGAAGTTGATTTCGATTAGGGTTGGTTTGGTTCAAGTTATAACTGTATTGATCCATTGAAGAATTTTCAAAATATCGCGACGACATGCTTACATGATTGAAATCAACGCACTGCATCATGTTCCGTAAAGGTATCATCGGATTGTTCGCTATTATCATCGGCCAATCAATACAAACATTGGTGTGAACACACGTCTTCTTCCTGAAATTCACAGATACTAGACTCAACTTTCTTTTTGCTGCCAGTGTTATGTACATACCATTAAATGATTCTATTACCATTACTTCATCTGCAGGATTAATATCATGGCATGATATGTACTCAACATGATACTGTGAGTTCAAGTAGTCAATAGCATTCACTGGACGAAAACGATCATAACTCTTCACACTTTAATGTATACCAAACACTTCATTACACATAGCATCCATAAGGCAATCAAAAACATTCGACTGAAAAGAAAAGTTGGGATAGTCTGATTCAACCAATACGGCTGTAAGTTTTTGCGAGAACTTAGTACCTTTCACTCAAAATCTACATTTTCCGTTGTTTCTGTAGAATGTTCAGGTTCATTTTCATTACTCGTATTAACCTGTGGTGAGATTTCTTCAACCTGTTTCATGTGCTAATCCTTTCGTTCCATTTTATTATCATATTGCTCAACTTTTGTGTCTACTTGATGATTTATCTGGATCAATTGCTGCTGTATTTCGTCCCATTTGTCGTCATTGCGTTGCTGTAGTTGCTCCAACTTTTCATCAAGATGTTCCATTTTTTGCTCTATCTTCTGTGCTTGTAAATCCACTTTTTGATCTAAGTTCTGTGCTTGTAGATTCATTTTTTGGTCTAACTTCTCAATTTGTTGAGCCTGATTTTGTGTGATATCTCTCTTAAGACATCCATTAGTTTCTCTGGATAATTCCTTTCTGTCTGAACAGTTTGGCTATCAGTACTCATGATCTTCCGATTTATTATTTTCCCACTTCTTAAAATAGTGAGATGAACGTTGGGCTCAATGGTGCTCGTTTTACTATACTTCTAACGATGCATTTCCTTTTTTTCACTTTCCCGAGGTTTCGGCACCAATTTTTAGAACAGTTCAAATTAATTGTTGAGCCCATTAAAACACACTATTTCATCTTTTAATATACTTATTTTAATAAATATAACAGAGAAATGTACTTTATACTTTTACACAACTTTCTAATATGTCTGCTTAACTCACTCTATAAAAACTATTTATTTTTAGTTGTCATGACAATAACATTTCAAAATCCTATTTTTTAAAAAACATTTGAATATCCTTTTTCATAGACAATATATGTAATATAATTCTTTTTCTTTCTCTTTTTCTAATAGTAGAATCCAGCTTAGTACATATTTAAAATACCTTACAAGTTAATAATTACAATTTAATAAGTTTTACAAGTTCGTTACAAGTAAAAAAATATACAACATACCGTTGTAGGGTCGCAGTGCACCAGGGGATGATGGTTTGGGCATTTCCTTTTACCGGCGTTATTGGCCTCTTCTCAGTGCAACTCTTGTATCGATCTTTAACTCTTTGTTGTCGGGGATTTTTTCCCATAATATGGTTATTGTAGTGCTCATCCCGAAATCCTCTACTGCACGCGTGGTTACTGATTACCGACCCATTTTCTTATTACCAGTAGACCTCAAGTTATTTTTACAGCCAGAGTACGTGCTATTATTCAACGATATATCAGTTCTTTTCAGGCGGCGCTTCATGAGATGCATAACATACAGTACACCCTTCGCTCTCTCCGGGATCTTTTCACATATTCCCATTCTCGTCACGTTACCGCAGGAGCCCTAGCAGTAGATCTGGCTAAGGTTTATGACAGCTTGGATCATAATTTCCTTTGCTTAACGCTTGAAGCGTGGGGCTTTCCATTGGCTTTCCGTCAAGTAATTTCCAACCTTTACGCTACATGAAATTTCCGTATTCAAATTATGGCCATTTATCCTCCGTTATTTCGTTACAGCTTGGCTTGCGTCAAGGGTGCTGTCTCTCCATCACGTTATTGGCTTTAGTCTTAGACCCGCTCCTTAATCGTTTGGCAACGTTGTCTCCTTCTGCACCCTCTCTTATTCGCAGCCAAAAATCTTTGGGTTTGCCGACGATCTGACCATTACCGGAGTGGATTCTGCTGCTCTTCAGGGAGCTTTTCCTGTTTCACAGCGATATTCTCTTTGCTCTGGCCTTCATTTTAACGACAGGAAAACTCACGTGTTACAGTTGAATGGCTTTCAGTTATCTGTGAGCACTCCTGGTACCCTGTGTCTGCCTCATGTCACTTCTTTAACAATCTTAGGCCTTCCCTTTACGTCACACCCTACCCCGCAGTATGACAAGATTTGGTCCCCACTGTTAACACAGGTTCGCCGTTTGTTTTATTCCCAGTGTTTTCGTCGGCTCCATTTATTACACCGTATTCAATTTATCAATATTTTTGTTGCAACCAAACCTTTGTACCGGGCGCGAGTTTATCCATTACCGGAGGTATACGCCAAACGGTTCGAATTTTTGTTTCTTCGGCATATCGGACGCGGTTTTTATTTCCGTATTTCGCGTACCGGGCTTTATCTGCCACGTTTCCTTGGTGGGTTAGGAATAGTTAATATCCGCTTACAATGCCGAACATTGTACATGTTAGATTACTACACTGCGCTCACTTCTGCAGCTTATTTCACTCATAACTGGATCAGTTGTTTCTGGCCGAATTATGAGCATCCTTTGAATCCCCCTTTTATTCAATTTGCAGCCCAATGTCCGCCGTATGTCCAGACTTTCATCCGCTATTGGATCTATTCAGGAATGATCATAAACCTACACCTTCACACTTCCCATTTGTTATATCTGCCCTCCTAACGTTAACTTATCTTCAGACACGGCTGCGAGTAGTACATCATTTTCCGCAAGTCATTTGGCAGCAAGTGTGGGATAATATCTCAACCTCTGTACTACCTTCGTACATGCAAGTCACCTGGTTCCAGGTTGTACATCAGTTTATTCCTACTCGCGCGCGCTTATTTGAAATTCAACGTGTCCCTGATGCGTCGTGTGATAACTGTAAGCAAGAGGATACTTTGGCTCATCGTTATACACAATGCGTTCAAGCTCCCCCTATTTGGCATGCTTAGCAGGAATTGTTAAGACGTATTACTTGCCGTCCTCCCTCTCAGTTTACAGTGGAGCACTTGTTATTTCCTGATTTTTGTTTTATCCCCCACACTAAACATTAGGCAGTGCTCTTTCTTGTTGCATGCGCTCTTACATATTTCCAGCACTATATGCCCTTGTTGGATGAGTGCATTTATTTCGACTTTCTGAGGCCTACACACTCTACTCCCCGGAGCTGAACCGGCGGTTTTTAGAAGTCGTCTTGCAATAAACTCTTCGCTTACTTTAGAAAGAGTATAGTCGCACTATTATTATTATTTAATTTTTATTTTTTTATTTATTTATTTTTTATTTTTTATTTATTTATTTTTTCTTTTTTCTTTATTATTCTTATTATTTCTTTTTATTATGTATTGATTAAGTTGAATTACCTTATTGTTAATGATGTTCTAGGTTAATTTTTCTACAAGGACTAATTCCGTTCTTTGCTAGTTATGTATTAGGCAGTTATGTGCAATAAAACTTCAGTTAGCCAAGTAGGTAAGACGCTCTACTTCTAACAGAGTAATCCATGTTCAAATCTCCCTACAGCTAACTTTTTTCTTCCACTACTGAAATCAACACCTTGTTTTGTGTTGATTTGACACTAAAAGTGGTATTCACGCTGGGTCACTGCATTGTGTTGAACATGGGCGGAGTTAGGAATTGTCTGCTGGGGGGTCAGACCTTTTGGTCGTTCTCGGACCTGTAGAATACTCCTAGACGTGTGTGGAATTAATATGAATAACTCATTTTTGGTCAAAATTTGGGGGCAATGCCCTCCATGCCCCCCATAGCTTCGCCAATGATGTTGAATCAACACAGCTATTATTTACTGTGCAGGACATGCGTTGTAAAAAGTCAGGTTAAAGACACATACAAAAGTAATCCAGGGCAGAGGTTCGAATTCACAAATACGTGAAGAAATTTCATTTCTTCAGTCAAAATTAAATGTGTTGTAAAGCACCTTTACTATTGACAATAAAAGGCAATGGAACCAAACGTTAAATTTCAATTATAAATGCCGGACTCAAATTACTGTAGGAAATTAAGTAGACTATCCTAGAAACAGAAGAAAAATTAAACATGAAGAAATAATTTAATAAAAACAAGCTAACAAGGCTATCACACTTAACTTTATTTAAAAAAAGAAAAACGCAGAGCAAACGTAACGATTTCAATGTTCTAACATCTTAATGTGTCATCCGAGTAACATCGAAAACGTTACGCTTGCTGTGTGTGTGTTTTAAATTCAAAAACTGTGTTTGCAATTTCGAGACACGAGACGAGACATTTCACGAGACGTCTCGCCTCGTGTCCCATCTCGAAAACGAGACGAGACAAGTAGTATGTCTCGTCTCGCGTCTCGTTCCAAAGAGTTTTGTCTCGTCTAGTGGCAACACTAGAAATAGCTCATTTGAACCACTTCTGGCTTGAATATGGAGTTAACGGGTGAGATGTAATATATTTTTGGATGCAGAATCAATGGAAGAAAACCAGTTCTTGATATCACTTACTTTCTTCGCTCTGGTATCTGTCACACCCATACGGATGAAAACACTCCATAAGACTTCCGACTTTTATGCACGGCATAGTTTGGAAGTTTAAAACCTGTCTAGTTTCATAAATATTATTACCACTAACATATCAATGATACTCTTCTGTATAATTCAAAAAGTTAGGCGTGAAATTTATGCCGGCTTGGAAGCAGGTGTGGGAAAACCTCTTGCTACATCAAATTTGTGGGTGCTCAGGTAAAACCAATATAATCTTCCTATTTTAGATTGGGTTAATAATTAATAGGTCATTTCTACTGTATATCAACTTCACGGACAAAAGTGACTCGTGACTTAATGAAAATCCATTTGCTGGTTCTTCAAGGTCAATACATCAACAAAATAGCTAATATTAGGAGTATACGCGACCCATTACTTCGATAGAAGAGGCGAATTCAACACACATGTTTACGTATAAAAGACTAATACCTCAGGCACTTAGTAGAAGGCTTAACTGGGTGGAAGCAACATAGTGTAAAGGAATCAATGTGTTTGTGTCGGGGCTCACATTGAAGACTGTTATTATAGATTTATTGATTTTGTGCGTATGTCTTTTATCAGCGGAAAATGATGTGAACTGTTTGTTCTTGATTATTTTTGTTTGTGTTTTGTGAAGTTTCGATGTGCTTCTGAAAAAAGTACAGATACTTTTTATTATACGATTATAATTACATACGAGAAATAAGTATGTTACGAACTTGAGCTCTGAAAAGCCAGTAACCCACTGACTGATGTTTTGCTGTGTCAGCATTTTGTGGATATAATGTGTTTTATGTAATTGTCTTTACTGTTTTGTAATAAAGTTACGAAAGGCATCATTCTGACTCCTCCCAACACCCAAACCACACCTTTCGTGACGTCTGGGACTCGCTTCTAAGGTCTCCTGGTATAGTCGCCGAGCCCGGGGGCTTTCCTTAAATAGGTCATGTTACTTCCGCCTCGGGGAGTCGCAGTTGGAATCGGAGTTGGATTCATATTGGAGTTGGATTGTGGACTCGAGTTGGAATAGGAGTTGCTTTGGACCCCTACTTCGATCCAGTGATGACCGTTGCACCTTGTCAGTAGACCAGGACCTGACCTAGAGAGAGAGAGAGAGAGAGCGAAACGCCGGCAACCAAGGAGAATCTGACGCACGCCCGGACGTCAGAATGAAGGTATTCCTTTCCTGACCCAATATTCCTATCCCAAACCTTGTTTCTCTTATTTTTATAGAAATTCCTCGTAAATTTCTCTTCTATCCCCAATGATCTTATACTTCAAAGGACAGCTGTCCGAACCCAGTACCCGTATTACGAGCTGAATTCCCCACTTTCACTCTTCTGACGGCTTTTGTGTAGGTGGAGTTTCCTTTCATTTTTCCTCCCCTACACACCCTTTACAATAGCAACGTTATATGGCAAAGAACGCTGTGCTAGGTAAAAAAAAAAAGAAAATGCTCTTGGTTGTTCTATCAGTTGTGTGTATGAAACACGAGTTTGTTTGTGTGTCTGTCTGTGTGCGGCCTGGGAATCAGACAAGTTGACCGAAAATTACTAAATTTTGGTCACGGATAATTTATACAGGCTCCAGACCAGAACGAAGCGTTTTTTAATTCGAATCAGTTTCTCAGGAGAAGGGAGAGTTTACCGGGACATGTAAAAATATTAGAAAATGACCAATATTTGTGTTGAATTCATAGTTATCGCGGTCGCTGAGATCAATGGTGACATTTCCATTAGCGATGACTTTGAAAATCGGCTACCATTGTATGCGGGTCGATGTCACTCTGGGGATGTGGTACCGAAATATATTTTAAAAAATCCAAAATGGCCAATATTAGTGTCAAATCCTTAGTTTTCACGGTCGCTGAGATGAATGGTGATTCTTCCATTAGCGTTGTCTTCCAAATACAGCCCAATCGCCTGCTGGCGAGAGGCGTTCCTATAAATTTCGAACCAGGGGGTCTCAGGGGGCGTTTACCGGGATATATAAAAGTAGTAGAAAATGATAGATACCTTTTCGTTTCGTCGTTCAGTTTGTTTACATAGATATTTTATCTGGCCCATGCGAAAAGTGGGTATTTCAGCTTATTATTAAAAAAATGCAAGAAATAAGTTATTAGTAATATACAGGGTGGCCCAAAAATAACTATACAGTACCGTACTGATCAGCTCATTGCATTTTATACAATTTCTTATTTTTATCCATCAAGTAGACTCAGTTTTTTTATTATTTGTTCTTAATATTCCTACTTACATCTTTAGCTCAGAAGAGCCGAAGCAAATAAACTCATAAACTAGAATGTTATAGTTGATCAATTCAGAGGTCTATGCCTACTTTTGGACTACGCGAACATATAGGAGTGTATTTCGAAAGAAAGAAACGAAATTGTAAACATACATAACCGTATTTCACTTTATATAATCTATCCTAAACCACGGTCACAAATCTAAGATAATATAGGAGAAAATAGAAGAAAGTAAATATATTTTGAAAGAAAAAAGGCCCCGGGCAAAACTTGTTTACTCCAGATGTCGAAGCCTTAGAGTTGGAGTGGGTCAGTGAGTCAAGTGGATCTAGTTTTCTGAGTGGGTCGTGGGTCAACAGCATGTGACCCACTGCGACCCACGACCCGCCATGACCCACTCTGAACCTTTGTGACCAACTCCGACCACCAAAACCCATCGTCATTAACTCTGACCCATGATCCACGCTCTCTTCAAAACTAAATAAAGTTTACAATTGTAATAAAACAAGGTTGTGAAGTTATCACTAATCGGTGTTTAAATTTCTACGGTTCAACGCCCAAGGACCGCTCTGTTACAATACCGATGGATCTGATCTTTACGATATACAATGATAAAGTGTTTGTCATAGGCCAAATTGCGATAAATTTAAATTTAATTATCATATATAATTATTTTTTGTTGACTTTCAGACATTTTCAGTGGAAAATTGGATGAAATTTGTAAGTCTTAAATGAAGGTAAAGTAGACCAAAGTAAAGAGAAGTTTAAAATTGGCCATATAATTAAGCATCCCGTACAAATTTAAAATTCCCACGTAATTACGCTTACAGTGCAAATTTTATATCCATTTTCCTCACAACTTTAGGACGTGATACCCTTATGCTGTGAACGCTCCATATATAAACACAAGTCTCAGCAATTATTATAATAAAAAGCAGTAGATGCAAAATGCGTAAAACTGTAGTTTTTATTTCTCAATAATTGCTTTCCAATTTGTTTCTGAACTAACATCGATCGTTTTCGATTATTTTTAGAAATCAACCCTATATATAGAAAATCCCCTCCCAATAAAAGATTTTTAAAAAATCATATTGAGATCAGGGCCTAACTATGTATATGCCAAATGTCATTTCAGTTGACTTTGTAATTTGATCATGATGATCACACACACATAGATATAATCATTTTTTATATACTAATTCATACATTATAGGTGATTCACAATTATTTTTCCAGTAGTTAGCTCCTCAGAAAACTCACAGGATATGTTTGAAAATTCAAGAAGTAAGTTCTATTGCTATTATTACAATTGCAAATATAGTCAATTGCCTGAAGTTCTGCAAGAGCGCCTGAAGTTCTTTCTTCAATAGAAACAAATGAAAAAAGAAGAAAAAGGGAGGCCTTGAAAGTAAAAGGTAGATAATTTCACCAGTGCTCACAAGAAGCTGCAAGTCACAAGAATGCACTGAGCAGAATGGGTTGGTGAGTCAGAGTGGATCAGTGGGTCAGCGTGGGTTAGAAAGGGTTTGTTGGGTCAGAGTGAGTCACGGTTGGTAGTCTGTAGCAGTGAGTCACGTCGGGTTGACCCACGACCCACTTACAAATCTTGACCCAATTGACCCACTGAGTCACTCCATCCCTGGACTGCACACACGTATAAAGCAGTCATATATTTATCTTAATCTTTCTGACTTTACTTAACCTCCACTAATTTAAGATAATCTACAAAAAATGCAGTAAAGCAATAATTAGTGACAAATACAAACATATAGGAATGTATTTCGAGAGAAAGAAAAATCAAAGCAAACAAGCCGAGATTTAAACCCAGGTTGCCTCACTTAAGAAGCAGACATCCTACCGACTTAGCCACGGAAGAATGTGTCACTTCTGGTTTTGAAGCGTTATTTATATTGCGTGTGCTACGTAACAACGCTACGAGATGTCATTACAGTTGCGACGACTTCCTGCAAGACCCGTTTCGTAATTTTACTAAATAACTCATTTAATCCTTAATAAATCCAGTAATTTATATATATATGTGTGTATGTGTCTGTGTGTTGTTTGTGTGTGTGTTGGTGCACCCAAGAGATTAATTCATAATAGATTAATTTATTCTTGATTTTAATCTACAGAACAAATGCTTTTAAGGAATACATGGGGCCTGTTGCCGTAGACGGCTAAAGGCGTAAATAAAATTCAAACTTCAAGTGTAACTCGGGTAAATCACCGACAAAGGCTGATTTAACACGTTTGATAACAGCGCGTGTACTGGTTGATTTATAAAGGCAAATGATTGAGCCTGTATACATAAGTGGGTACCGTGTGAGACTGTCGTTCTAAGGATTCTGTGTTCAAGTATCAGCCTAGACTGAATTACATGATTTTTTCAAGGAATTAAACACTATAAATGATGTTCGCGTTTGATACTGAAAGAGATTTATCCTCTGAAGGGAAAAAAACGAGACAATAAAGGGGGCAGGAGGAAAAACGGAGACTGTTTATCCTTAAGTGTTAACATTTAATTTATTTCCATGTCTTTTGCTCTTTCGTTTAACTCTTTCTTTCTTTTCTAATTTTCTTTAGCTTTCCATACTGTTCCAGTCTCTGCATGATGCGAATTATTATTTTCGTTTCCTTTGCATTAATTCCTATCTCTTTGAACTTAACGTGAATAGAATTTCTGCAGATTTATCTCGTGCTAGTTTCTCTAATTGATGATCTCAGATAGTAATGCTTTTTCCTCCAAGTAGAGGAATATTCTGGCATATTATGTTTTCGGGCATGTTTTTGCTTTCATGTTGGTTGTCCAACTATCAGACATACAATGAAACTATGCTGCTACCGGAAAAAGATATCATTTGTCATATATCCAACCTCCACTTTCTAATGTTCGTGGCTGTACAATATTTAAGTTAATAAAATATTTACAACATTTTTAAAGCAAATTCATAATTTACTTATGAATCTGATTGTTTTAATAATCCTTGACCTATACAATTGAGATCAACACAGAGCCGGATTTAGGGGGCTGCACCGGAGCACGTGCAACCCTTTCCGTTTTGAATATACACTATCTAAAGTGAGGAACTGGCAGTGGAAATAGCAATACTTTCCTAAAATTCCATATCATGTTTCCGTTTCAGGCTTAAACAAAAGCGGTTCGGCAAAACACAATAGTTTAACTGAGTTCCTCATACACATCACAGATGCCAAAAGCATTTTAAAAATTTAAATTTGATTCAAATGTGCTGATATTTATTGGTGCACCCTCTCAGAAAATCCTGCACCCGGTCCTGTATATATATATATATATATATATATATATATATATATATATATATATATATAAAGAAAAAAGTAACATGTTATAACTAGAGAAAGACATGCATTAGTTAATGGAACATCCATTTATATTTATCTTGATAGTGGGTAAGTTTATAAAACATTTTACTGTGTTTTAGCTTCCATTATCCTGATCAAATGTGAAATAACTGTAGCGGAGATTATTTTAGTGTAGGTAGTTAGTAATTACCAATAGTAGTAAAGTAACATATTGATATTCTCTAAAAGAAATATATAACTTTTAATGGAATATCCATTTATGTTAGTGGTAGATAATGTGTCGTAACTTTTCTATTATAGTTTCAAAATCTGTTTGTTTGTTTTCAACACAGGCTGCAAGGGAGTCAAAGCGTAAACAGAAAACAGTAAAATATTATCGTCTGGTTTACTCTATAAATTTGAAGTTTATATTCAGGTGTTTTTACGGTAAGTGTTTTTTAAGTTGTAATAAACTTCATATACTCATGTCTCATTATAAGGAAGTAAAAGGAGGCAATATCGGTAAAATATTGCCAATTGTAATTTCCGACACTGAGTTTTCAATGGCTAATGCCCACAATTGCATTCCGAAAGAAGGAGACACGGAAGATAGTGTTCTATTTTTTATTCAAGCATATTATCTAACGTGACAGTGTAAAATACCTGTTACACGATCAACATACACTGTCAAATAAGAAAAATCAACATATTTAGATAAATATCGAAACATTCAAACTAAATTCGCTGTTTCAAGTTTTGCCTGCTGCTTCCGGAATTCGTCAAATAAAGGTTCGTAAAATCGAAGGATAAGTGTATTATGGAACTAAATAAACTATACGATTCGATACCGATTACTTAAAATTAAAAACACTTTTCTTTGCAACCAACAATGTAATATATTCAGCATAACCATTGTAGTGATTGTTGCGTAACGGTATGATTCCTGGGGTCTCTCAAATCATCCTTTGTTTCTTCCCAGCGTCCTGTGCGGTCAATGTCGTCATGTGGAGGTATCGCTGAAGAGAACCAGTGGAATACTGCTTAACTAATTATGCTGCTTAATACATTGTTTAAAGGATGTGTAAAATATATCATCATTATGTTTAGCTCATATTACTAATAGAGCATGAAAGAGAAATAGCATACCATTGATTTCCAAAAAAATTAAGAGCTTCGCCATATATGGATTTCATTCTGTAAGCGAAAACCTACTTTTAAATTTGAGCAATTCACGAGTATATTCTCATTTTGTACAAGATGATTATCGGAAAAATTTGAAAAATGAATTTATATGCTTACTGAAAGCAAAAATCTTTTGGAGGTCTGATGTCCTTGTCCTATTCAGAAACAGCAAATATCATTAACCATTTAGAAATAGTTAAATTGAAATCATTCAAATTAAGCTGGAATTAAGTGGTTACAATACTTTAATGTAGAAACAACGCATAATCAAATAACGACACATCAAAGTACGTTTATGTTTTCCTATTTGTATAACAAAAATAAATGTTTTATATGTTTTAGTCGTTCAGTTCCAAACTGGCATTCGTTCATTTACAGCAAATTCTGAAAAACCGAGAAAAACTGTACAATCGATGTGTTTCTTAGAACGGGGAATATTTTAGGGCGTTCAAATGATTCACATAAACACTCTCACGTATTTCAAATTCTACAAACTATACAGATCCTACAGGATTTGCTGTAAATGAACAAAAACCAGATTGGAAGCGAACTACTCATAAATTTGACTTCTGTAAACACTGTACTGTACAGTGGTAGTTTCTGGTCTATAGTGATAAATTTTATAAGTCATTGTTGCCTTTTAAGTCCTGTTTGAAAGTAGTAGTAATCGGTCAGTACTTCATATTGTCTTTTTAATGGAAGGATGGAGAAGAAGTCTATTCTACATTGTCTGCAAGGAAAAGCTTTTAATTACGCCCTTTCCACCACTTCTGGTTTTATTAGAGATATTAGAATGAAGATAGTATATGTTCTTAGAATGCATAATTCATCATAGTCTCTTGGAATCTATTACTGTTTTTGGCTTTATAATGATCAATGTAATAACCGGAAATATTTGATTGATACCGCTTTCAGTGGATACAACACCTCCATCATCGATCCTGATTTCTAACTTGTGACCCTTCGTATCCTGGTCAAAATTAATGGTGATCCAGAAGTAGTTTTGATATTGTCTTCTAGACAGAAAGACGACACATAAACAAATAGGGTAAGTATAAGTAAAAAAAAAACGAATTCTGGTAAACCAACATTCTTAATGGAAATCCATTAGCTATGTTCCACGCGAGGTTTGACATCAATTCCTCTCTTACCTTCGCTGTTAAGAAACATGTAGTGCTGAGAGTCTCTAATTCCATACGAGGGATGTGAGCTTAAGTTGGATTTAGTCTGTGCTGTGCTTGTTGCCGCATCACCATATACCAAGTATTTTAATCTTATTTGCCACCTTTGTTTAATTTATGGTCATGATTATGACTTTCAATATAACAAGGAACATTATAATTCATATTTAAATTTTCCTCTCAACACTTTTCATATACTTTAATTCCAATTTCCAGTAAAATGTATGAAGTTCCACATATATAGGGGCTACACAGTGTGTCAGTGGGAAGATGCTTACTTCACGCAAATGGTCACATAAGATAAGTTCATGGTGTCTAATATAGTGTTCTCCAGCATCCATTTCCTCCAAGCTTATCCTCCTTTATCCTGGAAGAAATTATCTTCGGACAATAAATCAAAGATTTTGTTTCCCACTTGTTAATCTTGTGCGTTATTTTGATGCAGTTGGGCAAGAGTTTGATTGCATTATATTATTCTATTGTTGCCACTGTAGTAGCATGCTATCCCTCATGAAATTGGTTAACTGTCTTTCTCAATACTGTATTTACTATTAGTTTCTTATGTAATAACATAGTTGTTTCCAGTAAACATTGAAATTGTTATACATTCTTAATATTATATATGTTTATAATCTTCGAGTGCTCATTAAATAATTAAATGAATTTTAAATTGTGCTATTTTCTTTACAGTTTCTATTCATACTATCAGAATGATGTTTGCAAATTATATCCATGTCTACCTACTCATATCTATAGTATTTTTAAGGAATTATTGTTGCTTTCACACCGTACATACTTCAGATCAACTTTTGCATAAAGAACTTAAATTATGTGTTCACTCTATATTGGAAACATATTTCCAAAACACAAGAAGCCTAACGGTTGTACAGGACCAAAAGATTGAAATAGATGATGTGTTATTACAAGAAGACACCAAGCCTATCGTTCGTTTGGAATCTAAATATACTCTGGAATTTGTATCTCGTGCTTATGGGGTGCATTACTACTGGTATTATGAAATTCAGAGAATGGACAATGTTATCTTTGTTGAAGATATTGTTACTTTTAGAGAAGTAATCAGTCATTTAAAAAGGTTACCTTTGTGGAATCCACGATCTAAGTTCCTTATAATTATTTACTCCTTTAATCTAATTTCTCCAAATATCAGTGAAGTGTTTCAAATATGTTACAAAAAAGATATGTTAAATGTTATCCTTCTTACAGTTACTGAAACTAATCAACATTTTGGCATTTCAGTTTACACTTATTTTCCGTTTACAGAAAAATCTTGTTCGGATACAGAAGGGATGCTTCTAGATATATGGAGAGGAGATAAGTTCCAGAATGGTATAAATTTGTTCCCAAACAAGGTATTAAATTTACATAAGTGTGCTCTTTCTCTCATTAGTGTACATTTACCGCCTCAAAGCATTATTGATACTAAATCTACTGGTGTTGTAAATTTGATGGGTAAAGATGGAATGTTAATACAAACGTTATCTGGAAGGCTTAATTTCTCTCTGAATTTGGTCTATGCAACATCTCTTATGGATTATTACGATAAAGGGCTTGGAGAAGGTATTATAGCTGGTTTATATGAAGGAAGGTTCTTGCATATGAATATATACGATTATGGGATCGATGTTTTTGATTATGTATTTTCAAGAAGTTTTATTCATATGATATGGATTACTCCAACCCCTGGTATCTATCCCCAATGGATGAATTTATATTTTCCGTTTGAACCGCTTCCCTGGCTTGCCATATTAATAACTTATTCTGTTGTCACTCTACACATGTATGCCACTCAGCGACTAATCTTAAAGAAGCCTCATCCCTTGGATATGATATTCCTGTATAGTCTATGCATTCTGTTAGGAGTATCCACAAAATCTCCAGACAAGGTTTCCATTATTAGGACTATGTTTTTGCTATGGGTTTTCCCAGCGTTAGTGATCAACACTTGCTACCAAGCTGCTTTGTTTGGATTTCTCACTAACCCAAAGAAGATTCCTCCCATAAACTCTATGAAGGGAATCGCTGAAGCTGGGATTGAATACGGTGGATTAGAATACATGAAAAATTACCTAACTTCCTTTAATGACTCTAGTTCTCGTACAATATACGAGAATTGGAAAGCCGTAAACACGTTGGAAGAAGCTTACGACAAGATAGTGAAAACTAAAGGTTTTGCAACACTGTGGACACTGCCATACACAGAATATACAATTTACAGTAAACCATACGTAGATAACAATGGAAAACCTCTTTTGTCAATAGTTCCAGAAATAAATTCTTGCTTTCCCTGTTACTATTCTATAAGGCGAGGATCTCCATTTGTGGAAGTCTTCAATTACATTGTTCAAAGCTGTGACATTTCTGGTTTCTTTCAAAAATGGCATAGAGATGTAATGTATTCTGCAGAAATTGGAGTTAAAAGAAAACACCATACTGACAAGGTGAAAATATTAAATATTTCAGCATTAATAGGCTCTTTTGCTTTACTTATTCTTGGATTACTTACAAGTACTGTCGTATTTGTTGTAGAACTGATAACAAATCAAGTAGAGAAAAGATCTAGAAAACTCTCACAATATAAAGGAAGGAAAATATACGTCAACAAATAAAACTGTTAGAAGTTTCGACTAGTATTTATGGAAATAAATATTCTTGTTGTACAATTCTGTTCACGAAAACCTTGATTGCTTTCCAGAGACTCACAAAAACCTAGGTTGTTTTAAGAGATTATGTCTGAAAGAAAATACCCTTACATCTTTACGAATTCCTTAAGTTAGGATCATTTTCCGTGCATCTTTGCCACATTTAGAGGTGAGAATTGAATGATAATATAGCATATTGCACTGAAATATAGCATATATTATGAGTGCGGGTGTTCTTCAATTATCTTTGTTCTAGCATTATCTTCCGTCTCATTAATACACTTACTTTAGCCTCTGTCCATAATCATATGACTTTAGTCTAAGAAAAAAAAGTTCATATATTTTTAAATGAGACCAATCGAAAACTATTTTAAGTTAAATTTCATTATAATTCTATCTTTGGCCAGGATATTTAAAATGCAAAAAATATTGCTAATGTTTCATTATGTTAAATCTTACGCATTTTGAGTTAATAGTATCCGACGACAAGGAAAGATTGGATTGTTCTAACATTTTCTTATTAGAATTTCAATAGCTTATATTTATGTATTTTACGTAATATTGCACATGCCGATGAAAATAAATAAGAAATTCCCATTTTTGCTTCTCATTTCTCTGCTTTTCTCAGGTAGACCAATATTAAACTAAAATCCGCAATTGTATTCTTATTTAACTAACACCTACCTTTATTTGTTTAATTGTTTTATATGTCTCCATCATAAATTCTATGAATTCACAATAAAATTTCCAGTCCTGGAATCGTTCGAACGTAAAATTTTAACATTCTTCCAAGAACGTTTTAACATTTCTTTTGTGCCATGAAATTATCTTACTTGATACTACAGTATTGTAATAATAATATCATAAAATGCACATACATGGAGTAAACATTTGAATACAGCTTTAGAAAAATCTTCAGTTGGACACTTCAGTCCAGTCTTTCTGCAATGCTTGTGTCCCTGTGAAGTGACGACATAATTGTGGACAATGAACAGACAGGTAAGCGTCAGCGAAAAGACCTATCAGGATTTTGTGCTCCAAACCATCACAGAGCCGCAGCAATGTTTCAGAATTGGGTAGATACACTTTGGATCAAACTCTTCTTTGGACATTCTCCACACAAAATCAAGGTTTGTGGTTTCCAATATAGTGTGAATAATAACTTACACGACCGTACCGTTTCCAGTAATCTGCGGTTCATGTTGCAAGTTTGCGGTATCATTGGCGTCGGGTTAAAGCTTAATGGTTCTTTGTCAACGTTTTCGCCCTGGAACTCGACTCTTATGACCAGGGCTAGATTAACCGATATGGAGGTCCGTGGCTAGAAAGAATATGTGGCCCCTGCTGACTTTACCTAATACATTTCTGTTAAAGTACATTAGGAAAATTAAGGGAATATGTTTCATATTTGTTGTCATATTTTATTTTATGATTATATTTTGTTGATTCTTTTTAGGTAGCCGTTTGAGATTTTAAACAGAGTGGAGGCCCGGGGCCATAGCCCACCCCTTAATCCGACCCTGCTTATGACCGTGTCATACAACTCGCGGTGAACTGTGATTGTTGACACAGATCTTCGGAATCTCTTCACGAGTTCCTTCGTCACTTGCACCAAAATCACAACGATGGGTCTGATTGACAATCCGCTTTTATTCTCGGCGGAAGCTATCACTGATGTTCTTTTGTGATGTTCTTTTGTGCACCATTGTTTCTCCTGACCAACTTGGATTTGCAGTGAGTTTTGTAAGCCACCATCTCTTAGGGCATGATCTCCTAGGACACTTGCTACTTTCGTCATACTCGCACAAAATAACCGAACGCTAACAATTTGTCATCTTTGAAATGAGACAGGTCTCTCATTGTACACTATCACTGCTCAGTTCACTCAACACTTCTTTTCTATTGGTCCTCACACAATACAAAAATTTTCCCAAATACACCATGACCAAGAAACCGGTGCTGTGGTTGCCACCTGACCATTGTGAACCCAGACATCTGATGTAATTCCATCTGCAGATATTTCCATTAAAAAGATAAAAATCAGTACGATTTCAACATATCTGTGTTAAGATTACATACGTAATGCATTATTTTTCATTATTCTCTTAAAATATTAGAAGTTTTGTTAAAAGTTCTGTAATAAGTTACTAAAAGTATCAATAATGTTATTTATCTTCTGATGGATATGTTGAATATGTAATATCTCTGTTGTAATACAGTGATTTGCAGAAACTGTTTTCCTGTTGTCAATAAAAATAGTTCAGTTTCGCAGTTTTCTTTCGTTTTTACCCTTCTACAGATGATTATACAATGGCATACCGATCGATTCTTCATATTGAGTATTTTTCTATGTTTAAGAACATGTTTTATTAGTTTTTTTATAATTTATAAACTAATTATTTAATAAATAAAATTAAAAAGAAGGAGAATTTTAAAACAACATAAATAATTATGAATGCAGTACCGAAATGTGATACTATATACAAAAATATCTCAATACTAAGGTGATATGTGGTAGTTACTACACACTAATAGCTGAAATTAAAGTAATAGATGATAATTGATATATACTAATCCTAGATATGCAGGTGATTAAATGGTTTGATTGCTTTTTAACTCAAAGTTTTATTTATTTGTTTGTTTAGTATACAGATTCACTCTTAATTTAACAGACTTTTAGTACATGACTCATTCAAGCTTTGTAACTTCTTGTGTAAAGTAAAAGACAAATTTTGGCCAAACCATATACTATTTAATAAATAATGTCGTTATAGTTTCTACGCTTTGGTCAGAATTTGTCTTTAGTTTTATACTTTTTAGTACTTGCAGGTAAGAGGCCATATTCGTTTATAATTTCAGGTATCCAAAGAACAAAGAGAGATTTCAAATATAATTTTCAAATATCGTTCATTCATTTTATTTCTCACGTCCGTAGAGCACATATTTTGCTACTTTTTCTATATCTTTGATTTTTTTCTATATTTTATTTTTCTAGTTATTGCATTATGTCTAACTTTTTTTGAAATTTCGTTGCTTTTAGTTTATCGCGAGAAAGAGGTATAAACAAAGTGTCAGGAAGAGGATATAGTTATAGGCATACTAGAGATATAAAGGAAGAAAGAAAAGGTATAATAGAACTACAATACGGTTGGAATGTCGTTAATTTCTATTGAAGAATTGAGCAATATTGAGTTAGAAAGTACGGAAGTGTTTAAGTTAGTATTCTGCAAATGACTAATAAATTGAACAATTCATGTAATTTGGATGATAAAACGAAAGGATGTACTGATCCAACGTGACATCATAGGCAATCGGATTATCAACGATTTTCGCTATCCGTGGTGCGTATGCCACCCAATTCTTCGGACAATCGTGGCTTTACTGTATATCATAGTACAACATATTAAGTAAAATAGTATAGTGTAAAGAACTTTTCATTTTTTATACAATGGGATGTACTTAACATAATTATCATTAGAAAATATTAAATTTCAACTTGGTATTATTTTAAACAGTTTTTAAAAACTAAATTGATCATAGAGTGTATTCCTTTCATTATTCCACCGGTACCTTCTAAAAAGTTCAAATTAATACCCTGCAGTACGTGAGGTTTAAGCTTAAAAATACTTCACTTTTGTTTAAGATTAGGAACTTCAGATCTTGTATAAAATGTCCCATTAACCCCTGAAGGGTAATGTTAAAAAGGTTCGAAAATGTGAAATGTAACGGCGAAAAGGTGGACTTGATTTTTCCATTCGCCAATTGATTGAAACTGTTCGGCGTAGGTAGATGAAATTTTATAAAAATACCTCGAACCTCACTTGAGGTTAAGATAGATATTCGTAAAATGTAACAAGTATGGTAGAAAGTGGGGTCTTGAAGGTGTGAAATTCGTTATATAAACTTTTAACACAAATATGAGAAACATGTATTTCAGAAATTTATCCTTAGGCGATCCGCGAGCCTTTGTCCAGGTTACAGTTTGTTCTGAGAGGTTTTGAACAGAGTGAAATTCTCGCCCGTCATGTTCTGTGCGGCTGTTATGATCAACCGATGACAACGTTTTCTCCAGGCAAGATTTTGGAACGTGAGTTTTCGGATGGATAGGTTTTGTGCAGATAACGTTCTGATTCACGAGGTTTAGGGAGTAAAGATTCTAATCCCGAAGATTCTAACCTAACTCTAAAGTTTAGTAGCGAGATTTGGTACCCAATTCATATCAGTGCACAACTAGTGTACAACTGCTGTAAAACAAAGTTTGTCATTGAGTTATGATACCTTACTTTCTGAATGCTTGTGGTGTATTACATTATAAAGTGACATAACTCACCTTATGCAAGATAAAAACAAAGTAGTTGTTCAAGATATCCCATTATTTTATGTAAAGTTCTTCTATAAATATTTTTCTTCTATCTGCTCACCATCAAATAGGCAACACTGATCTAGATCAGTGTGAAATATAATGTGTCAAGAGTATTAATGTACTGTACATTGAATCTAACTGGTAGTTAAAATAACAGGTTGAATTATCACGAAAAAGGATCCATTAGAGCACAATAGGTTATGAGAGCTTCCTAATAGCTTAGTTTTATTATGGTATAAGCAAGATAAAACTGAATAAGAGAAAAGACTTGTTGAGGCGGTATTGCATTAAGTGACGTGAGTGTGAGTAGTTATGTTGATTTTCTAAATAATTAAAATCAAGTTATCTACGTAATGTATTGCAGAGATGAGTAAATTGAGATCTTATAAACTATAGGCATCCTTCCTATAAAGATCTTACTTTGCTTTACACAAAATCAAAATAAATTACGTTTTCAGATCGTTTTCAGCATTAAGATAGACCGAAGAATGCAGCTTCGACATCAATGATGCAGGCTTATGGCGAGTTTTCTCTTTATTCTCTGTTTCTTCCACTACCTTCATTATACTGAATCTTTCATCTTTATTTACATCTAACATCGAATCTATCATCTTGAATTGGTTATTGGGTATCACCAAGGAATACTATAGTTTCAGCTTGATTTTCTGCTCCTTACTCAATAGTCTATCCTTTATAGTTTAATTTCATATTTCAGATGTTATTTTAACATATGGATACAAGTCTCAGTAATATATCGCCTAGTCCTGGAAAGCAGTAATTAGTTTGATCAGAGATCAGGTAATTTGCGATGGGCATTATAGTAGTGTTAGAAGGGTTTGACCGTGTTTTTCTGACTGTTCCAAAGTTCTCTTTCCTCCCTTGCGCATAGTTCATCACATCCAATAATTATAATCTATTTCTCTCAAACTAGAAGGAATAATGGTGGGATGTTAAGTGTAAGATTCAATGTTATTTATTTTAAATGAAAGGCGTTATCTTGATATAATAATTCAGAGTTATTTTTCAGGTGGGCCTCAGAGTCTTTGTAACTTACCCAGCATCGGAAAAAGATGTGGGAGTTTTTCGAACAGTGGGCCACAGAGTCTTTGTAATTTACCTAGCATCGGAAAAAGATGTGGGAGTTTTTCGAACAGTGGGCCACAGAGTCTTTGTAATTTACCCAGCATCCCAAAAAGATGTGGGAGTTTTTCGAACAGTGGGCCACAGAGTCTTTGTAA
Organism: Thermobia domestica; assembly: GCF_964235325.1. Lineage (NCBI taxonomy): Eukaryota > Metazoa > Arthropoda > Insecta > Zygentoma > Lepismatidae > Thermobia > Thermobia domestica. The sequence continues at coordinate 194,569,733 of NC_137466.1, read as the reverse complement.
TTTACCCAGCATCCCAAAAAGATGTGGGAGTTTCTCGAACAGTGGGCCACAGAGTCTTTGTAATTTACCCAGCATCCCAAAAAGATGTGGGAGTTTTTCGAACAGTGGGCCACAGAGTCTTTGTAATTTACCCAGCATCCCAAAAAGATGTGGGAGTTTTTCGAACAGTGGGCCACAGAGTCTTTGTAATTTACCCAGCATCCCAAAAAGATGTGGGAGTTTTTCGAACAGTGGGCCACAGAGTCTTTGTAATTTACCCAGCATCCCAAAACGATGTGGGAGTTTTTCGAACAGTGGGCCACAGAGTCTTTGTAATTTACCCAGCATCCCAAAAAGATGTGAGAGTTTTTCGAACAGTGGGCCACAGAGTCTTTGTAATTTACCCAGCATCCCAAAAAGATGTGGGAGTTTTTCGAACAGTGGGCCACAGAGTCTTTGTAATTTACCCAGCATCCCAAAAAGATGTGGGAGTTTTTCGAATAGTGGGCCACAGAGTCTTTGTAATTTACCCAGCATCCCAAAAAGATGTGGGAGTTTTTCGAACAGTGGGCCTCAGAGTCTTTGTAATTTACCCAGCATCCCAAAAAAATGTGGAAGTTTTTCGAACAATGAAATGGTAGTTACTACCTAAATTGTCAGTTATACTGGGGTTAAAAGACGATACGCTGATCAACGAGCTAACACTAATTAATTTAAAGACGAAAGTTATGTCAATTGGTCAAGTTGAGAGCGGTTTAGTATTTTTGTATATTTTCTTTCTTTTCTAATATAAATTAATAACGACCACTTGTAATAACTTTTACGACTCTGCGCCGGTGGTCGCGAAATTTTGTGCAATCATTTTCAACAGGTGGATTCAAGATTTCGAACCAATGATTACGTCATGTTTGATTTCTTGAGAGGCAAGTAAAATGGCAGAGAAATTCTTTTGGTCTGCCAGTTTTTATTCTGAAAATAGCAATTTTATATTACGTAACCCAAATTATAGTACATGTCTGGTAGCACAGACGGTGTCACCCTGCTTTCTTCCTCATTGTTTGGAACAATCAACCAGAAAATAAGTACGAGTCAACAAAGGGAAAGATAAGAGCTTTTGATCATATTAAGGACTGTTGTCGCTGTACAAGTAGCCATGAATCTACTTGGAGTATAACCATTGACTATGCCCTCAATTTTTTGGTTTGTATGCCAACACTAGCTTTGATCAACGCTACCACGTTTGTTTGCTCCTTATTCTATCTGTGTGGTTTGCTGAGAATGCGAACAGCAGATTGTGACGTCACAGAGCACCAAGTTGGAAATGACTGCATTGATTGACTTGATTTTTAGCTTAGTTCGTCCCTTTCAGCAGCGAGGCTATATGAGACGTGGAACTACAGCTTAACATGGAATCAGAACCACAAAGCTCCAGCTGGAAATAGAACCAGGGTCTCCGGGAACAGAAGCACGTATGGTAACCGTGAAAATGACTGCGTTAAAGTAACAACTAAAACAGTGTACTTAGTACATAAAAGCTTCTGGTTTTCTATTGAATTATCCGGGCATAGTAGCTTAGTGTCAGAGCTCTTACCTCTTGTGCATGTGGTTCCTGCTTCAATCCCCGACCAAGTGGGTTTGCGGTGGACAACATCGTGTTCGTCTGTTTTCTCGGAGTACTCCCGTTTCCTCCAAGTTTCTTATTCAATCGATTCTTCCATCATCATTCACTTGCCTTAATCATCCGTCTCTCTTAGTGCAATAACCATAATTGTAGGACGTTAAATTCAAAGGGCCTTATGCAAAAACGTTCTGACGCGTGATTACCGTATTCTCGCGTGTATAAGCCGCACTTTTTCACGGAAAAGCAAACGAAAATGTAGGATGCGGCTTATACACGCGAAAGATTTAAAATGGCTTAAAGATAATTCAACAATTCAAAATAGGAACAACCACGTTAACTAAAATACCGCTATTCTTGATTTGAATCAACAATTACCGGTAAACGAACAAAAGATTCCTGTGCGATAACAATCGCACATTCAAGAGTTTTTTCTACGAGAAGGCAGTCTGTCTCGTGCGCTGCACCTATACGTTACGAAGAGTATGCCTTGTGGATTTCTTCTTAAAAAATGTCCAAACGACTTAGCTACGATGCACATTTTAAATTGAAAGTTATCCGATTCTCTGAGGAAAACGGAACCGAGCTGCTGCACGTCATTTTCAGGTGGATGAATCCAACGTGCGAAGTTGGAAAAAGCAGAAGAATGAACTTCAAGCAACAAGGGGCAAGAGGAAGGCGTTTCCTAGAAAAGCAGCTAAGTATCCACAATTGGAAGAAAATGTTTTATCTTACGTTAATGAGAAAAGAAGTTCAGGTTATGCTGTTACAGTTGATATGATACGGTTTCAAGCTCTTGAAGAGGGTCGTCGGTTGGGAGTAAGCCACGATTTTCGAGCAAGTGCTGGATGGTGTGCACGTTTCATGCGTCTGAATGGCTTGTCACTACGTCGTAGGACAACAGTTGCTCAACGTCTTCCAGCAGAGTTTGACGATGAAATTTTGAAGCTTCAGAGATTTACTATCCGCGAGCGACAAGATTGCGATTTGGGTATGCGCTCTCCCAAATATGTAATGCTGATAAAACACCCATTTACTGGGACATGCCTATGTCTACTACAGTTGTGCCAAGAGGCTCGCGCACCGTAAGAATAAAGACTACAGGTGGTGAGAAGCAGCGATGTACCGTTATGCTGGCTGTTCTGACAGTTGAAAAAAAAAACTACCACCCTACCTTATCTTGAAGCGAAAGACTGTACCAAAAGACATACCGCTGAGTATTTTTGTGCGTGTTCAGGAAAAAGGATGGATGGAAGAGAACCTGGTGTTGAACTGGCTGCAAATGGTGTGGAACAGAAGACCTGGTGGTTTGCTGAAACCTAAGAGCTTGTTAGTTTCGGATAGCTTCCGAGCTCACGTAACTCCTCGTGTGAAGCGAACATTAAATAAGTATAAAACTGACATAGCTGTTGTTCCTTTGGGCCTTTCTTCAATGCTTCAGCCCCTTGATGTTACTGTTAATCGCTACTTTAAAAGTTCATTCAGGAGACTTCACAATGATTAGATGATTGCAGGAAACCATGACCGTACACCCAAAGGTAAGATCAAACGTCCGACTGTGCGGCTTGTGTGTGAATGGATTCTGGCAGCCTGGGAAAGTGTTAAACCTGAAACGATCGTCAAAAGATTTTTGAAGTGTGGAATATCCAATGCTCTGGACGGCTCCCAGGATGATATGCTATGGGATATCAGCGATAGTGATCGTGATGCCAGTAATGCCTCTAATGCAGGTACAGATAGTGCAAGCAACATCTCTACTGGTAGTGGCAATGATAGTGACAGTGAATAACATTACAACTGTACATTTTGAGCAACCACTCTAGTGGTAGTGACAGTGTGATTTTATCTTAGAATAAAAAAAAGTCTTAGTGTGTGATAAGTACATACATATGATTTTATTTTAGCTGTAGCTTAGACATTCTACCGGCGGCTTATCCTTGAGATTTTGTTTTAAACGGATGTAAAGGTAAATTTTAAGGATGCGGCTTATACACGCGAAAATACGGTAGTGCCATAATGTCAGGCCTTTAGTATGACGCTAATCATAAGTCAAAACGAATCTACATAAGACCCAAAGATTTTAGTTTATTTTTATTCGTTTCAAATACTCAAGTTCAACCCTCTTTCTACATGATTGATTTACTTTAGAGAGCCAAATAATTCCTACTTCTTAGTTTTTGTTTTATGTAATATACACGACAACACGTTTTTAATATTGTGATATACTAGCAAAATTAGTAAACATTTCTTAAAAGGACTCATTAGCTAATTATTTGAAAGAAAAATACAAACAGATTGTAATATAATTTCGTATATTTCCTTTTTAAAAAATCGTTATCAAGAATATGACTGTTGTAGCCAAATTTGCTTTTTTAATTTTGTAATTGGCAAAACAAGTGTTATAGCTAATAATTACACCCTTCTAGAATGTGTGATATTAGAGCATTTCTTAAAAATTCCAGTAATTCTTCTAATTCAGTAATTGAAGATTTGATTGAAATTGATGGACAAAATGCTCTTTGCATGAAATTATCCTCTCTTTACATTGTATGTACTCTCACGTTCCTTGTAGATCATTTGCCATATATTAAAAAATGGCATAATATGTTCTTCTAATAAAGTGTATTTTGATATAAGAATTTCTTTTTGTGTGTGTATGAGTGTCTCATTAATGATCTTTCTCGTATTCTTCGTTTTTATCTAATATTCTATCCTAAATAGAATCTTATTTTTCTCTGAAATAATACTTTAGATAACTCATTTTCTTCTTCTAACTATCTCAACATTTTCTCTCCCTAACATCTACTGAAAGTTCCTAATCAGTTTCACGTTTAACTTTCACTTTGTTTTTCTTCCTATATCTCACATTTCGAAAGCTCCAGTTTACTTAATAGTAATAGTTCCGTTGAAATTGCAGAAACTAATTATTACATTCAATATAAATATACGAGGAATATTTTTTCAACCTCCATTAAGACATCCTTACAATGGAATTATTTTTACTTCATGAAAACCAGATATAACATGAAATGATAAGATGGAGTTGATAAAAAGCCGTTCATTTGGACGTCTTCCTTTCCTATACACGTATTTTTTTTAGTAACACAATGTCAATATTTAGACATCATATGTATCTGTAAGTGGTTATCACTTCAATGATAGTAAAGTGTTATTGTTGTTCCTATACTGTACACAACTATCTTTCATCATCTGTTTTCTCCTATAATGTATATTTCGTCTTTAACATTTTTGTTATGGGTCAATCCATACGAAGTAGTCCAGACGTGGTTGCTTGACCATTTCCGAAAATTATAAAAATTAAAGTGTGATGAACCTTGTATATGGGAAGGCCAATAACATAATTCATGTTGTTGCATGTACAAGTGTTCCAGAATGGCGGACATCTTTGTTGTCTTTGTTACAAATCACAAGTTTTCGTTCGATTTCTCTAAAACGAACTGGTCTTAATGATTTGATTTTCTAACGTTTTTAACGAACCTATATTAAATGTCCTTACTTGGAGGAAACTAATTTATTTTTAATACTAAAATATAATTTAAATAATACTAAATTTACAAATACTAACATTTTTTAACAAAAAGGGGCATTTAACAAGATTTTAAGAAAAAATAAAAAATCGCGTCAGTAAGATTGCAGTTCATTTCAAAATAAAAAGAAAAATAATTCCTCATATAAAATAAATATACTAAAATACAAGTAGTCAACAGTGTTAAATGCAGTAACCATACTTTTTATCATTATTTAACGTGTTAGGTCGAGATCAACATGATAAAAAGAAATATTAAAGCGGTTAGCACCTCTAAGCTAGTGTTCAAAGGAAATACTAAAGTGACCTTTTCGTATGACTACGGAAACCATGTGGCTGCTAATGAAATATCCAAATATCTTGATAGCCTGTAAATCTGTGCTCTAATGGTGTTCTTTTACTAATTTTTAGCCCATATTGTCTAGATCAAATGATTAAAGATTATCAAAGATCGTAGCGTGTAATTAGCAATAGTAACAAAGTAATCATAACAATACTTTAATATACCTATAAAAAAATTTTGTCATGGAATAATCATTTGTCGTAATACTCTGTAAATGTAACATTTCTAGATAAAACTATTGGAGAGCTTGAAATGTATACTAAAGTATCGTATTTACATTTAAAAAGAAAATAATATTAATAAAGTGTGTGTTCATTTATCATAATGGTTTATAAATGTAGGCTCAGTTAGTTCAACGTTACTGCTCCGTGTCGTTTACAATCTAGATTAAAATCATGAGAAACTCTTTGAATTGTTAAGTAGTGAACTATAGTGACTATAGTGAGTAAACTAAAGTGTTTAAGTAACATTGAAATTCTAAGGAAAACATTTGGCTGTTACTAGACTATCCTTTTATTTCAATCGTGTACTCTAATATATCATAATATTTTGAAAATTCACTTTTTCATAAACAACACAGGATACAAGGAAATCAAAGTCAAGCAACCCACAGCAAAATTTTTTTCTATGTTATACATTTCAAGTTTACATTCAGGTCTTTTGCGATAGGTATGTACAGTAAAATTAATAACATTTTACTTTATTATCAAATTAAATATACCATGTAGTTTGGTTGAAATTACCTTTAAAAAACAGAATATTTTATTTTCTTGCTTAAAGAATCACATTTATGCAACATAGTATACAAGGTGCGCAATATGAGAACTGTAATGACTGTCGCCGTGAATATTATGAGTTGTTCAATTATGTTAAAGTTTTCGCCATTATATTTGTGTTTTCTTGTTCAGAATAATGACATAAGCTGAAATGCTCATTCTCCGCATGAAGAGAAAAAACTGGTTTACAAAAATATTTCAACCTATACCACCATCCCATGTTGTAACAAAGATTAGGACTTATGATTTTGATTTCTGGGCTTTAGGCATCTATGGCCGTTTAATCCGTCACGTATAAGGGATTATGTCCCTCGGCGAGCACACTATCCGGGGAAAGGGAAGGAAAAAACGATTAGGGAAGGAAGAAAGCACCCTGGGATCTGTAAGTTAGATACAACACCGGCATTTGGCTGGTGTGAATGAGGAATAAACACAAAATACGATCCTGAATTCCCGGAAAACCTCATTCAGTATAGCTGGCTTGAGAAAGCTTTTTACACTTTTTCGACCGAGTACCCCCATTGGGAATCGAACTCGGGACCGCTCATATCGAAGGCGAGAGTGTTAGCGAATACGACTATGCTACGCGGGGCCGCTGTTGTAGCAAAGAATGTATTACAACATTTTGAATTTTCATTGAACGATTTTTTTTTTTTTTTTTTTTTTTTTGTTTGCTGCAGTTTAAACGAGCACATCAGGGAAACATAATGGTATATTAGATTATCTAACTGGGAAAGAATGTTCAATATTCCCATGCAGTTTAATGCAGTTACACATACCAAACACGTTTCCCCTCTGTCATCTACAATTTCATTTCCCGATTCAATTAAATTATCTACATACAGTTCTATGATTCAATTCCAACCCATTCCACTTAATAAGTCAGTTTCACCTACAGTGATGCATGCCATTATGTTCACAAGAGCCTCTCAAATGTTAGAAATAAAAAGGAAACGGTTTCCAATGTAACTCAAATGAAAATTAACTCATTGAAATATTTCCCTATATCCACATTGAATGTTGTTGCTGGGGGTGTTTCCTCCCTCTAGAGAGTGCAATCTACTAAACAAATTTACTATAACGCTTATGGTCTACTCATGAAAAAAATATTCAAAAAAAAAGTGCACTGGTCTAGGAGGATTTAACCGCAAACTATTGTTAGTTTCAATTTTCTTTACATAGATGAATAGGTTATGTTTACATTATACAGTATATATGAAATTTTGAAAAACTGCAGCAGAATTATGTTCCTGCAATTCATGAGCAAAATGGTCTATTAAACTTAAAGAGAAAATAATATTCTATTAATTATAGAAAACTTTAATCATAAAACCAATAACTGTGGATGAAAAATAGGTTTGTTCAGGATACTAAAGAAAGAGGATGAAGACTTTCAAGAGAAAAAATATATGTACACGAGGTGTGTTCAAAAATGTTGAACCTTATCTTTCCCGCGTAAACTGATGAAACGCGGGAGACTTTCTTCACTGTGGAAGTAGAGGGGACACGCATGCGCAGTCGAGAATTTTTTTTCCTGCCCGCAGAAATCGTCAGTCGCTAGCAGTCGGCCAACGAGTGAAGAAGATAAAACAGAATAAGAAAAAGAATTGTCGTGGCCCTATTACATTTAACTGAGTTTGAGTAGTTGTGAAGACTGAAAATACATAAAAATCAAGTAAATATGTAATTTACGGCAAAAGCTATAGACGTTCTTCCTATTAGGATCTTACTTTACTTTACACAAAAATCAATGTCCTCTTCAGACACACCGAAGAGTACTGTTTCGATACCAGCGATGTGGCCTTATGGTGAGTTTACTCAGTATTCCCTATTTCTTTCACTACTTTCATTACATTAATTCTTTCATCTTTATTCCCCTCCTTCCTCAGATTCATGTTGAGTATGTTATTAGATATCACAAAGGAATATTGTAATTTCAACTTGACTTTTTATCTTAACAGAATAGTCCATCTTTTATAGCTTAATTTCACTTTTTTTATTATCTTAGTACAGTAGTACAATGTTTCAGTAATACACCGATTAGCTCTGAAAAGCAGTCCTTAGTTTGATCACAGATAAGTTTGTGATACACAATATAGTGTTAGAAGGGTTCCTCGGTGTTTCCTTGGCTGTTCCAACATTCTCTTTTCTCAGTTTTCCATAGTTCTTCTCATCCAATAATCATTATCTATCTGCTGTAGACTAGGAAGAATAATCGTGCATCGTTAAATTGTTGATTCGATGCTTTTCAGTAAATTGTACTCATATTTTGATGTAATGATTCAGAGTTCGATTTTCGGTGGATCACCAAGTTTTCGTAGCTTATCTAGCATTGGAAAACGATTTGAAGGTTTATTGAATCATGAGATATGTTGATATTATATGATGATTAACAATCTCCCAGACAAAGATGTGTAATCTGGCCTCAAAGGAGGATTTTAGAAGCTTTAGAGTGAGGGAATTAAGATCTATTGTAAAGTCAATTACTTTAAATACTAACAGTACGTCGGTTGCTCAAGTTAAGAACAGTTTGTTATCTCTGTATATTTCGTTTCTCTTCTAACATTACTTACTAATAACAACTCGCGACAAATTTTGCGACTCTGTACTGATGGTCGCGAAACTTCGTGGAGTCACTCTCACTGGTGGATGCAAGATTTCGAGTACGTTGGTGTTTTGACCTTCAATTTCTTCTAGGACAAGTGGAAGGGCAGAGCAATTTTCTTGGGATGCTCTTTTTTAAGGATGGGATTCCGAAAATAACATTTAAACTACTTGACCTACCTTATAATACATCCCTAATGTGACAGACGATGCCACCGAGGAGCATACGTCTGCTGATTCCTTCTATCATCGTCACTTTTCGAAGCAAGCAATCTGAAAAGAATTACGACCCAAGAAACGTAAAGATCAAAGTGTTTGATATTGTTAGAACTATTCTGTGTATAAGAGTTGTCATGGATCCATTTGGAGTACAACCATTGACTACGCCATCAATGTTCTGGTTTGTCTGCCAACACTGGCTTTCGTCAACGCTACCATTCTTGTCTGCTCCTTGTTCTCTTTCTGTGATTTGCTGAGAACAGGAGCAGAAGATTGTGAAGTCACAAATCATCCAGCTAAAAATGACTGCGTTAAAGTGACAACTAAAACAGAGTATTCAGAATATAAAAACTTCTGTTTTGCTTCCAAATATTCAAGTTCAACCTTCTTTCTTCATTGTTTAGAGAGACAAATTAATTCTACTTTTCTATTTTAGTATTAGGTAGTGTATATAACAACAGGTGATTAATGCTATTACATACTCTCGTAGGTTGTAAACATTTCTTGAACTATCCGATTAATTAATTATTTGAAAGAAACATACCAATATGTTGTAATACAATTATCTGTACTTTTTGAAAAAAAAAATGTTAGTCAAGAATATTATTGTTGTACTGTAATTAAACATTTTTTTTAATTTTGTAATTGGCAGAACAAGAATTATACATAATATTTTTACCTCTCTCGAATGTAAGTTAAACTTTAGAGCATTACAAATGTAAACTTTTTTTCTGTTGTAATATTAGAGCAGCTCTCTCAAATTCAGTTGTTTCTTCTCTGATTGGAGAATTAATTGAAATTGATAGATAAAGTCCGCTTTTCATGAAAATATCCTCATTTCATGTCATAATGCCAATAATTGTAAGTCATTTGCCATTCAGAGAAACCCGTACGCTATGCTATTCTAATAAGATCTATTTTGATGAAGAACTGTTATTTTTAAAATATTGTGATCCATAATTGATTTTTCTTTTCCCATCGTTTTTATATTCTCTCCTATCTCAAATAAAACCATTTCTTTTCATACATTCATTTCTTTTTCTTTTCATCTGTCTCCAGCATATTTATCCCCAATGCTTAAGAAAACGTTCTCATCGGCTTCGTGTTTTACCAAACCACTTTACTCTTTTGCTTCCTATGTCTAATATTTTAAAATCTTCCATTTTCTTGCTTATTTAATTTTCATTATTATTTTATTTTATACTTTAAACGTACTAGCTTTGTAATTATTAAGTTTAATATCAAGATACGAAAGAAAGTTTTCAACATTAGCTAAGACACCTGAGGTGATATACGAGAGATGACAAGACGGATGTAAGACAAAACTGTTCATTGGACGAAGTCCTTTCCTCACACCTAAAGACAGACTCTACTACGCAATGATTTTGGGGTCCTAAGTTTGAAAACATACTACTTGCAATTTAACCGCTCGCCAAGTGTTTACTTCAATTTCTCCAGTCAACTGTTAAGTTTCCTGAAATTCCAAGATCAGACAATTAAGAAATAAAAATGTACGTCTTTCATAAACCACATGATTCACAAGTTTATAAAGGTTGTTTGCCGCAATAGATCTTCACCTTTGGCTACTGTCCTCGTGGACGTCAACGATACTTTTAAACTTCCTTCAGGACTCGAGCACACAGTCATCACTTGTAAAATTCATTTCTTAATTCTTACTCACGATCAATTATGGCTGTATTTAATCCTCCCGTCTGAATAAAGCGAAATCCATTATGTAGTTCACACTTGGTGGGCGCTTCGATTGCATTCCATATGCCTCCACGCTCGTTATTCTACAATATTTGAATGTCAGAATCTGTCTATCGGTGTGCGAAATAGGTGACGCACAACGCACAGTTTTGCGATGTCCCCGTTTCCTAATATCACGTGGTTTTAATAAGAGGACTTAATGGAGGTCGAAAGAATTAAGTCTTTAAATAAATTAATTCAAAATTGGGACTAAAATTAATAAATCTAGATGATTAATATTTATATTAATTCACTATAATGAACAAATTACAAAATTTGATAGTTTCTGTAGTTTACAAGAAATTTCAATCTACCACAAGAGGCCAACTCAGATCGAGCTGACTGTTCAAGAATAAGCATCTGCTTCAAAGGAGAAAAATATTTATTAAAAAATTTATTTAATAGGCTATTCAAACACAGTAATTAATTTAAAGCTTTAAAACTATGTAAACGGCATTTATCAGTTTCGCTTGTAGTTCTTTACAGCAAGCATTTTGTTGCTTCTGACTTGTAATAATGACTAACTAAAAGTCTATTCCTAGTGTTTACTTTATTCTGATTATATATTTGAGAGTGGAATGCCTTTCACTTGTTTTTTCTACCTTCCACTGATATTCTAATAAAAATGGTTTTGAGTCCCACGTAGGTTAAAGGAGACAAACAATGATTGAAATTAAATAACTGTGAAATAATTGTTAAGATAAAAATATGGTAGGAAATAGAACTTCAGGAAAGCTAACCGTCACAATGTTGCCAACTACAAACTCACATGGTTTAGGATTGAACTAAGTAACTCTCACACCAGAGATAAGCCTTCTATTACGAAGTCATTGTGCTCTCAAGAGACAAATAATTCTCACGACATGAAGTGTTGTTTTTACATAGTTTTTCTTCCACAAAACCTTGTTTGCCCGTAGTCAAACACTCAAAAATAGCTCTGAAGTTCTACTTTTGAAAAACATCCTCCTTAGTGAACAATTTGTTTACTCGTTAACAAAAGAGTCTTATAATTTTCGAATCTCTATCTCGTATGTTCATTATGTAATAAATGAAAGCATGAATTCATATCTTTTTCCTTTATAGGTTGTTTTATAATATGATGAGCATGATTAGACAGTATATCCACCTCTACCTGGCCATTACTTTCGGGATAGTAAGGAGTTGTTCCTGTGCTTACGCCGTACATAATTTAGAGCCATTTTGGTATAAAGAGCTTAAATCATGTATTCAGTCTATTACAGAAATACATTTCAGAAACACAAGAAGTCTAACGACCAGAGAATTGAACTGGAAGATGTATTATTACAGAAAGATGCCAAGATTGTCATACGCTTAGAACCAAACAATACCCAGCAACTTGTATCTCGTGTTGGGCAAACGAATCTGTACTGGTATTATGAAGTTCAGAGATTGGACTATGTTATTCTTGTTGAAGATATCAATACTTTCAGAGAAATAATTTCTCACTTAGAGGCATTCCTTTGTGGAATCCACGATCTAAATTTGTAACAGTTATTTATTCTTTGAACCAGATTTCTCAAGATATTACACAAGTATTTGAGACATGTCTCAAAGAAGACATAGTAAATATTGTCCTCCTTACAGTTAAAGAAACTAATCAGCACGTCAGCAAGGAAAGTCAGGACACCTTGAGGAAATCAGGTTCGATTTCAGTTTACACTTATTTCCCGTTTACAGAAAGGTCTTGTTCTAATGTAGGAGAAATAATCCTAAATGTTTGGACAGCAGGTAATTTTAAGAATGGTGTAGATTTGTTTCCCAACAAGGTTACATAAATGCCCTCTTTCACTTACTGGTGCACATTTGCCGCCTCAAAGCATTATTCATTCTAACTTAAATGGTGCTCTAAATTTGATGGGAAAAGATGGAAAGCTGATACAAACATTATTTGAAAAACTTAACTTCTCCCTAAAACTGGTATATGCGCTATCTATGGAAAAATATTTTCCATAGCGTGTGAATTCTAAAAGACTTCGAAAAGGTATTATAACCGGTTTATATGAAGGTGGCTTCTTGCATAAAGATTTGTTCCAATATGAGTACAACGTTTTTGATAACATCTTTTCTAGAAATTTTATTCATGTAGTATGGATTGGCCCAGTCCCCGATATCTATCCTCAATGGATGAACGTTTATTTCCCACTTCAAATACTTGCATGGATTGCAATTCTAATTGCTTATTTTGCTGTCACACTACAAACGAATGCCACTCAAGGAATAGTCTTAGGAAAATATCAGCCCTTACATGTGGCATTCCTCTACAACCTATGTATTCTATTAGGTATATCCACGAAATTTCCAGCAAAAAGTGCTATTATTCGGACCATCTTCTTGCTATGGGTTTTTCCAGCATTTGTGATCAACACTAGCTATCAAGCTGCTTTATTCGGATTTCTTACTAATCCTAAAAAGATCCCTCCCCCCAACTCGATGAAGGATATGGTAGAATCTGGCATCAAATATGGTGGATTAGAACTTGTAAAAGGCTACCTGTTTTCCTTTAATGATCCTAGTGCTCGTACGATGTATGAAAATTGGAAAAGCGTAAATACTTTTGAAGAAGGTTATCAGAAGATTGTTGAAACTAAAGATTTTGCAATGTTGTGGACACAGTCATACACAGAATGTATAATTTTCACTAAATCATACGTAGATTACGATGCAAAGTCTCTTTTGTCAATAGATCCACAGATCATTTCTTATTTACTGTGCTACTATTCGGTGAGACGAGGATCTCCATTTGTAGAAATCTTTAACTACATTGTTGAAAGCTGTGACGTTTCTGGCTTGTTTCACAAATGGCATACAGATATTATGTATTCTGCAAAGAGTGGAATACAAAGAATACAACATACTGTGAAGGTGAAAATCTTTGATGTTTCAATATTAATAGGTTCTTTTGCTTTACTTGTTCTTGATTTAGTTACGAGCTTTGTTGGATTTATTATAGAGCTAATAGTAAATAAGTTTTATAAAAAATCTTGAAAACTCATACTAGGAAAAGTAAATAAATAAATAAATAAAAGTGCTATAAGTAACAATGTGGTGTAATAAGTACTTTGTTGTACAAATTAACTGAGAAGTAGTTTCGCAAATCAATACAATATTTTTACTTGTCGACAGGTACTCGAATATTATTCGTTTTCATTAAGATTTCATAGGTGTTCCTTTAAATAAAGTGTGAAAGAAGTGGGCATTTTACACAATATTAAAGACTTTTAGCTAGATAAAAGCCTTGCTACTGATGACCATTTGTGACGAATTTGAACTATTCATGCAAACTATTACCAGTAAATTATAATACACTTTATTATGCTAGGTGTTTGTCAATAAAGTTGTTCTTTTACACGATGTGAAGACAGTGATATATATTCAGGGAGTATTGATACATGTATGTAAATGAATATATGTAAAATGAAGTGAAACATATAATTGCTCACTTCTGTGGTGATGTGATCGTTAAAGACATTCTCAATCTCTACCTATTCTGGTTTCCAGCCATTTTTGTATTGCAGCATATGTGAAAGAAACTGATTATATTACTGCTACTCTACTGGCTTAATGACCAGGCCAAAACACATACGCTAAATATACTAGTTCCTGCCTCCTGTAAATAGGTAAATGTATTAGTTTCTACTTTCTGTAAATAGTCACATGTACTAGTTCCTGCCTCCTGTAAATAAGTAAATGTACTAGTTCCTGCCTCCTGTAAATAGGTAAATGTACTAGTTCCTGTCTCCTGTAAATAGCTAAATATATTAGTTCCTTCCCCGTAAATGGCAAAACGTTCTTAGTTCCTGCTTCCTGTAAATAGCTAAATGTATTAGTTCCTCCTCCTATAAATAGCTAAATGTACAAGTTCCTAGCTTCTGTAAATAGCTAAGTGAAGACATAGATACAAATTTTCAGATATGATCATGTTGGTGTTGTTATAAATCATTTTATATATTTAGTTGAAGCTTCTTTGAGAAACGAAACCTCAAAGCGGGAGGTAACGATAGATGAATCTGATTGCAAGTTTTATTGTCTTAATCGATTATGCAATTGTAATTGACACCCGCTTTATAAGTTGGGACATTATCTGTAAATAATAAAAGTTATAAGAATGTTACCGCAACATTTTATTAATTCAGATACTCTTACGTAAATATTTTGGATCAATGAATCGAAATGTTAAGTATTCCGTGTTAATCTTCTTAGATCCAGTGTAATGGACACGTGCTTAGAATATAGGAACATTTTCAATAGGCACTTAAGTTCTAGCACCTTACGAAAAATCATTTTATTGGTTCATATGCACATACAGTGGAGTCCGTTAATTCGAACTTGGATAATTCGAAATATTGAATAATTCTAACAGAAGTCCATTCCCCTTGAAAAATGTATTGAAAACAATAGTAAAAAATCGTGGATAAATCGAACTTTTGAACCTATGTTTTGGATAATTCGAAGTAAATACAGTTCAAAATTGTTAATGTTGGACAGATGCAAACAGAGAAATACAGTTTTAACGTGTTTTCAGTTATCCAGATGCAGCCATAAGGAAGAGTAATACAAAAGATAAATAGAAAATCTATGTAATTATAAAGATGAAGGTGAGTTGGGGAAGAAGTAAAGATAGAGAACGTGTGCCAATCTCATCTTGTTTCAGAATTGGTTGAAAATTTAAGATGAATTATTGATAAAGTCAACCAAATGTTATTAATATCATATTCCACGCAGTACATGAAATTCAAGATTTATTGACCGTACAAAAACAATCAAATTTAAGCAAATGAGGTTTACGACTTCTTAAAAGTGAGAACATAATATTCAAATTGTTACTGGTGTTTAATTGTTTGGGCTATTCAATGTATGTTGTAGTGCTGTACGTAAATATATTTTCCATTGTACACGTAGTTTGAATTATGTGGAGTCAATGTCGTTTGTTAGTTTGCGATATTCGGTCACGCAAATAATAAGCTGCTTTAAAGGTAAAGTCTACACCATATGAATATGTTTTTGATGCACAATACTTTGGTTTGTTTGTTGTTATATATGTGAAAATGAATGTTGTTGGATAATTCGAATTTTGGATAATTCGAAGTTTTTTCGTGTCCCCTTGAACTTCGAATTAAAAAGAGTCCACTGTATATGAATACATGAGGCCTAGAAACTTTAAGTTAAATGTGATGCATCATAATACTCAATCTTATCATGTTAATCAACTTAGAGCACACTGTTTTTGAAATCTACTCACTGTATTTGGCCCATCATTATGTAATCCAAAAATACAAATATTTTACCAGAATATTTTACAGACATTGTATTCAAATTGGAAAGTAATGAGAGTTTAGAAAAAAAGGATGTCAGTGTGTCAGCTTTGTTTTGTCTGTTTTGTCAGTATTTATGTCGTCTGAAACAGAAACTCTTTATTGTAAAGAAAGTAATTAAATCGCATGGATAGAAATATGTTTAACTTTAGATCCACGAATATATATATAGCACTCCATAAACAACTGTGTTGTTATGCACAAAATATAAATGTTATTTACGCTCCAAGAGATTTACAAATTTATTACACTTTCGACCAACCATCTGAGACAGTCGGCTAGCTGAGCCCTTTAATCCGGTCCGCCTCACTCGTTATTGAAAATTAATTTCATACTGAGTTCAAAGTTTTGCTTGAATTACTTATGTCTGCCTTGAAAATATCATCCGCGTTGGAATACGCAGTGCAGAGTATACTACAGAACAATGACAGACTGGTCAAGTGTTCCACTAAAATGCTAAATAAATATTTTTCCTGCTTTTCTTTATTCAGTAAATATTTTGGTTAACGTCATAACAGTTTTTATGTTCCTGTGATATTAGTGTACGATGAGGAACGATTTTATAACTTTAATACGCCTATTGAATTCTTCTAAAAATATTCTACATTATCTCGTACGGCCCTTGACCCCAGTAAGTCCTCTGTGGTTAGCCCACCCCTTGCTCCAACTTGAACATATCTGCTTTAGACAACGGTATGACCCAGATTGTGATTTCAATATGTTTTTAGATACGTGATTTCAATATGTTTTTAGTGTTTTCAAGAGACGTACATTGGTGATAAATTGCTTATATGAGAGGTTTTAATTAGATCTTTTCAAGTCGGCCTGTGCATTGGCGAATTACGCTTAAATGTACACTCATGTCCAAAATTATTGTCGCATATCTATAAATATGTTGTTTTAGGAATATAATTTGATAACGAAATCGCCCGGTATTTCTTATAATGTTAGTATGTGTATAATCGGCAAAGACATGTATGTGACAAATTTCATATCAAAAGAGCAGTAAATAATAACAATAAAATGAAAATAAAACTTTCTTCTCCATTTAGCAAGATTTTGTTTTATTCATTCTAATTTTCGTATTTATAATTCTTTCCCTACGAACTTTACCATAAATATACATTTCCCGATTATACACATAGTATCATTATTAAAAGTACCCTGAAAAATCTTGATCAAATTATATTCTTACAAGAAGACAGTTATAGATATGCGACAATCATTTTGGACATGAAAGTACATGCTGTATAATTAATGAATGTGGATTAATATATCGTATTATAATATTTGAAAGAGCAGTTTTTATGTTATTCTATACAATGTTTTGTTTATCATCACTCATAATATTACTTATTTACTTGAGTGATCTATGTATTTTGTATTCTTTATTAATTTCTCAAACAGGGGCCACAGTGGCTTAGTGGTAGAGCATCACCTCTGCTGCCTGGGGTCCCTGGTTCGATCAAAGCTCGCACAAAGTGAACTTTGTGCTGTTCAAACACCGTGTGCGTGGGTTTCCTCGGGTTTCTCTCGTTTCCTCCCACTTTCTTCATTCCACCTTTTCATTCATTTGTCATCATCACCGTCTCCTTTAGCCTAACCGGCACAACTGTGGGACGTAAAACTCAAAGCTTTCATTTTAGTTTCTCAAATGCAACAATGCTTATGAACAGGGGCGGGGGGCAAGAGAAGCCATTTGCCCGAACTTTTTTGACGTGGCCCCTAATAGTTTCGTTTGGAAATGTAAAATTTTTGTATATACGTAATATTGGTTCATAGAAAAAATGGTGCTATATAATATTTCCCATTGCGTGAGTATCGTTAATTGTCTCCCCGTGGAGTTAAGAAAGCTATAGGAAATCTGTTTTAATTGCAATTTGAAGCAATTAATATTGCAATTACGTATTTCTTTAAATGTCGTAGTATATGCTTGAAGTAATTACTGTCGTTCATTTTCTAAGAGTAATAGCATATATTTAATAGCGTGTGTGGAATTAAAAATATAAGTTGTTCATTAATCTTCAGTTTCAATATAACTTTTACGAAATATGCCTCGTTATTCATTACTATGATTAATATTATACTTTCTATTTATTTGTTTTGCAAATATTGTTATTAAATAATCTGATCACAGGATTTTCCAGACAGAATTTTAAGATGTTCATGAGCTAGGAATCAAATCTCTTCTTACAATTCTGTTGTTACAAAGGCTAGAACCTACCTGCGCCACTCTTGTTAATTTACTTAATAAAATATGAAATACGATATACGGTATTTTAACTGAAAAAATAGTATCATGTTAGTTAGGCAACGTTTCGTCAAGCGGAGTGTTAGAAACAACCAGAAAAACTAACATTGATATACAAATATTCAGATCATGTCTTGACTCCCCCCCCCAACTTTTAACGTTTAATTGGCGCCACTGCTTATAAATATGAATCCTTACTGCTCAGTGTTAGTTCTTTTTAAATGTTGTCGTATTCTTGAAATGACGAAGAGTATCTTATGAGCCGAATTACAACTAATCACTTTCCACAGTTTCAAATATGTGTGTTTCAGGTCATTAGCACAATGGTTTTATAACTCGGTGATATTCCATTTGTTTGCTGTTCTATTTTGAGCAAATGGTTTTATGTACTGTAAAGACAAGAAAGAAAATTCGTCCGTCACAAGACTTCTTAGATCAGAAGCTCTAAGGACAAATACAGAAAATAATTTAATATTTGATCTTTTAATGCTTATTTACTCCGTTTAATGAAATTTGCTCTAGAAAAAGAATTGGAAAGAAGACGAATATCTAGATTAAAATTTCTCAAACACAGGGATTCTTGACAAATAGCCTCTGTCTATGACAATTAAGATGATATTTAATAATAACTGATTGAACTGTACTGTCTATATTTAAATTTTGTAATATGTCGCAAACTTACTATGAAAACTGACGGACTTGGAATGTGTTGGTCAATGGTGAAGCTAGTGGACAACCAAATGTATGCCACTCACTCAGCTATCCATCACAATGCTCATCACATTTTAAACTTAAGTTATTTCTTTTTAAATGTTTCTCTGATAGGAACAGGCACGTAGACAGGATTTCGTAAAGGAAGTGGGTGACATGAAATACTGTGATTATCACACTAGGAGCTAGGCCAATCTATATTATTTTACTGGTAACATATATTGGTTTCTTAGGATAATAAAATGAGGATATGTTAGTGAGTATTTTAATAACAAACTATTAAGAAAAATAGTTTGAATATAAAATGAATATTGAAAAAGATTCTACAATATCCACGTTCCTTCCAGTGTTCATTCAAATATAATACTTTTCCTTTCATTATGACCTCACTATTATGAAAAGTACATGCCCAATAATGTCTTGTAAAATATTTTACAATATCTGCGTTCTTTTCTGTGTTAAATCAAATATTAACAGAACTTCCTTTTCACGTAACTTGTTTGTTTCCATTATTCCATCAACCATGGGTGGCGATTAGGGGGGCAAGAGGGGGCAGTTGCCCCCTCACTTTTTTGAAGTGACGCCCTAATTTATATAGTTTCATTTGGAAATATAAACAGGGTGTCCACGCAATTTGGAGAAAAGATCTCTGACTTTTCCCTGACTTTCCATGACGAAAGTTCCGGATTTCCCTGACCCCTGAATAACTTAAAAATATAGAAAAAAGAAACTCCAACCTCCTAAATTTACAAACACGTGCATTAGGCCGATATTGATTAGGCATACATATTACACAAAATGTAAAGTTACAAACGAAAGTGTGAAGTCTACAGAGTACATAAGATATGAAAAAAATTACACATTATGCGCTTACACATTATAATACCAATTACACAGCATTATAATGTTGCCTGTAGTAATAAACAGTTCATACATGATTTTACTGATTATTAAAAATACACACACACACACGTTATGTAACACATAGTGCAGTTCCTAAATGCAACCCATTTAAAAATTTGTATTCATCCTTTCTCGCATAGTTTTCTTCTCATTGATCTGAATGTCCTTGTCTTCGCAGGTTAATTTTCTTTTCTTCCTCCAGCTCCTTTAGTTGTTGCTAAATCTTCGTTTCTCTCTTCTCTTCTCGTCTCTAGCATTCATTTCTTTTTTCTTTTCCAAATACACCTGATATTGTCTCATTGAACTTCTCACTAAATTTATCATACCTCTTGAAATTATTAATCCTGATGATCCACATATTCTCATCACAGAATCATATATGATCCGTTGATGAGCCACCAGAGATTCTTCTTTTAAGTTGTCAACCATGAGAATTTTATTTATTGCGAAACAACTTCCAAAAATGCGTTTTCATTAAAGAAGATAAAACACAATTTCATAACTGACCATAAGTCAACGAAATTCTTTCCATTTCCTAAGACTAATTAAAAAACTCATCAAGTCCAATACCATCTCTGTCATTGGCTATGAATTCATTCGAGTGTTTCTTAAATTCTTCAGTCTGAGCTTTCACTGCGAGCTAGAGAAATTATTTCTTTGCGTTCTCAGCCACTTGTCCAGATATCCTCTTGGCACCATGCAATTCTTCTAGAACAGCGTCTACCCTTTTGAGCAAATATGCCAGGATGCAGTTAGATGTGTTTCTCACAGAAAATTAGTTTCAACAAATATATCAGAGAATACTGACTCCCTCAATATAATCATTGAAAATACCACATTTTGGGTCCAGTAACAGTAAAGAAATCAACCCTGTTTCGTAAATTCAATAATTGAACAATGGACCTAAATCGATTTTTCTCTGACTTTGCCTGACCAATCTGCCTTTTCCCTGACTTCACATGATACATTTTACCTCCCTGACCTTTCTCTGACTTTCACTTATTTTCCAGAATGTGGACACCCTGGTAAAGGTTTTGTATGTATTACTGTTTCATAGGAAAAAAATAGTGCCGTATAATATTTGCCGTTGCTTGAGTACGTATTGGTTATTTGTCTTCCCGTGGAGTTAAGAAAGCTACACGAATTGCGTTTTAATGCAATTCAAAGCAATTAATATTGCAATTTCATATTTCATTAACTATCATATTATATGCTTGTAGTACTTACTGTATTTCATTTTCTAAGAGTGAAATCATTAATTTAATGGCATGTGTGGAATTAAAAGTATCAGTTGTTCAGTAATTCCCAGTTTCAATGTAACTTCTGCAAAACAAGCGTCATTATTCATTACTATGATTAATAATGTCCCTTCTATTTATTTGTTTTTCAAATTTATTAAGTAATCTGATCACACAACTTTCCAGACAGAATTTTAAGATGTTCATGAGCAAGAACTCAAATCTCTTTTTACACTTTCGTTGTTTAAGAGTATAAAGGGCTAGTACCTACCTGTATTGCTCTTATGAATTTACTTAATAAAATAAAAAAACGATATACGGTATTTTAAGTGAAAAAAGATAGTATCCTATTAATTATGCAACCTTTGATCAGTGTTAGAAACAACCAGGAAATCTAACATTGATATACAATTGTTCAGATCATGTCTTGCCCCCTCACTTTTAACGTCCAACCGCCGCCACTGCCATCAACTACTGTCTGTTCCAAATAACAGGTTAAAGGAGCAGTAGAAAACTGATTTTAAATAACATGTTTGATATTGCAGAGAAGCGATGACGAAGAATTATGATTAAAAAAAAATGTCCACACTGTTACAGAACGGCACTATGCTTTCGAATACTTGAAATTTCCCTGACTAGTAGCAGAAATTCTGTGAATTCCGTAACTTTTCTAGAAATTTCAAATTCCCTGAATTTTCCACGATATTCCGATCATTCGCCACCACGTATTTGAACTAATACAAATTTCTCACAAGAAAGAGTAACCAAAAGCTTGCTGTAGTTTTTTTATTAGCTGATTATTCTTTTTCTCGTTTCTTTTGCTTCATCCTTTCTTTTTTTTATTTCTGGTTTTTAAGGGGGAGACCCACCTTGGCTACGTGCCTGATAGAGATCAATGTCCTTTCTACCCCTCCAAAATAAGGATAGTTTACTGCAAAGTAGAAACATTTAAAAATACAATTTTTTTCAAAATAAATACACAATTTCGTTTACCTCTAGGGATGAAAGCTATCCTGATTGAGTGAACGCCGCTTTAGTGAAACTACTTAATCTAGAAAATTTAAATTTAAACACTACATAGAAATTGTAACATAAGGTTCCACCAAACATGGATTTTAGTAAATTCGACGTGGAAGTGGGGAATAGTAAGGGTTGCAATTATTATAATAAGATGCTCATATCTCGAAATCGCTTAAGATTACAGACATAATATTTGGGCATTTATTCTTTTCATTTGATATAATCATCTTCCTTTTCTGCGTTATTTCATATTTTGATCTAGAAGAAAAAAAAACAGGTGGGAATAAAAAGATGTCGGAAAATATTTTATGTGTAGTTTAATGTCCCACGGACATACCATTTAGGCTAATGGAAACGAGTGATTAATGGAAATGAATGAAGGAATTAAATTTTTGTACTCTCCGACAGAGAATCGAACTCGAAACCAAAAATAAGGGGGGGGGGTAGCAATTAGCATAAAAGATAAATAAATCTCTCAGAATCCCTTATGTGTAGAGACATAAAATTGGGTATTTGGTTTCGCGTTTACAAGTACATGACTGAAAGAACACAGATGCGATTTTATATCTATAGCAGTAACAGCTAATGTTAGTGTTGCAGCGTTGCGCAACAACCAAAGTATTTCAAAAAAAAATATTATTATAAATAGAGTAAAGAACAGAAAAAATACTTTCTAATACTCGCATATATACACTTTAAATAACATATTTTTTGCTTCTGTAACTGTCCGTTCCGTTAATTCGTTTTAAAAAGCGAAAAATAACCATCACAGAGTATCTAATTTATATTGCGTTGCAGCAAGCATACAACGACCAGATTCCTTCAGCGCGGCAATTGGAGCGAAAGTTAAGTCTCTTTTCCCCTATCTCAGAAGTTAAAGGACTGGTCGTTGCAGTGCTTCTGCAACATAGCACGGCTTCCAGTGAACGAGAAGGTTTTTCGCGCTAAATAAGATTTCTCAATTTTATTTCACTAGCAATTAACATATGGAATTGTTAACAATTAAAAATTAACATTCATATTTTTTAAATTACGGAACCATACTGAAGCAAATCAATATAATGACAATTAAAGAAAAAGTCATTGCAGAATTACAAAATAAGAAAGAAAATATCTAGTAAAGCAGAAAACAAATGAAAGTAGACCCGCATTTACAAGTTAATTCTTAGCTTATATTGATAATGATGGCTTCTTCTACAATAATTTGTGAATCAAATATTAATAAGTCAGTATGGAGAATCTCCCCATGTGGATAGTATTTTAGTATATACATATTTATTTTATAAAATAAGTGTATTTTATATTCTTGATAATTTCCACATAAAACTGTATGATGGGAAACATCACATTGAATTTGGGACTAGTCAGCAATGTTCAGGGGCGTAGCTACGACGGGGGGTCACCGGGTCCGGACCTCCCAAATATTTCGAAACTTGACTAACTTTTGTAGACTTTCTTACCGAACTATACTTATTTAACAGAGAAGTGATTGATGTAAACTAAATATTTTATTTTACGCCTCATCATGTACTCTTTCTTTTCTTATAAAATAATCGTTCTATCATTTTTTCTAAAAATATAGGTGACAGTAATTAAGAATTACTTATCGTCTTTTCGGGTGCAGTATAAGACAGGTACCATATTACGTAGACGTATTGGACCTCCCTCAAATACTTTGGACCCCTCCCAGCTAACATTTCTGGGTGCAGAACTGACAGTGCTGTTTGTTTTGACGTTCTTTGAGTTTTGGCTTCTGTTACATACTGATCCTACATCTGGCGGGTTTCAAAGTTTGCTTTCCAGAACATATGACATTGATAAGAATTGTTTCGCCTCATGTGGAAGTATATCGTGTTCATCGTGCATTGCGTAACAACCAAGACGGATGATTTGGAATGTAATTTTTTGTCTTTTACACACATGTATGTGTGTTTATGTATGAATATCAGACATTCGAAATTCATATACAAGTACCTCTTTTGTATTAGTTTTTTTGGTTTTTAATTATTAGATTTAATTTTATTGTGTGTGCTTTAATTCTGTAAATAACCTACAAATTCTGAATGAATTGTACACCATGACTTCTGTAAATAACTTACAAGAAACATTGACCAGCTTTTAACTGAGGAAAAACTTGCAATTAAGGTTTAGACAAAACAAGTAAAGGGCAATTCAGGAGAGTGTTCGAAAAAAATCCAGTTTAAATTTACAGGATCTGTTATGGCAGTAATATTGTTTGCACCTGATACATTTCCACAATTTATTTAAAATTTTCTTAGATAAACTGTGAATAAAGTGAGTTCAATGTACATTTTTTATAACACTAATCTCTGCTACGAACTCTTTTCAGTCAACGCTGAAGAGGAATTTGGATCACTGTCAAGGACTGAGTTTGCTAGAATGAATCGTTCGCAATAATCTAGAAAAAAATGTTTAGTGAATGTACAAAGCTTCTGAAATTAATATTAACTGTACCTATCAGGAAAAGACGAAAAGTTTTTTTTCCGCATCAAAAAGAATTGACACTTTCAAGGAATTGAATACATGTTCCAAGAAAGGTTATCACCATTGGTTATGCTTTCCATCGAAAAAGACCTGACAATAAGAATACCAGAGTTCAACCAGCATGTATAAGACAGATTTGTTCCAATCAAAGAAAGGAGAATGAACTTACTAATTAATTAAGGTGATTAATCGGATTAAATGTTCTGTATTTTTTATTTTTTAAAAACAGAATTTTATTTATTTTCACATGTCACATAGCATTTGCATCTAAAGTTATGCTGATTAGTAATGAGTCAACTTTATATCTTCTGTCTCCGATCGTTCGTACTGCAACACCCGAAACTACAATCCACCGGACGCCACTGCTTTATAGTAGTATTGAATATTAGTATCTGAGAGATACCTTATGTCTTCTTCGATTTTTTCCACATTTCCACAAAATTGTTTACTCATATAAAAACGAAGTCAAACAAATATCTTCCCAAAATATTTTTTCTTTTCCTCTGAAATGTTTATTGATATTTCTTACAATCTGTGATTCTAAATTTGCTGAGTACCAAAACTTATGTTGCAACGACAAATATACTACTACTACTACTACTACTACTACTACTACTACTACTACTGCTACCACCCTATTATTATTATTATTATTATTATTATTATTATTATTATTATTATTATTATTATTATTATTATTATTATTATTATTATTATTATATGTCTTTAGTCTATTCAGTGCAAGTAATTAATGCTTGCGCGTCCTGAAACAAGATCTTCGGCTCGCTTTTAGCATGTGCGAACCTGAATCTCTGCAAAAGTCATGAGACTCCTCGAGAAAAATTTGATGGGTACACCCGAGGGTAAAGAACACTACCATGTTTATGTCTTCTGAAAACCTTTTGAAGTGATTACAGGCGATACTTTTTTCGAAACAATTTCTTTTGAAAATATCAAATATCCAATCCCTTCTTACTTTGTTCCTATTCTTTCAACATTCCTCATATCATGATCATAGTATTTTGATACTAATTTACTGTGGACGCCCTGTTAGTCTTACTTCCGTTATTACTGTTATAAAATTCATTAAACCGTGATTGTTATTCGAGGTTTGTTATACTTTAGCGTACTTAGCAATACTGAATAATAACTGCAGTACTGTATATTTCCGATTAATATGTAATAACCTGAAGTAGTGGTATTTGAGTAAAATCAAACATTATGTAGCGCTAGCGACACTGTTCATCTGGGGATATTGCAAATAATGCAATAATGCACTTCTGATGATAATTCTGTTGCACAATATTTCACTTTTTTACCTATTATAGTATTCGCGCCGAGTCGTGATGCTTGACCTAGATCTACCGATTTCACCACCCAATAGAAAGCGAGGGTGTGTTCCGTTCGTCAACCCCCACCCATCAAATTTTGTCAGTGTCTTCTCTCGCGCTACACGGAAACATCTCCCGAGAGTACACTGTTGTCGGATTGGCGCCAAGTTCCGCTTTTGTTAATTGTTTTTTGCTGCATTATATTCTTATTGTTACAATTCGTATTATTGTTACCGTTTTAGAAAAATTGTTAGTATAGTTATTGTTGTGCAGTGTTATTATGGGTGATTTTTAAATGTTTTTTTTTAAATACTCCTTTACACTATCTTCAAAGTTTGGCAACATTGTTGGCGAATTTCAGCTGTTTGATGTTTCCCCAAGTCTGCGCTCGGGAAGCGGATCCACGAATTATACCGAAGTTTTCCGATGTATCAGAGCTCAAGCAATGATTGGTTTAGAGCCCAAGCTTCACGACTCGGCGCGAGTACTATAGTATAATACTTATAGGAATATTTGAAAATAAATGTTCTACGCTGTGTATACTTGCAAGGGCCCGGGTCCCTCCAAAGCTCATGTGGGCCCCCTATTGTATTTATGAATATAAAGTATTTAGTATAATTTGAGTGCAATTTGTCTTAAAATCTTCATATATATACCTTCTGCATCTGAATGCCCCCCCCCCCTCAAAAAATTTACAGAGCAATCAACGCCCTTGTATACTTGTTATTATGATTATATGCCTTCTAACTTCACTTTAAAATTCTACTTGGTTACTGCATATCTATGAGTGAATTGCACACCTATTAATCTTTCAGTTTGATTTATTCACCATCAAGCTTAATTTTAAAATGAAATGAAATCTTTGAGTTTGACGTCCCACAGTTATGCCGGCTGGACTAAAGGAGACGCCGATGACTAGAAATGAATGGAATGGTGGAATGAAGAAAGTGGGAGGAAACGGGAGAACCCCGAGAAAACCCACGCACACGGTGTTTGTCCACCTCGAAGCTCATTTGGCGCGAACTGGGATCAAAGCAAGGACCCCACGCACCGGAGGTGAACGCTCTACCACTGAGCCACCGTGGCCCAAACTTAATTTTGAGGTGAGTTTAGAAATACTTTCACTATATTACATTTCTATTTTAAAGAAAAGTCTCTTCCTTTTTACATATATGTCACCCTTATCCGTGCAAGCGGGGCCTCCCAGGCCCAGTAGCTTCATATTGTTTCTCTAATTTCTCAATAACCATAAATATTTCGATGACATAAAATTCTGAATTCTTCTATTTTTAGTCGAAGTTAAAGTCATGAACATATCGAGTTGGTAAGGCTAATGGAGTTGGTAAGGCCCCAGTTGCTGTCTATGTCATAAAATAGCTTGCCCGGATAAGGGTTAACTAATCATCTTCGTACACTAAGTAATTAATCCAATTATATGTATTTTGAAGTAGATTTTAATGTTCTTTCCTACGTAGGCTTTGTAATATCGATGACTTAGTTTTCTTGCAACTCCAGATACTATAATAGAAAATGTGGAAATATAGCGGTTCGAATTAGCTCATGTTTGTTTAACACCAGCACATATTTTGATACTTTTAAAAATCCACACAAACACCGAGGCGATTCAAAGAGTAAGGTTACAAAATTTTCCAAGTCGTCACATTCCTTCCGTTGTTTGAATTGCTTATAAGGACGCAGTAGGTGATAACTATCTTGTTGTACAATCATTAGTCCGAAAATATCGCATGTTAGACCTTCGCAATATCAATCGAAAAATTCCTGCATTCACGAAGACATGGTCAAACGTGAAACAGTTTTATGTGATCAAATGTTCACATCTAAAGAACATCTCAACAGCACATTGGCAATTGTTTGAGGTGTACCATACGATACACAAGGTAAGGAAATATCATCGAAGCAGGTACAGGTATAGTGCACTGAGAACGATAAAGACAGACAGGGCCGTAACTTGTGGGGGCAGGGGGCAACTGCACCCTAGAGAAGCTCCTAGTCGTTTGAGGGGGGCTCGTTTTAAGACAAAATTTTCTTACTCCGTACGATACGAACAATAAAATTATAAATGAAGCATCAGACAGGTTCACTACATTACATAAACAAAACAACATACAAAAGGTAAATAAAACAAAAATGAGTCGTAGGCCCATTTCAGTACAAAAATGTCTACTATTAGTGGCCCTAGAGATAATATTTATTCGTATGTCTTTGAGATTTGTCAATACTGTCCTCTTAATTAATTTGTCTTGTATGGAACGGGCCAAGGGGCGTAACAAACGGCCCCCAGACCTTGGCGTACGGGAGGACCCACAGGCTCCGAGAGGCCCATAAGGAGTAAGAGAAAGACGAAAAGAGAGGGCCCAAAAATTAGAGAAACAACTTTTCTAGGGGGTCCAAATACGCGTATTAATGTTTGCCCCCAGAAAAAAAAATTCTAAGTTACGGCGCTGACAGCAGAACATGTGCAAGATGAGCACCGAGATGGTCGGACAAGCATGAAAGCACATATTCTTCCTTTTTTTAATAGCCTTGGTAGAATCTGTAAAAACACGGGGTAGGTAAGAGATCCAAAACCAACACAGAAGTTCAGCAATCCGTCATGACATGCTTTGGGCGAGTTGACGTATTTCTTCTATGCTGGCGTCGCGTCTTTGGTGTACAGAAGAAACAAATGGTTGGACAAGCATGATCAAAATGCTGAAAAAGTAATCTGTATTAGTAATCTAAATGCTGAGTACACATACAGATGGTTTTATTACGCCAGTTTGCAACAGGATTGTTTCGTTTAAAACAAAATGTTTAAAACAAATGATTAAAACTTGTTTTAAACAATTGGTTTTGTTTAAAACAAATTTTGTATACGTTTAAAACATTTTGTTTTAAACACGTGTCTTTTTAGACTTGTTTTAAACATATGTTTCTTTTTATTTTATTTTATTTTTGTAAAAAAAATCTGCCAGAGAAAGAAAATTGTCAAAAAGTGCTTCTCATTCAGAAGACTATTTTCTTCCCATGTGAAAGTTTTGATTTGTTGTGACTACAACAGGTCAATGTGGTTATCTACAATTTATTTTGTCTCTTTTTTCCTTTATTTTTAACGTATATTTTGTTTAAATGCTTCTCAGTTAACGTGCAAGAAGTATCGTAGTCGAAGGTTGGACTACTTGTAGAACTGTTTAAAATAACTGTATTTTTCCAACCCTGGTTTACAAAGCATTAAATTAAACACACGGAGATAGTGAGTGTTGAAGTTGTAAAGGACAGTATCCAAGGCGATGACGGCATACAAAACTCACAGCAAGACCATAACATGTTTATGTGTGACGGATGTCGAAAGGAGTGTATCATAGGCAGTTTCTCCACTTAACTGTGAAACATAGTGGCGCTTTGTGATGCTATATCCTGGTTTTCAGAGGTCGGGCGCTTACCGGTCACGTCATTGTCCGTGCTCATGTCTACGTTTTAGGGGACTCTGTGCATCTTATGGTCTACTTGTTCCTTCAGGGTAATGACGCAATATTACAGTATGACAACGCACCCACTTACACCATTGGAGTTGTTGCAGAGTGGTTTGAGGAACATCGGAATGAGGTTGATATTCTTCCAGATTCTGTCCGAAGCCCCGGACCTGAACATTTTGTAAACACTTATCCAATGCTGATTTCCACCTCCATTTTCTTTCACGAAACTGAGTGACGCAATGCACACAGAATGGCGTAATGTTCCACTTGCCATTTGATTCTATTTCAGATCGCATCAGAGATGTTCTGAGGGCGAAAGATTGTGTAATGTCCTATTAATATATTAAGTTGCATTTCTTTCAGGTCCTTCCATTATTTTCATAACCATCTGTATGTCTTCTATGAAATAAGGTATGAAAATGAGAGCTCTTATTACCTTACTTTTTGAATCATTCTCGTATATTGGGCTACAGAGTGGATTACATAAAACGCTTCACGCAAGGAAGAAACGTTTCACGCAAGGAACAAACAAAGCCGTTATTCAAGGTATCCCATTATTATTTAAATATCCTCTTGTATCGATATTTCTACTTTATTCATTTCTTTTTTATTTACTTCCACGAAAACCTTTATCATCTAGATCAATGTGATATCAAAATATGTAAAAAGCTGTAGCTAGTACGTAGCTAAAATATTAAAGTAGCGTATTGACCTATCAATAAAAGGTATTTTGGCCTTGGCCCATTTAGAATAATAGTTCGTAAATGTATTCTAACAGCGCTTAGCTCTATCATAGTTTGAAACTCATTTCTTCGTCAGCAATACAACATAAAAAAATTACGAACACGAATCAACAAACAATAAAATATGTTTGTTGTTAATAACGGTTGTATATTACACGTTTACACAGCCAGAATGTTTAACTTTGTTTTTTAATACAAAGACACTAAAAATTTAACAAGGGAGGGAAACTCTGAACCCGCTAGCTAATATAGTAATTGTTCTTGAGTATTTACATGGATTTCCTTAATAGAATCCTGTTATGTCTGTAATAAATCCCAAAACCGAGTCTATTAATTACTTTCAGTACATAGCTTTCATTCCTTTAAAAAGTTTACTTTGAATAAGACAAATTAAAAATTAGTTATCTATATTTCAAGTAAGGTTGGTCATTAATTCCTTTACTATTTTCGTTTATAATAGATTCACAGGGGAGACTTTCTGGTTCGATACCAAAATGTGTTATGTACTACTGGCATTAACAGTTCTATTATTATTTGTTACTTGTGACTTAGTTTATTTAATCATAGAATTAGTTTATAAGTTAGTTTGTTTAATTTACCAAAGTTATTAATAGAATTTCTTAGAATTTCTTAAGTTATTTAATTTGTTATGTTATTCTTTATCTGCACCAAAATTACACCTTGTTTAGAATATTAATTAATAAAAGATTTAATTGTCCGAAAAAGAAGAAGAAAGATTTAAGATTTAAATCGATAAAAAAGAAAGAAAGATTTGTAAATGTTTTGAATATAGAATTAAACCAATGTAAATTATTTAGCAATTATTAAGCAGAGCAAATTTATAAGGAAACTTAATATAATAGAGCCGACAAGATTACTAAACGTAACACTATCACGTAAAAATAGTTATTTTACTTTATTTATTGTTCAACATTTGATAATTGTGATGACAGGCCTAACTGAAATCAAAATGCTGCACTAGAAAGCTCTTTCTAGGGGCTTAGGCCCTTCTTTATTACCGTAGGCCACCCAGCCAAATTTGGTCTACGCTTTGCCTAGCTAATGCGCTTTGTACTATGGTTAAACACATATGTATTTAATATTGTCTGGGTCGCCACCACGCGTTCTGACGTGGAAAAGTCTTCTCATAAGATTCCGGTAAGGATCAGGATATTGAGTGTAACCACATCTGTAAAATAATCACATCGCGTGGGACAATGAACACCGCGACTGGTTGACTTCTTTGAATGATGCCATCGTTAATTTCTTACATTAATATATATATTCAAAGAAATTCAAATGCAATTACAATAGCTTTACTGATTTATGTTACGGTAGTATTACAAAAGCTTCTTGGAAAATTTACAACATAATACAGTTTGCACAAAATTATTAAATTCCTATTTGGCATATGAAATTCTTAGAATCTTCAGCAATCACACCTAAATAATATATTTTAAAGCAGTTTACACCTCTGTTGCACATAGGAGTTACTAAAAGTGTTCTCTACTTGTACAGTTATTCAATTAGATACATATCGGCGCGACGAAATTATTGATATCTATGTAGTTTCATGATATTGCACAACATAATTATATCAGAGATATCATCTTAACATTTCGCAGCAGAACGAACAGGTACTTAGTATTTTCAATTATCATCAAGTTTCTAAATCTTGTCACAAGGCTGAAACTTCATTTATACATATTACTCACTCATTTAATATAACAATTGCTATTCTTATTTAATTATTACATATATTCTTCATATTTCTCTTAATATTCACTTAACTAATTCAACCTTGCCTAACTTCACATGTTAAGATTCGAATCTAAAAGAATAACGTTCAGCATCACTAAGTTCTGAAATCTACTTATCTCCAGTCGAATAAGATATCTCATCTATAAGTAAATTATTTATAACATCCTCAATATTAGTTATGGTTAATAGGCCGACATGTATGTATGATAAAATCTAACTGTTACAAGAAGATAATATGCAGCATTCTAAACATATTGGGTGTATACAGAACAGAAGCCGAAAATACAGGAATTTTGACTTAAAGTTTTAAATATATATTGATTACTATTTCTACGTGTTTATTTACTTTTGGTGGCCTACGGTAATAAAGAAGGGCCTAAGCCCCTAGAAAGAGCTTTCTAGTGCAGTATTTTGATTTCAGTTAGGCCTGTCATCACAATTATCAAATGTTGAACAATAAATAAAGTAAAATAACTATTTTTACGTGATAGTGTTACGTTTAGTAATCTTGTCGGCTCTATTATATTAAGTTTCCTTATAAATTTGCTCTGCTTAATAATTGCTAAATAATTTACATTGGTTTAATTCTATATTCAAAACATTTACAAATCTTTCTTTCTTTTTTATCGATTTAAATCTTAAATCTTTCTTCTTCTTTTTCGGACAATTAAATCTTTTATTAATTAATATTCTAAACAAGGTGTAATTTTGGTGCAGATAAAGAATAACATAACAAATTAAATAACTTAGGAAATTCTAAGAAATTCTATTAATAACTTTGGTAAATTAAACAAACTAACTTATAAACTAATTCTGTGATTAAATAACCTAAGTCACAAGTAACAAATAATAATAGAACTGTTAATGCCAGTAGTGGGGCATAACACATGTAAGCTTATGCTGTGTTTGCTTAGTGCTCCCCTAACAAATCCATTATCTTAGTTATACCAACTCATCTTATAGTAACTGAAGATAGTTATACAAACTTATCTTTATTTGCTATCTTGGTTATTAAACTTATCGTGTTAATTAGCCTATCAAATATAATCAGAAATAAATAAGTCGATTTTAACCTTTCTTGAGGCTTGAATTTCAGTTTTCAGGAATCGTTAGTGTCTTATCTTAATCCAACGGCATGGTGTCTCAGTAATAAGGGGCTTACGTTTGGTGAAAGGATCTAAGTTTGATCACAGTTCAAGTGAGTTTGAGGTGAGGAATATAATTCTAGTAAGTTTAGTTGTAGTTCTCCTCATTTCACCATTTTCATTCCGCCAAACTTTCCATAGTATTCCACATTCATTAATCTCTGTTTTTATCGTAAAACGAATAAACGTATTACGTTAAATTAAAAATTTAATTTCCTCTTACTTAAGATGGAGCGTAATTATGATGCATTGCAATCGAATTTCATTTCCAATTAGGCAGCTGCTATTGCCAGCTATTCATTATAACATCTTCGAAGTTTTCTTTTCACTAAATGAAAGCATTGTTTTTACATTTATTTTCTCCTTCTAAAACTTGTTCGCCTATAGCCAAACAATAAAATATTAATAGCTCTGATGTTTTTACACACTTTCCTCCTTACTAAACATTAATATAGAAGTATTTTTTCAAATTGAACATCTAAAAAAATAATCTTATTTTTCTTCTATCTTGTAGTTTATATAAGAAAATAAAATCTATATTCATCTCTTCAGCTTCGTATCATCACGACGTCTTTTCTACTTGATCATCTGTACAGTATTATATAATGTCTTGTTTCACAATAACCATACACAATTTTGGTATAAAGCCTTAACCTGTATGTTCAGTCTATATCGACAACATATTTCAGTAATCTTAATAAGCCTCACGGTTGTACAACGAAAGAGGATTGAACTGGAAAATTGATGATTACAGAAAAGTACCCAAACTTGCCATGTCCTTACAACCAAATCTTGTGTAGTAGGACGATTCCCTACTGGTGTTATACAATTCAGGAAGATACCGCTAATTTCAGAAGAATTATCACTGATTCATGAAGTTTTCCCTTGCGGAATCCACAATTTACATTTATAACAAAATATTTATTTTTTTAACCAAACTTCACCAGATATTAGAGAAATATTTGAAACATGTATCAAATAAGATATATTAAAATAAGATCTTTATACCGAAATTGATTCCGTTCAATGATTCTAGTGGTCGTACAAAAATATATCAGAATTGTGAAATAAATTCGTAGATGAGTTAGAAGAAGTTATGAAAAGAATTCGAAAACAAAATATTTTGTAAGGACCTGTGAACATAATACTGAACACAATAATTGCAAGCCTTAGGTGATCTTCGATAAAGAACCATAACCTTGTTTGTACATATGACGCCTGAAACATTACAGAACACAGGGATGTTGAGTACTGTCTTGATTGTTGCCGAGTAAAGAAGCGCACGTGCAGATTTGTTAAGTACACTGAATGTTTTCTGTTTATAATAAAACCGAAAGATCTTGTCACCATTGGTTGGCAGGCCAATTTAATTTCTTTCTGATCGGTAGTTATCGGGACACCCTGTATTTAGTCCTCTAGCTACCTAAAACGTATGGAAGAGCATATTCAACATTTCCCAAAGAATCAATACCCAGTAGTTTTGGAAGGACCTAGAAAAACATATGGTGGTGGACTTTCCTATCAGAATCAAAAGACCGCACTTTGTTTACGAAAGTAATATTTAAGCAGTTTTTCATCAATATCACGATTTCGGGATTTTTAAGGATTTAGCATTTAGATTTCTGGGCTTTCGTTATCTATGGCCATGCTAGACCGTCACGTTTGAGGGATGACGTACCTCGGCGAGCACACTATTCGGGAAAATGGAAGGAAGAGAGCATTGGGGAAGAAAGGAAGCGTCCTTGGACCTATATGTTAGGTACCAACCCGGCATTTTCATGGCGTGAATGAGGAAAGCCCAGGAAAACCTCATTCAGGGTGGCTGGCCTGAAAAAGTTTTTTCGACTGAGTACCCTCACTGGGAATTGAGCCCGGGACCGCTAGCACCAAACGCGAGATTCACGATTTCTTCTTCTTATTGCACAAGACTAAGCAACACTACAAAACACGGAAAATATTTCTTTCCTGATTTTCCCCACTTAACTGGAACTGCACGACTATCAACTTTTAATCAAAGCACAAATCGAAATTCTAACACTGTTACATCAATAAGAAAGAATCGGTTGGATTGAAAAAAGAAAAAAGGAAAGAAATTTAGAGAAAAGCGAAAATTCAATCAAAGATAAAAACGTAATTTTCGAAAAAAAAGATACAAATAAATTAAGTATCACCTCAATAAAACTTCCAACCAGGTTTTGATAAAGACTGAAACTGGATTTTAACTGAAAACTCTAAAAGAGTTTAGTGAATAATACATTATGCACACAATGAATTTTAATATTGTTGATATATAGCACCCATTGCACAACACGCTCCAAACAATAGAGATCAGTCTAAAAAATTGTGAATTTTTTTTCGTGAATCAACTCTACAGCAAATGCCTGTTTCAGAAATCTATAAAAATGAATAAAGCTAAATAACTCTTGAACTACACCGGACCGATTTCGATCAAATTTTCAATCTATATGAAGTTCGAAGATTTTAGTTGTATTACTTTGACGATGTAACTTAAAGCAGGGGAAACACATTTGCAAATGATTGAAAATGACCGATATTACTGTCGAATCTATAGTTTTTGAGGTAAACAGTGACACTTCTGATGCCATTTAAATCCAAATTGAGCCCCGCAAAAATTGTGGGTGGGGAGGGGATATATATATATAATCCAAATTACCAATATCAGTGTCGAATTCATACTTTTCGAGGTCACTGAGATGAACAACGACACTTCCGATGCCGTGGCCCGCAACATAGGGAGGAAAGGGAATATATAAAAATCATCGAAAATGACCAATATCAAGGAGCGCTTTAGTAATAGTAAAAAGTGACTGACTATGGAATCATATTACTATTTTTTCTTAATTTAATCCAGCGAAGCAGGTAATTGACGCAAGTCTTGTATAAACATTTCCATTCGACCATTGGTGGAGGTTAAGATGATTCTTTACCAAAAGGAGATCTTCACCAAATCTTTGAAACTATTAGGGATGCGAGCTTGATGTTTCACAAATATTCTTCTTCAGTCTAGGTTCAGAATAAGATAGATATTTTGGAAATTGAATATCTATAAGAAGAATGGCTTATTGAACTTCTGACAAATTATTTTGGTAATATAAGAACACTTTATGTTGAGACAAACAAATAAATTGTAATAATTTATTTTTCAAATATTTTCCATAAAGTTTATTTCATTCATAGGAGAAACAAATATTTATTTCTGTGAGATTATAGAATAGATCGTAACACGAAAAGTGGAATAATCCAGAGGCATACATTAATTTCTATAGTAAAGTGCTTCTATAGGAAAATGTTTTATTCTCTTCTTTACATTTAAGAGTTCGATAAAAGTGCTAGAAAGCACTATGTAAACAATCTTATTGTATATTGATATGTATCATATATAATGGAATATAAAAGTGCAATATTGAAATGTTTAGAAAAAATATATCCATATTAATGGAAACCCATTTAGCTTAATGCTTGTAAATGGATCTTGGTAGTTCCATTACGGTTTCAAAATCAATAGAGTCCAAAAAATGTTAATCTGTGTTGCAAGGTCATACGTATCGTCAGAATGTTTAACACACGTCCTCATAAAGATCATTATAACAAAAGAAGAAAGTAGATGTCTTTCGCACCTTGCTGAGCAACTAACGTCGAGTATACCTATGTTGACATTGTTAATTATTAGCTAAAGTTAAATTGATATTTTTTTGTATTTTGAATTTAACGTCCCTTTCAGCAGCGAGGCTATATGACACGTAGACCTACTGATTAACATGGAATCCGAAACGCATGAGCTCCCTCCGGAAAACTAAAGTTAAGTGAGCTGTGTATTCTATTCCATGGGTGACTGAATTTAGTAGAGGAAAAGCACCAAAAGCGACATAGGTCCATAAGCCGACATACCGCCGTTTCTGGCTGGAACACGCTGCACCCTGACGGAGACATTATCAGTAGTTTCTACTCTCACCATTTGTCGGAGCAAGTACAGTTTAAACCAGTTGTGATGGTGGGTTAGCGTGTGAGGAGCATTGTTTTGTTTTTCATTGTACTAAAATTTCTGTTGATAATTCTTCACTATTTAGAGGTAGGTGATTTACTCATTAGATACGTTTATTCTTTAAGTTATCAAGTTTGCAAATCACCATGATTATTGTGCCAACTGATAGCCTTTGGTGGTGAAACATGTACAAACATGTAGGAGTAGGGTGTTCTATAAACCGACAAACCCTTACATTTGCATATCTCTAGTTCCTGGGAAGCGGAGGAAAATGTCAATCAGAGGCCGTCAAGCTGCTCAAGCGGCAGTAATAACCTCGTCATCGTATAAAAAAGAATTATGTACGATGGAAAAGAAGATACAGAAACTAAACGGAACAATGAACAAGCAGACAATGATTCATCATCAGATGAACTATTAACACTCAGTGTACCAGAGGGTAATGACGATTTCATAACCAAAATGCTTTGCTCGTGAATAAATTTGCATACAAAATGTAGGTCGCAAGTCCATGGCCTTCCGAGGAAACGGTCTTAAGTGTAAACAACCGATTTGGCTGGGGTCGGGATATGTGTTACGGGATACCAAAGTAGGAGACACGTATTTTGGCGTTTGGGCCCATACGCAGAAATTTCCGAAATACGGGGCCCCAAAATGGCCCTACATGCTATAACTAGGAACCGAATGACGTTATTTGTACACAACCGAATTGGCTGGGGTCGGGATATGTGTTACGGGAGACCAAAGTAGGAGACACGCATTTTGGCGTTTGGGTCCATACGCAGAAATTTCCGAAATACGGGGCCCCAAAGTGGCCCTACGTGCTATAACTAGGAAGCGAATGACGTTACTTGTACACAACCGATTTGGCTGCGGTCCGCATATGTGTTACGGGAGACCAAAGTCGAAGACACGTACTTTGGCGTTTGGGCCCATACCCAGAAATTTCCGAAATACGGGCCCCAAAGTAGCCCTGTATGCTATAACTAGGATGCGAATGACGTTACTTGTACACAACCGATTTGGCTGGGGTCCGGATATGTGTTACGGGAGACTAAAGTAGGAAACACGTATTTTGGCGTTTGTGCCCATACGCAGAATTTTCCGAAATACGGGGCCCCAAAGTGGCCCTACATGCTATAACTAGGAAGCGAATGACGTTACTTGTACACAACCGATTTGGCTGGGGTCCTGATATATGTTACAGGAGACCATAGTAGGAGACACGTATTTTGGCGTTTGGGTCCATACGCAGAAATTTCTGAAATACGGGGCCCCAAAGTGGCCCTACATGCTATAACTAGGAAGCGAATGACGTTACTTGTACACAACAGGTTTGACTGAGATCCGGATATGGCTATTATAAGCTCGAGTCGAAAACATGTAGTTTGTCTTCCTACAAAACCTCAAAGGGTGGCAAACTTTACTTCAGCCACTGTACCCGGTTTCCTGATAGCACACGCCGTATCGATTAAATATTAATGTTCACTCTCTTGCACAAAAGTGTACTGCCCGGTTTCCACACATCGTAGCCATAGAAATACCAGCGAAAAACGCAAACATTCTTTCGCTCCGTTGACACCCTCGTGGTCAGCAGATCCCCCTCGACGGCTCGTTCCAGCTGAACATCTGTTCAAAATTGCATGGGTACCACATACGTCAACTTCATGGCCTTATTGAAAATCTACCAATATCGGACTCTGTACATTCGACATTCCTTTTTGTGGGACCTAACAACAAACACAAGTCTCATACCTTTGGATATATTATAACATATTCCAACCCAGGTCGATATTCTGCACCAGTAACGCCATTCGCTTCCTAGTTATGGCATGTAGGGCCAGTTTGCGGCCCCGTATTTCGGAAATTTCTGTATATGGGCCCAAACGCCAAAATACGTGTCTCCTACTTTGGTCTCCCGTAACACATATCCGGACCCCAGCCAAATCGGTTGTGTACAAGTAACGTCATTCGCATCCTAGTTATAGCATGTAGGGCCACTTTGGGGCACGTATTTCGGAAATTTCTGGGTATGAGCCCAAACGCCAAAGTACGTGTCTTCGACTTTGGTCTCCCGTAACACATATGCGGACCCCAGCCAAATCGGTTGTGTACAAGTAACGTCATTCGCTTCCTAGTTATAGCACGTAGGGCCACTTTGGGGCCACGTATTTTAGAAATTTCAGCGTATGGGCCCAAACGCCAAAATACGTGTCTCCTACTTTTGTCTCCCGTAACTCATATCCGGGTCTCAGCTAAACCGGTTGTGTACAAGTAACGTCAATTGGTTCCTAGTTATAGCATGTAGGGCCACTTTGGGGCCCCGTATTTCGGAAATTTCTGCGTATGGGCCCCAACGCCAAAATACGTGTCTCCTACTTTGGTATCCCGTAACACATATCCCGACCCCAGCCAAATCGGTTGTGTACAAGTAACGTCAATTGGTTCCTAGTTATAGCATGTAGGGCCACTTTGGGGCCCCGTATTTCGGAAATTTCTGTGTATGGGCCCCAACGCCAAAATACGTGTCTCCTACTTTGGTATCCCGTAACACAT
Organism: Thermobia domestica; assembly: GCF_964235325.1. Taxonomy (NCBI): domain Eukaryota; kingdom Metazoa; phylum Arthropoda; class Insecta; order Zygentoma; family Lepismatidae; genus Thermobia; species Thermobia domestica. Next base: position 194,529,922 of record NC_137466.1, on the reverse strand, counting down.
ATCCCGACCCCAGCCAAATCGGTTGTGTACAAGTAACGTCATCCGCTTCCTAGTTATGGCATATATGACCACTTTGAAACCCCGTATTTCGGAAATTTCTGCGTATGGGCCCAAACGCCAAAATATGTGTCTCATACTTTGGTACCCCGTAACACATATCCCGACCCCAGCCAAATCGGTTGTGTAGAAGTAACGTCATTCGCTTCCTAGTTATGGCATATATGACCACTTTGAAACCCCGTATTTCGGAAATTTCTGCGTATGGGCACAAACGCCAAAATACGTGTCTCCTACTTTGGTATCCCGTAACACATATCCCGACCCCAGCCAAATCGGTTGTGTAGAAGTAACGTCATTCGCTTCCTAGTTATGGCATATATGACCACTTTGAAACCCCGTATTTCGGAAATTTCTGCGTATGGGCCCCAACGCCAAAATACGTGTCTCCTACTTTGGTATCCCGTAACACATATCCCGACCCCAGCCAAATCGGTTGTGTACAAGTAACGTCATTCGCTTCCTAGTTATAGCATGTAGGGCCACTTTGGGTCCCCGTATTTCGGAAATTTCTGCGTATGGGCCCAAACGCCAAAATACGTGTCTCCTACTTTGGTATCCCGTAACACATATCCCGACCCCAGCCAAATCGGTTGTGTACTAGTAACGTCATTCGCTTCCTAGTTATGGCATATATGACCACTTTGAGACCCCGTATTTCGGAAATTTCTGCGTATGGGCCCAAACGCCAAAATACGTGTCTCCTACTTTGGTATCCCGTAACACATATCCCGACCCCAGCCAAATCGGTTATATACAAGTAACTCATTTGGTTCCTAGTTATGGCATGTAGGGCCACTTTCGGGTCCCGCATTGCGGAAATTTCTGCGTATGGGCCCAAACGGAAAATACGTGTCTCCTACTTTGGTCTCCCGTAACACATATCCGGACCCCAGCCAAATCGGTTGTTTACACTTAAGACCGTTTCCTCGTTAGTATGTTGCTCTACGCTAGTACAGAATATTTTAGAAAATTAGATTTTGATTTGGATTTAAAGTACTGTGGTTGCTACATGATGTGTTTTCTTCTATTATTAATGAATAACAACCGCTTGTCACATAAACAAAATAATCTGATCTCCTTTATATGCCATTAATTTTCGATGTATATCCCATGTTTGTAACGTTATTTAAGATTTCCTTTTCTTAAATACAGATGGTGATCAGAAAAATGTAAACACCTGTAGTTGGCAACACGTCAGATGTATGGGTTGGCAGTGGTGTCGTGGCGCACGCAGCGCCAGACCGTTGGTTGTGGTGTGTTAGGTCGGTCTCCATACTACGTCAGGCGCAGTGTCCAGTGGCTGCAGCAGACGGAGGTAGTGTAAAATGGGAGACCTCTCAGATTTTCAAAGAGGGTAAATTGTTGGTGCGCGGTTATGTGGAGTTTCCATTTTTCTGATCACCATCTGTATATTTTGCCCACAGTTCAAGTAAATCAACACGATTCGGTACTTTAATTTATACACTTAATTGCAAAAACTAACAATTGCATACCTTGGAAATTAGGATCGTCAAATATATAGAACAACTAACTTTTGTTCTCAAAATTCCATGAATAATAATCCTCATGTTGTCATAGCAACACAAAACAAACAATTATCTATATTTATAATCACTACCATTACATGAATATTAATCTATATCAACAACTATTTTACAGTTTCTTCTTCTTCTTCTTCATAACATATTGTGCACTTCTAAGTTCCGTTGCACAAAATAGCTACAATTAAATATGGAAGTAATTTATAGATCAGGTATACAATCTCGTTGTATGTTACTTTTCCTAAAGCAGAGAAATATATATATATATATATATATATATATATATATATATATATATATATATATATATATGTGTGTGTGTGTGTGTGTGTGTGTGTGTGTGTGTGTGTGTGTGTGTGTTTGCGTAGTACATGCTAGAACTATATATTTGGTTTGCTTTATTTTCATCAAAATTTAACAAATTCTTTAACGAATCATACCATCACATATACTTGTCATAATATAAACATTTCATAATATACAAAATTTATGAGTTCTTAATGAGCTATATACCTGACATCGTAATATCTACATTCAACCGGATACCATATTCGCATGAACACCATCAAAAACTTACTTTGACATGATATGATTTGTTGTTTTCTTGATGGTTTCCAGGATAGAAATTAAGGACTGCATATATCTTAATCTTAAGCTTAACTATATATAAAACTAAATGAGCTGACATAAATTAAAGGAATACTTCCGGTTGACGTGGAAAGTTGAAATTTGATATGATTGTAGCTTTCTAAGACTAACCGACAGGAAAATTGCCAAAAGTGCAAATTTTTAAAGTTTAGGGGTCTAAAGGAAGGATGAAGAATATCCCCATGATATTCAAATGGGTGTTCTTTTGGACCTATAATCTCTTATTATAGGTACTTGGAATTGAATAAAATTTTGAAATACGGTATACTTGTATGTTCTTCTTAGCGTCACCTGAGTAAATCAGTACAAATGAAAATTTCCAAATGTAGAGTGGTTTTATGGGGAACTGAAGAATGTTTCCCATGTTATTTATATGGGCCATCTTCTACACCCCAAAATGTTTAGGAACTTCCGGCAGGATTAGGATGATGAAATTTGATATGATTGTAGCCTTTCGGGACTAACCTACAGGAAAATTGCCATAAGCGAATATTTTTAGTTTTTAAGGGGTGTAAAGGGAGGATGAAGAAATTCACTTGTTATTTAAATGTATATTTTCTTGGAATACAAAATCCTCTAGATAGTTGAAATAGAAAAAAAGGCTTGAGATTTGGTAGAATAGTGGATTTAAGACTTCAAGGTCGTAGGCCGAGTAAACGTAAGGGTCAGGGGGCAAAGCCCAAAGCTCTGCCAAATTCAGGAAATGTAATTAAAGAGCAAATGCACAAAATTCACTCTTGATACAAAGGCTGATACCTAAGAGATGCGAGGCCGTAGGCCGAGTAAACGCGGGGGTCTGGAGACGGAGCTAGCCAAAGGATAGTTTTTGTAATAAAGTTATACGCACTTCACGTTTGTCCAGACTTGTATTTCTTATAACAGGTAAATATTCTTCTCAAGTAAAGGAAGCTCTTGCAATTACATAAGGCTGTAACCATTATGTTCGTCGTGGTTCGGACCAATGTCCAGTCTCATATCTTATTTTGTTCTATTTTTTTATTTCCCAACCATTCCAAGACGATCATGGTTTAAGCCCATGCCTGCATCTCCGCCATGCAGTGGTTGGGAACACATCAGGTGCAGGTGCAGACAACGTAAGAAATATTTACTATACTATGAGTGTGATGAAATCATGCATTGGATTTAATACAAGTGATAAACTCAAGACTTAGATAGTGAATATATAATGTCACTCAATAAACACAGATATTACATGCACATTGATTAAGAGATTAAGTGAATTTAACAACCTTTTACTTAATATCGATGTAGTAGGTGGCTTGGCGTATAAACTAAACAGCTCACGTCATTCTTCGGCTAGCCCTTAATGTTGTTCCATCACTGTCCGGGGTTTGAGTCCCAACTGCTGCTTCCTTCAGGAGTATCCCAAGCTGGCGCTACAAATATGATTTTTAGTCCATAGTCCCAGACGATTCGTACTTCGGGGTTTCACTTACAGCGATATTTGTTGTAATGAACAGTAAACTCGACTTATTCGTCACATCAAAAACATTTCGCAGATAGACTGTTACGCACTCACATTCAAAATATTTTGCGATTAAATTATTTGTCACATTTTCAATTAATTAAGTCCTTATGTCCGTCTCACGAAGGGATAACTCGCACGCTTGGAAACAAGATGCGTGCGATACGTAACTTCAGGCAGTGTGGACGCTGCTCTCGAGTAGGTGCTAGCTGCCTTGCCTAGCACACGGCAGCAAGAAGATAGTCCTCACAAGGGGTTTCGAAACACTGAGGCTTTGTCCAACGGGCTATTGTGTATGAGTTCTTCGGGGCTGGAGCCTCCCGATTATGACGTATAATGCTGAATTCAAGCTCTTCGGCTGAAGATATGTGGATGCTTCGAATTAGCCAACCAGAGATGAACAATGACAAGATGTAAGTGTGATTGCAAGTTTCCCGTTTTCTGGACTGAGAAGGCAATCACAAAGGGAGTCGCTGTGTCCACATCATATGTCTATATATGGCCATGAAATCGGACTGAGGCTCACCAACACAGACGAAGAGACATACGAAAGCGATTAGAGAAGAGTTTCTAGAACGTTTGGAAATATACGAGGGTTGGTTAATAAAGTTCGAAATTAAGTCTATTTTTCCCAATGTTGTTTTTAAACCCAAAAATGAGCTTTAGGTCGGTGATATCCTATTGGGGTTCGAACGATGACCGAACAAATTGATCCAATTTGCGAAGAGAACCCTGACTATCAAAGGGTTAATGGTCTATACTGAAGTGTCACTGAAAAATCGCTGTATTGTGGAACACCCTGTATATGAATCAAATATCATTGGGGACTCACTATGAAAATTCGATGTATTGGGACTGCACTGTATATATCACACTTCACTTGATAACTATAAGGTTGTTCAACCTGTATGACAATAAGCCACTTTTGTTAAAGCCACCTATTATGTTCATAAAGCCACTTTTAAGTTTTGAGTAAGCCACCTTTATGCCACCATTAATAAAATGTTCATTATTATTTCATTTATGGTTCGTTTTTCTTTCTTTTATTTATATATTTGTTTTTAAATATCGGTTTCTCACCATAACTATGTGCATTTCAGAGTACTTTTCAATCATTTTCATCAAACACATGACATATTTAAACGTGTTAAACTGAATGAATATACAAGTAAACATTAACACAAAAAATACTTAATTCTAAACAATATTAAAATGTATGTGTCGATTTCGATAGTGTTGCCTGACGGCGGTGTGAACGATAATGTCGAAATTCCTAATATGTGTACCTGGTGTAATGTAATGTGTATGTGTGCACCTTTGTACAACACACTTAATACTTAAATTCTCTTATTCAAAATATTTTCTAATATTCAACTACTAAATGTAAACACATAATATGGTATTAAAGAAAATAATTATATTAATCATATTCAGATTCATTCACATAAAAACATTAATAGAACACAATAATTTTCAAAACAAGAATTTCGTAAAATAGTTATAGCGTAAATCACATACTGATTATTCAAAATACTAAGAAGAATACAAAATAATTTAAAATCTTAAGTTTTAATAATCATATTGCTCAAACAACAAACAGAAGATTTATTGAATTGCTTCAAATAAATTTAGAATCACATGTCAACTCTCATTTTTTTTTAATTATCAGCATTACTTACAACAAACGTAAGCTTTTATTTTATCTATTTATCAATTGCAACAGATATGTAGGCATCATCATTAATGCGCGGATTTTTTAGATCATTAGCGAACATACAGTCATTAGCTGATACAATCATTACTTACTCTCATTTTCAACAAACATCTTATTGGCAATGGCAAAATACAACTCTCTTAACACATTTACGGGCATTAATCGCAAACGCACACATGTAACAAGAGGGATATACAATACACCTCTGAAAGCATTAAACATTTACAACACGCTATCCCTACTCATCTAGCAAATTACAAGCTAGGCATTCGAGAAGTATCAAATAGTACTTATCTCCAAACGTGAACCGCCCTCTAATGGCCTTTGGTTTCACGTTAAAATACACATGCATCATAACAATAAATTCACACAAGTATGCCGCTTCATACAGCCTTCGGCATCTTAAATATAGCCCTAATTTATTTGCAATGCTCGATTGCCATTCGATTGAACTCAAACGTATACAGCCTAGGAATACTTCACACACAATCATTTTGTTCGCCTGATAACCCTTATCAATATCAACGTGCCAAATAGTTTTACGCCTGATTCTCTCAACGCAAGATAAGCAATGGGATCTATCAGTTGCTAAATTGTACAACGAATCAATTTCTTTCCATTGTTTTTTTTTTTAATTCCCAAATTCAATGTAAATTTCGTTACATATCTTTACTATTATATGAGTTTATTGACAAGTGCTAATTAAGGACTACACTTTCTCTCCTTTCAAACTAATAAACAAAAAAACAATCAATTAATCATCAAAGAAATTCGTTAATTATGATCATTCCATTTAAATGAATCATGTAGCGAAAGCTTCAACTAACACTTTCCTCATATTGGAGTGAATAAAAACTCTAATAAAATGAACTAAACTAAATTTTCCACCTGTATGAATTATTTAACACAAAACGAAACTAAAGATTAGGTGCTCTCTCCTTTGTGCGAGTCGTTGAGCAATAGAGAGACTTGTAAAAATTATGGAAACAAAACGTTTTTTTAATATGCTTTTCACATTAAGACTACTTCTTCATTTTAAGTATACATTTTTCAAATGATAATTAACAAATACAAACGTAATATGAAAATACGATGGAATATATGAACAGAATTTGGATTCTAATTATATCTTCTCACTAAATATACAAAATATATTCATAAAATTAATAAGATTCGAAACTAAACAAAATCTGCATATATGCTAACATTCCTACGTATTATATCATTATATGCAAAATGGTCAAAATATTTATCTACATACTTGCGTTACATAACCTAACTAATAAACTTTCAAACATTTTAATACATATGAACCAGTTAAATGGCGGTTAAGCCTTACGGAGCGCCGTCCTGCGTGTCATTGATTGACAACACAGGTTGTAAGTCGCCAATAATAAAAAAATAAGCTAATGAATTGGTCCCGAAGACCAATGGGCGATGACTTACAATATCCTTCGGCTTGAAGTGTGCCAACCTCCCCGACGATTTGGATAAATCACTTCTGCACTAAGACCTTATTCCACCCTGGCTGAATGCTTTCTCCATTCACGCCATGACACATCAGGGTTAATTTTCCCAACCCCAATTGGGCTGTCAGCATCTAGACCTAAAGAAGGTGTTTCAAAAATAAACATATGAAGAGGACAATAAGAATACCCGTATTCGATACTACAGCCCCGTATTTAAATTCCATTGAGTAAATCATTGAGATTATCTCAGGCCTGCTCATACCTACAAAGTAAGTAGGTTTACAAACACATAACTTTCTTAAGAGCACTGGCAAATACAGAAATGTGCGGCCTACTGGCAAAAATGCACTTATCACTATCGGAGGTATCGTCGCATCCGGGATTAAGTCACAATCGGGAATATATATATATTCGCAATCAAGTGTCATAATTATTCTAGAAAATTACAGATTTATAACTGCGTAAGAGAACGCTACTTGGCTTACAGCACAAAACTTATCATGCTTAACTTTTATCCCAAATATGAAAAGTAAAGCAGAACTGTAATGACCTTAATGAAACAAGATGACAAGGCCAATACTAAAAGTCTAACAATTGTAATTATCAATAGGTCGAAAATAATACACGTGTTTATGTTCAACTAAGAACCAACAGACGCTTCTCATACAAGAAAGATTAAAAGGAAGTAAAGTTAGAAAATTTGCAAAGGAAGATTTTCTCGCATCCAGAATTAGTTGTTACATCTGACAATGTCATTTAAAATCGGAATATTGTGTTCTTTATATTATTGTTTACATTTCTCAATTTCGAAAATAGACTCATTTCAAAATTTAAAACAATATTTATCAAATTTTGCCCAAAATCAAATCAATAATGTTAATGAATATAAGACTGATGATAAATTTAATTATCAAATTTTCATAATGTTTATAACTCGTTTATATTTTATGTACTTTTCACTTTTTTACAACTCAGATTTTTTACAACTCATTAAAATAAACACTCTATACTCATCTATACCAAATTGTATGTATTATTGTCTGTGGTACGTTATTTGAAAAGTAGTCTTATCTTACCTTCCAAATACTGTACCACAGCAGGAAGAAGAAGAAAAATGTTTGTTACGACCCGAAACAAGTATAATTTCATTTTCTCTTTTAAGTCAATTAAAGATAAATATCTGCTAAAAATACACAATTTTAAGCGTGAGTTAAACATTATATTTTTGAAGAAATACATCAAACGTCAAAAACCGAAATGGAATTGCTTGCCAAATTCACACACTAGCTGAGGCCCAATCGGACGCTACCCCGGTTTCGTCACTTGGGAAAGAAAATAGTGACGCCTCTAAGGGGCAAACTGTTTTTAACTTATTGACTCTTCTTAACTCGTAATACGATTATTTCTAAACTCAACTAAATTTCAAATTTCATTAACATCATAACAAATACCCATTGCCTTTCGCATAACAAACACTATATGCGAACAAATTCGTAAACAGATTTATTAAATTCAACATTATTTTCAAATACTTTCAAAATCATACTAAATAATACTTAATGTTCAAATGTTCCGACGCCTAACCAGTCTGATATTATAAATTCAATATACTTTTACACATACTTAGTAACAAAGTCAGATGAAAAGATTCATTAACCGAGGAACACACTTTTTTTTTAATTACCCAAAGATCCAAATTTCATAATTAATTGTGATATTCATTAATATTTCTTTAAGTAGATTTCCAAATATCTCTAATTGCCTAATATTTCTCTAAATGCATAATTGCATGGTGGTATGGGGACAGCTAAATATTTATATAAACATAAAGGCGAATGAATAAAAACTCGAAAGAAAATCGAATAATAAAATTTTATTAATAGTCTGGTTCCCAAAACTGGAAGCACCTGAAAAGAAATAATACATACAAAACATGAACATCCTAACAAGAATTCGATACAGAAATTCCGTATCCAAAATGGAATAACGATAGTTTTCGAAAGTGGTGGGGCATTATTAAAATTTCAAAGTCCGAATTCGAGATCTAAATTGATTACCTATTCAAACTTTCCAATACTGTCCTTCCTCTACTTTCCACATTCCTCTTTCATCTCCAAAAACTGTAAAGAAATCATAAAACGTAACATTTAAGTAAACGTACCTGATTGTAAATGGATATTGGCGGTTCCTTTTGGACGGGCGCGTCGGTGGTGGTAGTCACACACTTGAAGCTGAAAAGCAAATTCCTAACTTTCGTAATTCGAAGGAAATAGTTAAAAGAATAAAGAATAATCCTTTACATCTCATTTGGTGCCTCTAAAGGGAAAAAAGGTATGACTTTTCACTTTTCTATTTTGTCTCAACTTCCCTTCTCGCTTATCTCTTTTTTTAATGCCATAATTGAAGTACGCTGGAATAATTAGGCATAATGACCTTAAAACATTCGCTAGTCCACTCTGGTGAGCGCATACAATAATCAGTGACGTACAAGTCACGTGTTTTGTACAGGAAATATTCAATTTATGTATATTTTCTAATCGCACAGAACGTTGTTTCAGTTGTGTCTCATTACCTTCTTCATTCATTGGTGCTTGATGGTTATGAATTTCACATTCAGGTTGTAACAGAGGTAACGGATCATCGATTGTCTCAAGTCGATGGGGGAGGTTCTGCAATTTGCCAATTTCATCCTCAGGTAAATGTTTCTTGGCCAACAATAACCAAGTATTATACGTTTGTGATGTAGGCGTCCATATCTTGACCCTATCCATAGATTGATATCCTATACTTTCACCACTCAAAGGGTCCCGCAACTCGACTGCTCTGTCATTACTAGACACACTAGTACATATTTGTTTCTTTATAAGACTGCTCCCATTATGCTGCCGCACAAATACAAAATCTCCGGTGCGCACTAAACGTCTGTGTGCTTGGATTTCGTTCCACGTTTTGTTTCTCCTTTCTATTTTTTATTTCTTTTCATATGGGCTAAAATTAATATATTACTCCAATTTATTCCATCCTCATCGGACACGTCTTCTTGAACATTAATACCAAAATGCAAAAATATTGGGCGTGAAGAGTCGATGTTTTGATGTAAACTGGCTGGTGAAACTCCTAAATTTTGTGAAATGGAGTAATTATACAAAAGTACAGTCTGTGTCAAATTTTCGGCCCATTCCGTGTGTGATTGTGAAAACAACGTTCTTAACGTTTGTACTAGTTCTTTTTTTAGTCACTCTACCAAAGAACTCTGGGCATGATAGACAGTACAGTACTTAAAAAATACATTGTATTTTTTTCATGGCTTGAACGAAACATTTAGAATGAAAAACTGGCGCATTGTCTGACAAAATAAAACGAGGCAGTCCAAGCATAGGAAAATAATATTCTTCAAAACACCTCACAATCACCTTGGCTGTAGAATTCCTCAATGCGAATGCAGTACAATATCGTGTATACAAATCCATAATGTCAAGTGCAAAACGCTTCTGTGACTTTCCAGTTGGGTACGCCCCCAACATATCGATGGAGATATAGTCTCGCGGTCTTCGTGACGGGATGGTACTTATCAACTTGGCTGGTGGGTGTTGATCCGGCTTCATTCGAGCACACGCGATACAATCTCTCACGAAATTCTTCACCGGAGTTCTTAATCCCTTCCAATGAAATGCTTTAGAAATAAACGCTATTGTCCTATCGGTACCTGGATGTCCTACGTCGGAATGGTACGCGGTGAATATGTTGTGCACCAAAACTGGTGGTATACAAATTTTCTACTTATTAGGATGATGAAAGTCTCGAATGAGCAAAATATTACTTTCCAATTTATACTTTTGTTTCCAAGATCTACTGTTTCGAAATTCAATTTCATCCACTGTTTCTTCGAAAACACGTATGACGTTTCTATAGTCTGAACATTCTCTTTGAAGATCTGCTAATCGCTGAGGAGAAATATTAAGAACTTCATCTTGCAGTACTTGAAAAGAATGTACTTTAAGCAATCTATGTTCATGTGATGGGAATAATCTACTGAGAGCATCACAGAATTTATTATTTTTCCCTTTTACAAATTCTATGTCATGATGAAATTCGCTAATTTCTGCACTCCAACGTGATAATCTGTTGTTCCAAGATTTTACGCGTTTAAGAAATAAAAGAGCATGGTGATCAGTGACAATAATAATCCGCCTTCCTAACAACATAGGTCTCCATTTTCTCAAGGCGTATATGACCGCGAGGCATTCCAGTTACGAAATTGAATACCGACGTTCACATGGGGTCAAGGTACGACTAATGCATTGGATAATCCGTGGTTCACCACCCTGTTCTTGTCATAATTTACAGTCTAAACCAACGGTTGAAGCATCCACTTGGACATAAAACGGTTTTGAGAAGTCAGGGTGTGACAACAAAATGTTCGCACAGATATCATCTTTAATCTGATTAAACGCCTTCTCACACTCGCCAGCCCACTGCCATTTTTTGCCCTTCTTTTCCAATGCATACAACGGAGCAGCTTTTGTAGCTAATCCGGTATAAAATTTTTGACACCAATTGAATAATCCTAACGCAGATTGCAAGCTTTTTGTATTGGTAGGTATTGATAATACCCTGACTGCTTTGATGGTTTTTCGTCCTTCTTGATTCCCTTAGGACTGACAATATACCCCAAAAATGATACTTCTGGTGCACAAAACATACATTTATCAATATTCAATGTTATATCATATTGCTTGAACTTGGCAAAAATCTGATCCAACAACTGTAAATGATCCTGAAAACTGTCATTCGTGATCAAGTTATCATCTATGTGTGAAGACATGTGTATTTGGACACATGGCAAAGTATCTTATTTTGAACAATGGGACATTTTATTTTAAAAGAACATTACAGTGAAAACAATTACCATTCATTTTAAGTTAAATCACATTTCGACTTTTTTTACTAAGTTTATTTGCCTTTACTGTCTGTCATTTACTTCTTACGTATGTAATTTCTCAATTAATAAAATAACAGATTGCTTCCCCGTCCGCATTCTTACCATCACCTTACCTTGGTTAATCTACAAGCATGGACTTTTTCATCGAGACGCAAATCAGAGTGAATAACCAAGGATATGAACCCGGAAGGAACGTGATACAAAATGGATTGAGAGACTTTTGAAGGGGACAGTCGACATGGAGTTAGAGATGAGTTAAGAGGTAGACCGCGAACCTCATTTGGATATAGCCTTGCTCTGTCCTATAGAGCACTTTTGTTTCAGCTAACGCCAGATAGTTGTTAACGACGATGTATTGTTTTTGAGTGAAAGTTTTAACTCTAACTAAAATTGCGATCTTCGTAAAGTCGGTTTCTCAGTCCGGGTTTCGCCGACTTTTAACCTTCTATTACTTGGACAACCAACCAGCCAAACAGAGAAATGAACGGACGTCGGCCCACAGAAGGAGTCGTCGAGAGACAACCACCAGACTCGCAAGTAAGTGCAAGTAGGTTAACCTTTCCTGAAAGTTACTCCCTTCTTATTCCTGTTCACCCCCTTTTACATCACAGTCTGTTTCTTTTGTACATGTGAGATTTTATTTAAATGCAACCCAGGTTAGATCCCGTACCTCTCATTTTGTTAAGTTCTGTGTATACAAAATCCTGGGCGCAACTTGTCGGTTCTGACATCCCCTATTGTGTTACTTATGAGTGTGTTATCTGAGCTTTCAGACCGACAAGGGGCGACTGCACATATGTACCGAATGATTTTGCTGTGCAACTCCGGGCCTAACACATGAGACATCATAGCATTTAAAACTTGGCCACCATTCCTATATCCAAAAGGTACTCGCTGATATTGATAGCACTGTCCCTCAAAATTGAATGCTGTATACGGTTGAGATTTAGGATGTATGGGACAATGATGGTATGAAGAATTTAGATCTAAGACACTAATCAATGGTTTGCCCTGTAATTTGGCTAACAAATCTTCTATTCGTTCCGGTTTAGCCTGCCTCAAAACTGAGTGTTCATTAACAGCTCTCAAATCAATGCATAACCTCTGTTTATTATTCTTTTTCGGGACAACTAAAATGGGATTGCTATGAATAGATTGACTATTTGTGATGATTCCCAATTGCAACAACTTTTTAATCTCTCCTCGTACAAACGGCAAATGTTTGTACGCAATTGGATACTGTTTACGAACCAAGGGTTCATTAGTGTCAATCTCCACTTCATATTGAAAACCTTTACACTCGCCAGGATAATTCGTAAAAATTTCTTTCTATCGAAAAAGTAAATCCAACAATTGTTCCTTTTGGTGGGGGTTCAATGTACTGGCACGATCAACGGCAGCTTTCAATTGTTGTGATGATGCTACTCGTTTAAGAACAGTTTCTTCCTGACCACAATTAATATTATTTACACAGGATTGTCTTATACTGACATCTTCTTCGTCAGCTGATTCAACGTAAGAGTCACTGTCATCGTCACGGCTCTGTGATTCAATGGGGAGGAGGGAGACAACCACCCTAATATTATCATATTCTAATGAAATGTTACCTTGACTAAGGTTAATAATACTTTGCAATTGTTCTAATGCATTCAAACCCAATATAAATTTCTCATTAAGATCAGCCACAACAAAAACTTCTAACGTAAATGCGAGTGAATCTATTTCGTCTGGTATAACGGTCCTACCTTTACATTTTTTCTTGATCTTTCCACTGTAATCTACAATAAGAACATCATCGGCTGGTTGTAATTTAGGAAGTGAGATTTCTTTCGTAATTTCTTTCCATAGGTCATAGGAGGCTAGTGAAGTCTTTGCTCCAGTATCACACAATGTTTTTACTTCAATTCCATTTACATGTGTATTAATATAAGCAGAATACTGCCTACCATACGCCTTTATTATCATTTCTTCAAATTTATCGTTTTCGGTATCGCTCCTAGCATCCTGATCTAAATCTGAATCTGATTCAAATGTAAAGTTTCGAACACGGAATACGTTATTGAAGATTGGATTGTTTACTGTCTCGACGGATGTCCCCCCTCGAAACCCGTCTTCATTCAGTTTTCCGACTCTTCGCGTGATTGGTCCTGAGTTCGATTCTGATTTGATCCATTATTGATTCGGGTTCTCCAATTCTGTCTCTTATTTCCCCGTCCTCTATTATTCCCCCGACGTTGTCCTGGTATACGGTTATTATTACCGCGCTAATTATTATCCCTCTCACTACGAAGTTCTTCGGTTCGATTCTGTTCATTATTCGTTCGTGCATTTTCAGCATCCTGATTGTTTGTATTACGATAGTTTCGTCGAGTACCATCGCCCTGATTGTTTCGCCTGTTATTCCTTTGCTGACCATTAGATGAATCGTTTGTTGTTTTGGCTTGTTGCACACGAAATGTACGGTTGTCTTTATAATTATTACTGTTATATGTATTACGATTTCTCTTCATGTTACTATTTTCAGCAAATCGTAATGATTCAATTGTGGCAATGCTTGCTAAGAATTGTTGAAAAGAAGTGCACGGATGTAGTGTCAATTCTTCGCGGTACCTGCGTGGCAAAGTATCAATAATGCTTGCAATAATTTTCGCGGGTGAACTTTCTGGATTTAGATCTCATAATAACTGATACTGTTTTGTGGCAAAGCTGCGAACATTGTCATGGGTCTTTGGATCGAACCACTTGCTCCTACAAGAAGCAATCTGACTAGCAACAATAGTATCTGAATCAAACGTATCTATTAATGCTTTTTCAATCTGACTAAAAGTTTCAAATTCTCGAGGATAATTAGTAACCCACTCTTTAGCCACCTGTTCGACAAGACACGGGATAAGATGAACTAAATCATCTTCATATATGCCTACAACTCTAGCTTTTTCTTTCAAATCCTGAATGTATGAACACGCTGTTGTACTATCCGGGAGCCCTGTATATTTGGGTAAATACTGTAAGTCTCTAACTTGAATGACGCGCTTAGGCTTAGAAACTCTTCGTGAATAGACTCGTTTTATACTACTATCGGATCCATCAGATCGAATCCCTCACTTTGATAATCTGAGTCGTGGTACTCATGATCGGACTGATCTTCCTTAGGGTGGAGAAGTACGTGTATCAGTATGCAATTGTTGCAATTTATTTTCAATATGTTCCTGGCGTACTAACAATTCACGATTTACTCTTTCTAACCTATGCTGAGTGAAGTCTCGATCATGTTCGGATTTTACAATAACGGCGGGCTGTTTTTCAAAGTGCTTGATTATCATTTCAACAGTAGCTTTATGATGTTCTCTAAAACTTTCTAAAGTCTGTTCGATTCCATCTGATCGCTCACTGTTCAGTTTTAGAATTTGCCGGTGCGCTTGCACTTCTTCACCTATCTCACTCGTCTTTTCCCCGCGTTCCTTTACATATCCGTTTAATTCGTGAACGGCGCTTTCATGCTTATTTACACGAAAATTAATAACCTCGCATTTCCCATTTGTAAGTACCTGGCATTTTTCTATTTCCTCCACTTGGCTTTTTACCCCTTGCACTTCCTCTTTCAGAGCATCAATGTCACGTCGTTGGACCTCGACGGTCTGCCTACACTCAATCTGTACCGCTTGTATGGACGCCTGTAATTGCTCAACACTTTTCTTATATTTTTCGCTACCTGACTCGACACGTTTGGTTAGATTAGTCAACTCTAAACGTACTTCAGTGATCGTGTTATTAGTCGGTATTACATCTCTACTCAAACCATCCAACCGATTTTCTAATTCAACCCTATTCTGCTTACATTCGCTTATTAATTCATCTACTCGTTTACTATTATTTTCTAATTTTTGATCTAATTTATCAGACTGTTTCTCTAATTGTTCTGTTAACATCGCTTGAAATTGTTCTAAAATATATCGCCTCCATATTTGCTTAAATTACAAGCAACTAAATCACAATATAAAAATTGAAAGTACCAACACAACTTCAATAACAAAATGTAAACAAACACCTTTCTGAAACTAATGTATAATTGTTTCAGTTACACATGACTTTTGTTTTTGAAATTTCATTTTGTGAAGTATTTTAATAGAAAATTAACACAAGCATAAACGACTAACTTACACAAAGCACATTATTTTCATTCACTACTATCTAAAAGGTGCATATTGTCAAAGTAAGTATGTGTGTTTTTTCTTGTTCAGCTACGATCAGCTGTTTGTACTATCGGAAATCAGCAGGAGAAAATTTTTGCAAAAAATAAAATATGTTTTGATTTCTTACGAAAAAAAAATATACAAATAATATTTCTATGATAATTAAATTTACTTTCTGTTTTTCAAACCCAGCTTACTGTTTTCTTTCTTTTTCCTTTTTCACAAATTAGAACAATTTACGCGTGATTTTACTCCGAGACCGTCTGCTACTTGTGACTACGTGACTCAAATCCTAAGTTTTGTACACAAACATTACGATGCCTATTCTTGCTGCTGTCGAACTTTAATAAATGAACAATAATGTATTCAGATACAATTCTATCCGAAGATTAAGCTAGATCGTGTCACGGTTTAGCCATTTTGGGTTGTAACCATTATGTTCGTCGTGGTTAGGACCAATGTCCAGTCTCATATCTTATTTTGTTCTATTTTTTTTTATTTCCCAACTATTCCACGACGATCATGGTTTAAGCCCATGCCTGCATCTCCGCCATGCAGTGGTTGGGAACACAGCAAGTGCAGGTGCAGACAACGTAAGAAATATTTACTACGAGTGTCATGAAATCATGCATTGGATTTAATACAAGTAATAAACTCAAGACTTAGATAGTGAATATATCTCACCTTTCTCACTCTTTGAAAAACTAGTTATTTTCCTTAAAAGTGAATAGTTCCTTTCCTAATTTTTATAAAGAAACTTAATCTTCTTATCCAAATACAATTTAACTTCACCTTCTATATCGATGACTTAGGTGTACGAGGGCCCTGGTTCGATTTCCGGTGGGGAACACAAAAATTTTAATTTCACAATCATTCAGTCTCATTAATCGTCCGTCTCCTTTAGCTTAAAGGGCACAATCATGAAATGTTAAACATTCAAAAAAATATTTTATTTATTTATTTATTTATTGTAACAACACAACAGGCATCCTGCCCATTTACAGTGTTTGTTTACATATATGGTAAAATATCATTATTTTTACAGAAGAAAAACATACAGAAATTTTTATTGTTTCATTAACTCAGCTCATCATGCTACAAATTGTATTCCTAAACATTTTTTCAGACATATTGAATATGTCTATCATTTCACACTTTTCTTCAATATTATTGTAGTGAGAGCTCATTCTCTATAAAGGGGATTTATACAGGATGTCAGTGCGTGTTTTCTTACAGTACATGGTACTACTATTGCTTAACCTCGTTCTAGACGTCGGAACATGCAGAAATATATTAGAACTTAGTTCAATGCAATCAATTTTATTATTTATTATTTTATGTAGAAAAACTAAATCATTAACATATCTACGTTGCTCTAATGTCGGTATATTGAAATTGTTTGTTAGTTCTGGGTATGATGTGTATGCTGGGTACATTCCAGTTTTTTTATACATTAGTAATCTCAAAAACTTGCACTGCACTCTTTCAAGCATTTGAATACATTTTCCATTATGAGGAGTTCAAATAAGAGAAGCGTATACCAGTTGGGATCTGATATACGAATAATATAGTTTCAAAATTGTCATGTGGCTACGGAAGTCTCTACTTACACGACAAACAAATCCAAGACTCTTATAAGCATTGTTTGCAATAGTTTCAATGTGATTAGCGAAAGTTAGTTTTGGGTCGAAGGTAACACCAAGGTCTTTAACAGTTTCCGGTCTACAAAGATTTATACCGTGAATAGTATAATCATAATCTATACATGTATTTTCCTTTTCTAGTAAATGTAATAGCTTTACATTTAGTTATGTTTAGACTAAATTTATTCACGTGGCACCAGTGTTTTACATTTTCCAAGTCTTCCTGGAGGTTCTTACAGTCTTCAAGTGATTTAATTTGAGTATATAATTTTAAGTCATCTGCAAAGAGTAAAGTATGCGATTTCTTGATGTGCTTAGTTGTCATTGATAGTGATGAGGAATAATAAAGGTCCAAGGTTTGATGTAGCATTAAAATTGTTGGAGATATGACCTTTGTAAGCTACAGATTGTTTACGATCACGTAAGTATGATGTGAAAAGTACTAATGCTTGCTTATAAAGATTCATAAGAGCTAGTTTTTCAAGTAAAATGTCGTGGTTAACTAAACCGAACGCCTTCTGAAAGTCTGTATGGATTACATCCACCTGCCCTTCTTTGTCTAGTTCTGAAGCTATAAAGATTGTTATAATTGTCAAATTAGTTGAAGTGGATCTATTCTTGAGAAATCCGTGTTGGTATACAGAGATACTGGATCTAACATGATTCAGTAAGCGATTGTGTATTATATATTCATAAATTTTTGCAAATGGTGATAGAATTGCAATTGGTCTAAAGCTTTCTATATTTTTAGCATTGCTAGTTTTTGGAATAGGACATATCAAGCTTTCTTTCCATCGGTCTGGAAAAACATTACATTTTACGGACATGTTTAATAGTATATGTATAGGATGTTTTATGATATCAATAGTTTCCTTTATTATGTAGGGTGGGATATCATCAGGGACACACGCTGTTCTAGATTTCAAACTTTTAATGGCATTTTCTAATTCTGATATTGTTATTTCAGTGATTTGGAAAATATCGAGTGATATACTTCTAGGTTCGTGTGACATTAGAGCATCAGTGTTATAACACACAGGTTCATGATTGTAAACAGATTTAAAATAATGTGCAAAAGCCTCCGCAATATCCCTGTTACACTGTAGACTTTCACCATTATACATAAGGGGTCCATTAGTCAAATGCCTTGTTTTATTTTTGATAAAATTCCAAAAGTTTGTTGGATCATCTGCTATGCAATTCTCGAAGTTAGCTACGAATTCTTTGTATGCTTTCGCAATTTTTGCCTTTACCTAAATCCTTAAATTATAGAATTTATCACGGTAATATGTATTATTGTCTATTGTGTTCTTCCACTTTTTGCGATACTACGATTTTTGTTTGATTTTTCGAATTATTTCTGAGTTAAACCAGACCGGAAAGATTTTATTACTGGGATTCTTTTTAGTTGGAATGCATTGTTTAAATACGTCGTCAATTAATTGATAAACAGTTTTTTCAGCTTTATTTACATCATTTAAATATGTAAGACAATTCCAATTAAGTTTTGAAAGTTCTAAATACAATTTATGATAATCGGCTTTTCTGAAATTAAAACCAGATGATCTATTGTTTACTTTTTGTTTCGGAAAACGTTTAACTGAAAGCGCTATAATTAAGGGGGGATGGTGATTTTCTATAGGTACCAGTGGTGAATTTTCACGTTTTACTTCAATTTCGCATGCATTCGAGAGTACTAGGTCCAGTGTACGGTTATTGGTATTTTGTATATTATTATGCATAGTTAAATTATAGAGTGACAGGAAATTGAGGAGGCTTTTACATTTAGTTGAGGAATGAGTGAAGTCAATCATAGAATTGCTAATTTCCGGTAGGTTGAAGTCCCCAATACAGAGAATAGAGCTACCCACTGGGCAATTACTTTCAATGAATTGATAGAAGTTTTCGTAAGTGCTTATTTTCGATTCTGGCCCTATATACAAAGCACAAATATACACAACTAATGATTTGTTTATAAGTTTGATTAGAACACATTCAAATCCTGCATCATATCAATTAACAAACTGAACATTGAAATATGTATGTATTGCTATTATTACACCCCCTCCCTTTGATGTCCCAAATAGTTTCAAGTTCCTGTGTTGACGGAATATTCTGTCATCAAAATATTCAGAATTATAGTAACCCTCACACAACCAACTTTCAACAGCTATAATAATATCATAGTTAGAAGATAAAACATTAGTATAAAATATTTCACTTTTACATCGTAAGCTACGACAATTCTGGAAATATATTTGCAAGTTAGTTCTACCTATTTGTGTTAACGTGTCACTGACCTTCTTTTTTAAACATTGTGGTACATGCATATTTTTATCTATTATCTTACTTACAGATGGAGAGTCCTTGATACACATTTTTCACTTGACTGGGTTTGTCACAATAGGTTTGTTCTTGGACGAAGAGGGGGAAGATAAACTCTTCTTCCTGCTCCCTGTGGCGCCTTCAGGACTCAGCTGCTGGATTTCTTTAGCCCCGGGCTGTTCAGGTGGCACACTATCACTTTGGAATGCAGTCATTGTTGTTTGCTGCTGGTCTCTTTCTTTCAAGTCTCAAAGGGTGAATCTCTTCCCATCTATGAATAGAAACCGGAATTGCATATACGCGAAGCTTCCTTTCCTTCTAGCCTCATCTAGATAGAATTGAAGTTGCTTCCGTTCGTCACGCACCTTATTTGAATTATCTTGGTCAACGTATATTTTAGTCCCGCGAAGTTTGGTCCTATTTTTTAACACAAGTTCCTTCTTTTTATCACTAGTAAACTTGCACACAATAGGTCGGTTTCTTCCTGGTGCTTTCTTTCCCACTCTGTGCGTTCGCTGTAGGTCTTCGTCTCGTAGTTCAATATGGAGTCTATCCTGTATCATTGTTCTCACCTTGGTTTCGGTTTCTTCCCAAGTTTCCCTTGCACTTTCTTCTATACCATATAGCACCAAATTTTGTCTTCTTGAATGGTTTTCAAGATAGTCGATTTTGTCTTCTAAATATTTCGCATATTCTCGTAAATCACTCACTTCTCTAGACATGTTTTTTAACTGTAATTCAACGTTGTTGAACCTACTTGTTAGTTCACATACGCTCGTTTTTAATTGTTTTATTTCTACGAAAATTTGCTCGTTGGAACTGCGAACATTGTTAAGGATTTCCTTGATATCTGCCAATTCAGATTTGTGAGGGGGCCCTGGATTGCTTTCCACACAACCAATTATAAGCATCGTAACTAGAACCAAACCGTATACAAAATATGCATTTTGGCGTGTGATACCCCTTTCACACTGTACATCAGAACTGTTTTTCATTAACCCAATAAAAAGGCCTATTCTGGCCCTCCACGCACTTATTGTATCTCCCATGTTACGTTTGGTCGCACTCCGGAGCTTGCTGCAGACACGTCTTCGCTGTACGAAGACTCACTACACTTTTCTTCTGTTTTGAGATGAATTATGTATTGGAAATCATCTTTCATCACACCTAACACATCACAGTAGCATATTGTATTAATAAGGTAAAATTCTATTAGAGTAAACGTTTGGAAGACGAAAAGAACAGAGTATACAACAAAAATGAAACTTATTGGATTCCATGATTTATATTCACGTTTTCTGTATGTTGCAGTTATCTTTCTTTCTCTTATCCCATTATCTGTCTGTTTCTTCCCTTTTTTCTCACTTTTCTCACCGTTGTACAGCCACGAACATTAGAAAGTGGAGGTTTGATATATAAGAAATGATAGCTTTTTCCAGTAGCAGCATAGTTTCACTGTATGTCCGATTGTTGGACAACCAACATGACAGCAAATACATGCCCGAAAACATAACATGCCACGATATTCCTCCACTTGGAGGAAAAGTATCACTATCTGAGAGCATCAGTTAGAGAAAAAACCACGAGATAAATCTGCAGAAATTCCATTCACGTTAAGTTCAAAGAGATAGGAATTAATGCAAAGGAAACGAAAAGAATAATTCGCATCATGCAGAGACCGAAAAAGAATGGAAAGCTAAACAAAATGAGAAAAGAAGGAAAGAGGGAAAGGAAAGAGAAAAAGATATGGAAATAAATTAAATTTTAACATTTAAGGATAAACAGTCTCCGTTTTTCACCCTGCCCCCTGTATTGTCTTGGTTTCTCCCTTCATAGGATAAATCTCCTTCAGTATCAAACACGAACATAATTTATAATGTTTAATTCCTTGAAGAAAAAAAAGTAACTCAATCTAGGCTGAGACTCGAACACAGAATACTTAGGACGACAGTCAGACATTTTTTTTAATAGGACATGGTACCCAATTATCTACACGGGCTCTATCATTTGCCTTTATAAATCAGCCATTACACGCGCTGTTATCAAACGTGTTAAATCAGCCAAAGTCGGTGAGTTACCCCAGTTACACTTGAAGTTTGAATTTTATTTACAGCCTTTAGCCATCTACATCAACAGGCCCCATGTTTCCATTAAAAGCATTTGTTCTGTAGATTAAAATCAAGAATAAATTAATCTATTATGAATTAATCTCTTGGGTGCACCAACACACACACATACATCGTATATATATATATATATATATATATATATATATATAATATCAGATTGATTAAGGGTTAAATGAGTTATTTCGTAAATTTAGGAAACGGGTCTTGAAGGAGGTCGTCGCAACAGTAATGATATCTCGTAGCGTTGTTACGTAACACACGCAATATGAATAAAGTTTCAAAATCAGAAATTAGGGCGTGGATGAGTCGTTAAGGTGTCTGCCTCTTGAATGGGCAGTGTGGGTTCGAGTCTCGAGTACACCGATTACTTATTCTTTCAAAATACATTTGTATATTTTTATATATGTTATTACTTGAATTTTTTTTAAATTATCTTAAATTAGCGAGGGTTAAGTAAAGTCAGGAAGGTTAAATCACATATATATAATTGCTTTATTCGTATGTGCAGTCCAGAGATGGAGCGGGTCAGTGGGTCACGGGTCAACAGAACGTGACCCACTGCGACCCACCACCCACCGGGACCCGCTCTGACCCACCGATCCCCTCTGACCTAACAACGCATTACGACCCACCGACCCATTCTGCTCAGTGCATTGTAGACAGCTTCTGAAGTCTGGTGAATTTGTCAGCGTTTTATTTTCAAGGCATCCTTTTTCTTCTCATTTTCATTTGTTTCTATTGAAAAAAGAACTTCGGGGAATTTTAGATATTGATATTTTCAATTGTAATAATAGCAATAGGACTTATTAGTTAGCTTTGAGACGCAGCCTGTGACTTTTTAGAGGAGCTAACTACTGGGAAAAAATGTTTGAATAAAAAATTGAATGTAACTATGTATGCGAGATCATCACATCCAAATTGCAAAGTCAAATGAAATGATTTTTGGAATATACAAGGCCCCAATCCTCGTAATTAGGCCCCAATCCGAATTGGGAAGTTATCATTCGCGTATCGGTTTTATTATATTACATATTCTAAGTGGGGTCCGAATTTTTGCAAACAATTTTGGTATATGACAAGCCGTTCAACTTGGAGAGCTGAAATTCAGTATATTAATTCTTTATTATAAATAAACAGAACATGTTCTAGCATTTTTTTAAATTCTCTTTTATCGAGGGTGCATTTTCTGTATAGTGCCGGACAGAAGACTTTGATCAGGTAATAGTGACTGCATTGAAACAAATGCAGAGTATGATAATTAAGTCTGTAATTTGGTGTGGAGAAGAAACAAACTTGTGAATCAAAGGTTTAAGTTGACATATTCACCACGTATTTGGATCTTGCCTCCTCTCCCCTTCAAAGCTCCCCTTCAAGGAAGATGAGCTCACTTTTTAAATCAATATATTTATATACCTAGTTTCGCCTTCCTCTTACAGCATACATGTTAATGAATGTAACATAAAAATCCGACTGGAGCCAAATGCTACATACAGGGTAGTAAAAAAATCATTTCAAGCAGATCATCCGTTTTAATGTGAACACAAGACATACAAGCTCGTCATCATTCTTAAATGAACAAAAGTTATAGAAATTGACCTTCTTCCTCACTTCATACCGAAATTTATCAAAATGCTTACTCGTTTTTACGTGCTTACTCGTTTCTAATAAGGATTTTATATACCATAAGACTTTCCACATCAGGGGTTATTTTGCACAAAATATGAAAAGAGTTTCACAGTCCTCTGTCGGCTAAACTATGAACAGAAAAGAGGAAGTTTCAACTGCCACCGTAAGATAGAACATCTAACTGTATTTTGGCTATAATGTTGGGAGTTAACATCAGTTCTAATTACCGAGAGGGTTCATTGTTGTAGAAGTATGGAAAGCAGTCACTGTAAAGGCCGCCAAAATTTGAAAGATATCACGTAGATATTTTCCGTCAAAGTTAAGTCAGTTTCGTAGAATACTACTGTGTATAATGGGACTTTGATGCAATAGTTGAAATTGAAATGTGAAACGTTTTTTAAGTCATAAAAAAGTAAAACTGGGAGAAGGCAGTTTCAGTCTCTACTCGGGGTTACTTTGCACCGGTCCAAAATACCACTTAGATAGGAAATAATTACTACTGGAACCTCCTGCATTCTAAATTTAGGTAAATTTCCTATTTAGGAAGATGCTGGAATGAATTTCTTGTTAAAAAGTAAATTATGAACAGTGGCGGATTCAGAAAAGTAGTTTGAGAAAGGCTTCAATCACAAATATTTCGTTTTTTTTTAGAAATGACTAGACTTTTGGGGGGGGGGCTTCAGCTTATACGCATAGAAATGACTAACATTAGGTTTTTTTAAAAAAAGAAATCGTGCAATTTGGGTGGGTTTCAGCCTGAAAGTTCCAAATCCCATAAATCTCTCACTAATTACGGTTATGATATTCTTGGACATAAGGAACAACCAAGGCAAATCAGTTCACGGGGATTTTTTCCTGTTCCTAAGTTGGCATTTTTGTGGGACATACGCTAAACTATTAGAATGCGGTTCCTATGCCGGTAGCAGAAAATACATAATTTTCTTTACAAATATCGATAATTCAAACTAAGTACTAATACCAGTAGCATCATTCTAATATCAATATTTGTAGACTGCATGCAGTTTTGTGTAGAAAGTAAAATGTATAAATACTGAAGGGAAAACATTGCACAGAAACGTTATATTCGTATGTCGAACATACTTTTTTGTATGTTGTGCAAAGTACCTCCAGCTATGGGCTTAATTTGCATCGAAGTTTATATTTCAATAACTATGGTTATACTGAATGTTTACTAATGAACTTGCACTAATGTTATCCTTATGTATCTAGTTATTACATGTATAAAATACAGTGTTCCAAATGATTACGTTTGTAAGTTACATGTAATTTTCTTTAAAATGGCTTAAATCTTGTGCAAAGTCTTACGGTACTAAGTTTCATCTCACTAACGCGAAGTACTCTATTTCTTATGTATTTTTAACCCTCTCTCCTCTATTAAGATACCCACTTTAATAAATATGACGTGACAACAACCCAGTTTGAAGTAGGTGTTAACTATGTTAAAAACTTCACACCGAATGGGTCAACCATTTCCTTTACGTTAAACAATGTCTTTTTCATTTGTATAATACAGACGTACCTTATGCGCAAAAAAAGAAAAATGGGCGTATATTTTAAACCACGATTTTTCGCAATTATTCCATTTTCCTTACGTTTCTGAGTAAAATTCAGTTATTAGTAAATGGAGACAATAGAAAGAAATCCATCGAAGACGATATTTCTAAAAAAAATAATAAAATAATAAAAATATAAGAAAAAAACAAAATTATGCTCGGTTTTCAGTATAATGGCAATAATGCTTTCGAGAGAATTTTGCAGTAGCAGAGCACGACTGCAGAGGGAATTTCACGATCGGTACTATCGTAGTATCCAGAAGTTGAATCAAGGAACTAGTAAGTGGAGTAAAATATTGTATATATTGGTTTAAACCTAGGGTGTAAATTGTCTACCAAATATAAATTAGCTTCTGTAACCAAGATGTTGTACGGAAATATAGAAACAAAGAAAAAAATCGCTTTCTTAAATTTCGAAGTGACATGCTCTATAGCCATGAGCATTTATTTGTTAAGAAAAAGACAGGCCACAAATCTGTGGTCAAGTGGATAGAGTGGCGGACTGGTAGTTCATATACTGTTTTGACCCCAAGGCGAATCCCGTCCCATGCCATCCATTTTACATTTTTTTACAAAACATTATAGAAAGTGTATAATTATTATGTTAATAGGAACCGAAACAATATAATAAGGAAATAACTTTTTGTTTCCTTTAATGAGGTACTTATTCAGAATTAGTGTACTATTAGTAATAACTATTGTTTTCAATTTATGGTATGGTATGCCTATTCGTCCCCTCCGTTTTTGCACAGCAGAAGAAACTTCAACGCACTTCGAGTATGTCTGCGAGTCAGAACAGAAAAAAAACATGCGCGACCTGCAGCCTTACAGTCACAGCGAATGAAGTAGAATAGCTCATTGAAATAAAAAAGAGCTGATGTTAAATTATTGTTCTAGTGTTTGTGTGTGTGTGTGTTTCTTTTTAGAGTATTGACTCTGTCTCTTTTTTTCATATCCACAAGTGCAAGAAATGCAATCATAAGTCTGTGTAAGGAATAAAGAATGCTTTCTTTAATCAAAACTAAATTATACAGCTCTATTTGTAAGGAACACGAATGCTTCCAAAATATGCCATGGATATTAACTATAATAATACCGTTATTCCGAATTATACAGTAGCGTGAAAAACTTATAATAAAATGATGTAACAGGCATAAGGTTTTTTTTAGCGTTTGTTCATGAACAGTTTCATAAAATCACTAACAATATAGCATAGCTCGTTTGTCCTGAAAAGAATCACAAGGGATAATTTATTCTTGGGGTGACGTTTTTCATGATTTTCTCAGAAATTACTCAGACGCTTTTACTTATAGTTCACATACAATTATATCCTTAATAATTCTAATATATGGCTTAAGTTATTTCTAAAGGAAATATGACCAATGGGTACTTTACTTTTGGGCCTAAAGTTTCTTCTAACAAAGTTTTCCAAAACACATTATTTTATTAGCAATTTCCCAAATAATTGTTTCAATAATAACTGCAACCTAACATGAGTCAATGTAAGAAATTCGAGCGAGAAAGTGTAGTGCGTTTGCTCCGTACTCTTTCTTAAATATATTTTTAAATGTTTCCTGATCACAATTTTCCGAACAAAAACGAAACTTCTTTTTAAATGTGCCTTGTTGTGGTCAAATGGTTCAAGTGCATTGGTTCTGGATGTGATTTCCAGTGAGAGCTAGTGTATTTTTGTCCAAAAGATGTGACACTTCGATGCAAAGAAAAAAGTGTTTAAATAAGCCTGACCAAGCTAATGAATAATACAAAGAAATAATACAATGTTACGCAATTATCGAAGAAACGTTGTTAATATAAGGTAGGTGCAACTGAAATGTGCAAACGATGATTCGCAATTCCAAAGGTAAAAAAGTGAAAAATACAAGGCCAGGTTAATCAGGGGCTTCTAGATAAAGCTATCCTACGGAGAAGTAATTGATATACCAAAACATGTAATCGCTGGGAGACACGTTAAAAGATTAGAGAAGATGATAGACAATTTAATACTGCAAATCATGGATAGTCTGCACCTTTTGAGGGCGAGTCTTGAAGTCCGTAGGCCTACATAGATTAACATTGAAATGAACATTGCAACACAATACCTATTTAATATTGATAGGGGCTTGCTGACAGGTTTGCAGGATGTTTGACGGGGTTTGATATTGTAAAGGAAACGATTCTTGCGAACTATTGAGCCTTTCCCACTGTAGACTGTCAGTTAAATTCCTGCTTAATTAAAACTATATTTGTTTAAATTTTAAACTGTTGACCGTTATCACCTGTGCATCACGGACAGCAATCCGCCAGTAACTCTTTGTTTCCGCCCGGCGGGAGCCCATGTGGTTCAGATTCCACGTTAATCAGTATATCCACGTCTCATATAGTCTCACTGTTGAAACGGAAGATAAACTTAAAATCACATCACACATCTTTGTTTTTGCCTTTGTTTTAGCCCATATATATATTTGTTCATGAGCTCCTTCGTGGCTAAGCGGTTAGCCACGTTAGTTTGGAGTGCACGTTAGTCAGTAGGTCAACGTCTCATATACCTTCGTTGCCGAACGAGATGTTACACTCAAACTCAATATCTTTGTTCATAAATTTCTTTGTGTGTGGTTTTGCATATACGTGGCCTGGACATTAAATTTTGATTTCTATGCCATATGTATCTAATTACACACCTATAGAACGAACACACCAAACTTGGAATATCTATATTGTTTGTGTATGGAAAATCATCATGCTGCGCTGCATGGGAGAGCCGTCTGTATGGAATAATATGCACATGGTAATCAGCGTGTTAAGAAATGTATAATAATAAGAAATAATAATAATAAACAGAAAACGAAACGATCACTTACATAATTTATAAGCATAAGTTAACATTTAGTAAAACGTATAACTGCAATGGAATTAAGTTGTTTCCTTCTCTCCCTGAATGCAACGGCCCTTATTGTGCCAAGACGTAGAAGAGAACTTGTGGCACTCACGACTTTAGGGCGGTGTGTGGTCAGAACATTGGATCCCTTTGTTGTTATTCCTAACTTTCTAGACGGATGCAGTTATTCTCGGTAGAATATACAAGCAAATAGACTTTTCTGTTACTATTAAAGTGAATAATTATACTCATTCCCTCAATGTGATACTTGTGGTTGCTTAACTGTGTACAGACAGCTGATCCATGAAGAATAGTTGATAATAATAATAATAATAATAATAATAATAATAATAATAATAAATAACAGAATCTCGTCAATTATTTTTGCAAATAATGGGAACAAGTTTGCGTCACACTCTTCACTATGCTGGACACACCAGTGTGCCGCGTTATACCGATTGTGGCACACTGAAATAGTGTATGGCTTTTTAATTTTACCAACTATTTCAACTGCTTCAATTGAAACGGCTCTAAAATAATAAAAGAGTATATTTAGTCTTTTTACCCTTCGACTTGGAATAAGGTTTGCGAGAATTTCATTAAAAAAAATAATATGCTCATAATTTTATATAGTAGTTTGTTTTATTCGAAATTACATACGTCCTGCAACTGTTTTTTGATTGAAATGATTTGAAATGAAATCTTTAAGTTTTACGTCCCACGTAGATGCCGGCTAGGTTAAAAGAAACAGTGATGATGAGAAATGAATGAAATGGTCGAATCAAGAAAGTGGGAGAAAACCCACGCACACGGTGTTCGTCCAGCACAAAGTTCACTTAGCACGAGCAGGGATCGAACGAAGGTCTCCATGGACCAGAGGTGAACTCTCTACCACTGAAATACCGCGGCCTCTGAAATTATTTAAAGGAGAAAGGGACTACTTTATAAAAACTTGATGACGAACACATTTGTTAAAACATACCAGCTTTTCGTGAAATATTGCTTATGGACAGGGGCGGATTAAGGCTTTTGGGGACTTGGAGGCGACTATTTTAAGGAGGTCCTATGTTACGAATAGTTCCAGCGCATACATTTTCTTTGCTGCCTTCCACTGGCTCATAGGCTTATCGAACCACCGAGAACTATGCTGTAATATTTTAATGTGCTCCAAGTCTACAATAATTAGTTTAGTTACATTCATTATTAATAGTTAAATAATTATATTCATTATTAACAGTTAAAGACTGCTGATGGAAAGACTTAAATCTAGCGATACCGCTAGCGTTACGAGCCGAAAGAAATTTAGCATAGGTCTGAAGCTTATAATATAATAAGTTGATTGCTATATTTTACTATTAAACAGAGGGATTTTAATGGTCCCCCTGAGCTTGGGGTCCCGGAGACTGGGCTCCATTGGCTTCGCCCTTAATCCGCTAATGCTGGCAGATTCAAGGGGTCGGGCCGTGTCTGGGCTTAAAATTCCGGTCCGTGCAGACTTCTAGGCCCTCTTTATATGCTATCTTTGGAAATACAGTAGAGTTTCCCTTATCCGACATAAAACAGGCAGGCAGAACGCCGGAATTTATCAATGTGTTAAGAAAAGAACTATTAAAAGTCAAGCTATGATATAATTTTACATATTACTCATTTAATAATCATATTTTGTAAGAAATAAATGTAATGTATTGACGCAGGGACGTATTGAGCGTGAGGTCCTGGAAGCTGTCTCCTTCCAAAACTCAAGCACTTGTTAATAAACTTTTTTTTCCTTTTGCGGTTCTTTTTCATCAGATTACTTTGAGGCAGTGTCCAAACTGTGAGCAATACGTTGTTGTTATAATTCTAAGAACATACCGTAATGCCATTGATATCAGGTGGAATTAAAGAGCACTTTTAAATGGGATTACAATTTCGATTCCGTTCTGTTTATAACATTAATGTATTAGAAAGATACACTCATTGCCATTTGCTATTTTTGTTATGTGATATACGTAGCAGACAGTTTTTCTTATGTCTCAAAAATATTTTTTGATTTAGTTTGTGCTACAATCCAGTTTGTTTAAAGTAAACCGGTTCATAAATGAAAAGTAAGAAAAAGTTTAAGAGAAATACACAACTGTTACATTATTATTATTATTATTATTATTATTATTATTATTATTAGTAGTAGTAGTAGTAGTAGTAGTAGTAGTAGTAGTAGTAGTAGTAGTAATAGTACTAGTAGTAGTAGTATCGATAATTTTGAAACATTGGATTTACGTGCTTACAAGGATTTGTGTTGGGTCCCTTCCGAAAAGAAAACCTGCATACGTGCCTGCACTGAATGATAGACGTATGAGTCATGGTGTAGACGGGCGTGCTAGGCGATAGAGTCCAGAGCATCAAAGACAGACTAAGACCACAACTTGCAGTTCTTCTTGCCGATTGATCCTACCTTTTACCTGCAATGATATGTCGGATAATACGGTATGTGGAATAAACGAAGGTCAGTAACACGATTTGGAATGTGTTTTTTTGGGGAGAAATGTGATGATTTGTGTCCGACTGCCACTTCATCTACATTCCCATATAATACACAACAGGTTCACCTCAGAAATCAGATTCATCTACCGTAATATGAGTCTCATCTCCCTCCCTTCAGAATAAGTTTCAAATCTGCCAGCCTCCCAATGTTAAAGACAATTCTGCTCCTTGATCCTCCATAGTGCTGTTTTTCAAATTAAAAATATTTTGAACATCTCTTTAGAAAATACGGGAACGGTTTTTAATGTTGAAGACAGGTTTGCGCCGCTGGTTTAAGGCTCCTCGACCCTAAACTTTTTTTTACATTCTAAAACATTGAAATTTGTTT
Source organism: Thermobia domestica (assembly GCF_964235325.1). Taxonomy (NCBI): domain Eukaryota; kingdom Metazoa; phylum Arthropoda; class Insecta; order Zygentoma; family Lepismatidae; genus Thermobia; species Thermobia domestica. The sequence goes on along the minus strand of NC_137466.1, from coordinate 194,498,846 downwards.
TACCAGCATGAATACACGAATATAAATTCCTCATAGACACGTTGAAAACGAAGACATTAATGTCAAGTAATGTTAACGCGACAAGTAAAGTTCGATGTGACTGCACTGGCCCCAGAGAGTGCTGATTGTTGTCATGAGCAAGTAAGGCGGCACGTTTAGAGGGTGGAAAACAACTGAAAATAAAAGCTCCTACGAAGTAAAATCCCAAACTGAATTGAAATAGGCCTTCTGGAAGATTTCAATACCGACTCACTAAGACTTTTTTTAAATAGTATTCCGTACAACCTACCTTACTCTCTAAAACCGCGAGTCAAGTCAAATGGGCATGTCTACTGCGATAATTGAGTTAGTAATAGCACGCGAATATTATAATAGTAAAGACGGTCTTAAGACAGGTTTAAAATGGTTTAATAAGTCCTACCACACTTATATTAGATATGATTATAGCCCTATAAGAATGTGTTTGACAGGGAAAGTGTAGAACAAATTGGAACTTGGCATGTTCCAATTACGACCATATTTACTATTATGATTAGACGCTAATAATAGCAATGCTATGATTGGCTCCAGAGACAATAACAAAAACGTGATGACAGAAAATGTTTTGGCCGTCGCGTCGCCAGGTCGTGTAGTGTCTTAAAAAAAATAAAACTACAGAAAGGGTACTGAAAGGGATAGGGAAATGTGCTTCTTAGTTGACCATTGAAAAAGCAATTAAATAATGGTATAAGTCGTGAGAGTAATTTTGTGTTTAGTGTTCAGCAACATTTTTTTTTATCTCTATACTGTTTCAAGTGCTTTCTTCTATCTGATGAATTAGTCCACAGTTCCACTCGAGCGTTCGAGCGAAGCATATCTCAGTGTGTGCTGGTAGTATAGTTTACTTTCTTCCCACACCTGCAGTGTTGTGCGCTTGGCACTTTCCTGTGGAATATATTGCTTGGCCTCTTTAGTGCCTATCCTTGTGAGTTTGGTGTGAATTAGTGATTCATTATTCCAACGTACAATGTTATATAAAAAAGATCTGGAATATAAATTTATGTTTGATAAGAGATAACGCAGTTCTCGTCCAAATTCGAGCCAGGTCTACCAGTGGTTAAATGAAACATTTCCTCGCCTTTTCGATAAAGTTTGTGCCCTTCAGTTACATGAAGAGTCTTACAGTATTTATATTAACTTCAAGAATTTAAAGGAGTATGAACAGTTTGCATCGACAGTTTCTGAGTCTGTTGTGTTTACTCACACTGATGGAAATTCGAGCATTGTGAGGATTTTGACGGCTGAAGACCCAGTTAAAATGGTGCGTGTTTTTTATTTTCCCCTTGAAGCGCCTTTACAATTCCTAGAAGAGCAATTTAGTGCTTATGGAAAAGTGCAACGCGTAGAACAGCAATTTTGGGCTGCCCCATTCTCTACTGGGATTGACAGTGGCGTCCGTATTATACATATGGAACTTCGTAAAAATATCCTTTCTTGCCTAATAGTGCAGGGCTATAAAGTGAGTGTTTCGTATGACGTTCAATCGATTACTTGTTTTCTCACACAGAGTCAACTTCACACGATCTCTACCTGCACTTTAAAGAAAAGCCCAGCCCTTGGAGTGTGAAACCCAACCCCGTTTCTGTGCACATGACCGAATTAGGGAAAGTACAACGTACAAATCATTCTTCTGGACCTTTGGAGCGTTTCACTGAGGCCCCTTTGGTCCCCGTTCCCGGATACTCGGGGGTAAGCCGTTTTGCCGATGTGTGTGAGTTTCCTGAGTTACCCCGCCGTCCTGTTGCTCCAGTGTCATTGAGAAAATCAACGCCAGTGTTGGATGCTTCTATAACGACCTCACTCCCGCTGCTTCCACGAGATACGCCACTGGAAAATACGCGATCAGCTGCTAATTCATCGATTCAAGATGTTCTTCTGATCACGAGTGACTCCCCTCCCTCTGCCCCTGATCCATTCATTCCTCCTCCACTACCTGCAGGTGTTCTGGCTGCTGACCCTGATCCCGCTTCGCAACAAAAACGAAGAAGACTATCAAGGTCATCTACTAGGTAAAAAGACCAGACTGTATCTCTTTCTGTTCTTAAAGGGACGAACCATGCAGTATCACGTGACGCGCGCTCCCAAGAAAGTGCTATTTCTGATTCGGAACTGCAATGAGTAAAGACGTGAGTGTCCTTCAACCTTATATTACTAGAGTGTTTTGTTGTTTATAACCGATTCATGCAATGTTTTGCAACCTTGTTCTATTATTTTTTTCTCGTTTGCTTAGCAGTGGGCAGGTTACCTGTATCAAATATTGTTCATTTCTATACACGACTTTTTTAAGGGTACTGCCCAGTCTTAGTCACGTAAGTATTTTTATGTTTGTTTTTTCATGTTGAATGTAGGTATGTCAGCGATAAACTCTTTCACAATTTTATCGCTCAACATTAATCGGATTAGTTCTGCTCAAAATACGGCACTCCTTAAACAATTTGTTGAGAGGAGTCGCCCGGACGTCTGTTGTATCACAGAACTGAGTTTCCCTTCATTTGAATTTCTTCGTGATAATAACGCAATTATCAAGTGTGAACCATCTAATGGTGTCGCTATTTAGTGAGGAAGAGATTAACCTATGACCGAGTGATGTTGACATCTGATGGTAGAGCCATTCGCTGTTACATTCAAAATATTTGTATCATTTGTCTGTGTGGGCATTCGGGCTATCTCAGTATACGAGAAACGGAAGAGTTTTGTGCTACAACCATTTCGTCTTTGCTTTCTCCTGGTGTAAACCAATGTATCTTGGTAGCTTATTTTAATGCGGTGATAGATCCTCGTGATTCTTTCACCCCTTCACCTCCTTGTCATAATTTAGTGGAGGTGGTGCGCGCTCTGAAGTCACAAAATGCGCTGATTACATGTAATTCTATGAATGCTATGATATTCTGCGGCCCCACGACCAAGAGCAGACTCGACCGAGCCTATATTACGGCTCCTTTATGTACTGCAGTGCTGCAAATCTTAACTTTGCCCGTACTGATGTCAGATCACGCAGCAATAGAAGTAGCCTTTAAGCTCACTTCTTTTTATCCCTGGTGCACGCGGCCATTCCTTTTGGAAGATTAATAATGAAGGGATGTCACGCGAGGAAGTGGTGGAAGCTTTTTCCACGCGTTTTAAGTACTGGAGTAGAATGCAACAATATTATCCAACTGTCGGAGCATGGTGGCTTCTTTATTGTAAACATAAAATACGTAGTTTCTTTGAATGGCGTGGTAAACTCGCACGTGAAGAGGACCGTCAGTTACACGACTTTTTTTACAGTGCTCTTTGTGAACTTTGGGCAGCACCAGCGTCACTTGTCACTCACACCAGTATTCGCGACCTTAAATATCGGATGACACTCATGCCTCTCTTCAAGCTTATATTTCAGAGGACTTCTATCATTTATTTCCGGAGGAAACATCTTCCCTATATGACGTGGACCTTCTGTTAAAACAACGTCGTTCGACCTTCATCGACTCCCTTGTTTTGTGGATGGCACTACTACTACAGATTCGCTTAACATATTACAGGTATTCACTGAGTACTATAACTTATTTGAGAATGCTCAGCCTATGGACTATACTTCAGCACCAGAATTTTGACCGCAATACCCCACAAGCTGACGGTACGTGACGGTCATGATTTGATGCGTCCAATTACAGAGAATGAAATACCTTCTGTTCTTCGACGTGCCAAGGGTCGCAATGCACCAGGAGGTAGTCGTTTGAGTATTTCCTTTTACCGACGTTATTGGCCTCTTCTCAGTGAAACTCTTGTATCGATCTTTAACTCTTTGTTGTCGGGGAATTTTTTTTTATAATACGGCTATCGTTGTGCTCATCCCGAATTCCTCTACTGCACGCGCGGTTACTGATTACCGACCCATTTCCTTATTACCAGTAGACCTTAAATTATTCACGAAGGTTCTTACAGCCAGAGTACGTCCTATTATTCAACGATATATCAGTTCTTTCAGGCGGTGCTTCATGAGACGCATAACATACAGTACACCTTCGCTCTCTCCGGGATCTTTTCGCATATTTCCATTCTCGTCAGGTTCCTGCAGGAGCCCTAGCAGTAGATCTGGCTAAGTCTTATGACAGCGCGAATCATGGTTTCCTTCGCTTAACGCTTGAAGCTTGGGGCTTTCCGTTGGCTTTCCGTCAAGTAATTTCCAACTTTTACGCTACAGCGAATTTCCGGATTCAAATTAATGGCCCTTTATTCCCCGTTATTTCTTTACAGCGTGGATTGCGTCAAGGATTCCGTCTCTCCACCTTATTCGCTTTAGTCTCAGACCCGCTCCTTAATCGTTTGGCAACGTTGTCTCCTTCTGGACCCTCTCTTTTGACGATCGACCATTACCGGAGTGGATTCTGCTGCTCTCCAGGGAGTTCTTCCTGTTTTACAGGGATATTACCCATTATTGGAGGTATACGCCAAACGGTTCGAATCTTTGTTTCTTTGGCATATCTGGCGCGGTTTTTATTTCCGTATTCCGCGTACCGGACTTTATCTGCCACGTTCCCTTGGTATTAACTAACCCGCTTAAAATGCCGAACTTTGTACATGTTAGATTCCTACACTGTGCTCACTTCTGCAGCTTCTTTGACTCATAACTTGATCAGTGTTTTCTGGCCGAATTATGAGCATCCTTTGAATCCGCCCTTTATCCAATTTGCAGCCCAATGTCCGGCGTATGTGCAGACTTTCATCCGTTATTGGACCTATTCAGGGATTATCATAAACCCCCACCTTCACACTTCATGTTCGTTATATTGTGCCCTTCTAACGTTAACTTATCCTCAGATGCGGCTGCGTGTAATTTCATCATTTTCCACAAGTCATTTCGTATCAAGTGTGGGTTAATATCTCAGCCTCTCTACTCCCTTCGTACATGCAAGTCACCTGGTTCCAGGTTGTACATCAGCTTATTCCTACTCGTGCGCACTTATTTGATATTCAACGTGTCCCTGATGCATCGTGTGATAACTGCAAGCAAGAAGACACTTTGATTCATCGTTATACCCAATGCGTTGGAGCTCCCCCGATTTGGCATGCTTAGAGGAATTGTTGGGACATATTACTCGCCGTCCTCCCTCTCAGTTTACAGTGAAGCACTTGTTATTTCCTGATTTTCGTTTTTTTTACACTAAACATCAGGCAGTGCTCTTTCTTGTTGCATCCACCCTTACTTATTTCCAGCGCTATGTGCCCTTGTTGGATGCGTGCACTTATTTTGACTTTCTGAGTCGTACACGTCGGAAGCTCTACTCCCCGGAGCTGGACCGGCAATATTTCACCCGGTTTTTAGAAGTGGTCTTGGAATAAACTCTTCGCTTACTTTCGAAAGAGTATAGTCGCACTATTATTATTATTTATATTATTTTTATTTCTTTCATTTTTTCTTTCCTTTTTTCTTTATTATTCTTATATTTTCTTTTTATTATGTATTGATTAAGTTGAAATATCTTATTGTTAATGATGATCTAGGTTATTTTTTCTGCAAGGACTAATTCCGTTATTTGCTAATTATGTATTAGGCAGTTATGTACAATAAAACTTCAGTTAGTCAAGTAGGTAAGACACTCGACTTCTAACTGGGTAATCCATGTTCAAATCTCCCTGCAGATAGCTTTTTATCTCACTACCGAAATCAACACCGTGTGTTGTGTTGATTAAACACAAAAAGTGTTAGTCATGCTGGGTCACCGCATTGTGTTGAACATGGGCGGAATTAGGAATTGTCTGTGGGGGCAGACCTTTTGGTCGTTCTAGGACCTGTGGAATACTTCCTAGACGAGTGTGGAATTAATATGAATAACTCATTTTTTTGTCAAAAAGTTGGGGGGCAATGCCCTCCATGCCCCCCATAGCTCCGCCCATGATGTTGAATCAACACAGATATTTTTTACTGTGCAGGACATGCGTTGTAAAAAAATGGTTAAGGACACATACAAAAGTCATCCAGGGCAGGGGTTCGAATTCACAAATACGTAAAGAAATTTCATTTCTTCAGTCAAAATTATATGTGTTGTATGCACCTTTACTATTGACAATAAAATGCAATGGAACCAAAAGTTAAATTTCAATTATAAATACTTTACTCAAATTACTGTAGGAAATTAAGTAGTGTATACTAGAAACAGCCCGAAAATTAAACATAAAGAAATAATTTAATAAAAACAAGCTAACAAGGCTATCACACTTAACTTTATTTTTTAAAAAAAGAAAAACGCAGAGCAAATGTAACTGTTTCAATGTTCTAACATCTTAATGTGTCATCCGAGTAACATCGAAAAGGTTACGTTTGCTGTGTGTGTTTTAAATTCAAAAATTGTGTGTGCAATTTCGAGAAGACACAAGACGAGACAAGTAGTCTATCTCGTCCGCGTCTCGTCCTAAAGAGTTCTGTCTCGTCTAGAGGCAACACTAGAAATAGCTCATCTGAACCACTTCTGGCTTGAATATGGAGTTAACGGATGAGATGTAACCTATTCTTTGGATGCAGAATCAATGGCAGAAAATCACTTCTTGATATCACTTACTTTCTTTGCTCCGGTATCTGTCACACACACGGATGAAACAACTCTATAAGACTTCCGACTTCTATGCACGGCATAGTTTGGAAGTTTAAAACCTGTCTAGTTCCATAAATATTATTAACACTAACATATCGATGATACTCTTGTGTATAATTCAAAAAGTTAGCCGTGAAATTTATGCCGGATTGGAAGCAGTTGTGGGAAGGCCTCTTCCTACATCAAATTTGTGGGTGTTCAGGTAAAACCAATATAATCTTCCTATTTTAGATCGGGTTAATAAGTAATAGGTCATTTCTACTGTATATCACCTTCACGAACAAAAGCGACTCCTGACTTAATGAAAATCCATTTGTTGGTTGGTCAATATATCAACAAAATAGTTAATACTAAGAGTACATGCGACCCATTATACGATAGAAGAGACAAATTCAACACATACGTTTAGGTATAAAAGACTAATGCCTCACACACTTACTAGAAGGCTTAACTGGGTGGAAGCAACATTGCAAGTATAACGAAATACTTTGGATAGATTAATAATTACCTGTACCTTGGGCAGAAAGTGCTCATACATGTGCACTATACTTAATAGAATGTTAATTTAATATTAACAAAAGAAGAATGTTTTTAATATATGTAAGATATATTATGGGATAATATTATGTAATTAGTAGTTGCTATGTACTTGTTTATGGATATCTAGTCTTCATGTCTGTGTGCATGACAGTTTGAATGAAAATATATTATAAAGTATATCAACTAATAAACCATTTAGTGCCGTTCATCGACTTTATAATTCTGATAGAAAAGGTGAGAATAATAGTATATATAATTATTAAAGGTATTTTTACAGGCAAACAAATACTACCACTCAAGATTTATATATTACTTAGCCGAACCAGGTTGACGACTACCTTTGGTGAGTCGTTGTAAAAATTTTGGTGCCGAAACCCGGGATTTGCTGTAAATTCATATCCCGAAGCAAAGTAAGGGTGAATTTACTTTTGTAATATAGTTAATGAATACAAATTTGACCATACTGAGAAGTGGTAGAATAATTATAAGAAAAATGGACAATGAAACAATGGAGAATGAATCCCATAATAGTGACAACGGTGAACATAGTGTAGCACCAGGAACGACATCAGAAGACCGAATCTTGTTAGCCTTACAGCGACAATTGATTCAGATGTCTACCGAGTTAAAGCAGACGATAGAGCATAAGTCTGAAGAATCCAACAAGCAATACGAGGAATTGAAGCAGACGATAGAACAGAAGATAGAACAGAAGTTCGACGAATCTAACAAGCAATACGAAGAATTGAAGCAGACGATAGAACAGAAGATAGAACAGAAGTCCGAAGAATCTAACAAGCAATATGAAGAATTAAGTAGACGGATAGAACAGAAGTCAGATGAAACGAAACAGTCGATTGTCCAGGCGGTGAATGACATCTCCTCACAGTTCGAGGAAAAGTTAAAAAGAATATCCGAGGATTGTCAGGAGAAGCACAATCACCAAATCCAAGAACTCAGTGATGTAAAAAAGGATTTAGAAGTAATAGAATCTTCTGTTCAACAGCAAAAGATCCAGGTCATCAATAATTCTAACAACATACGTGCAAATACGCAATTGATAGCTACTCTACAGGAAGAGATTAGAACGCTACAGGTTAAGGACAACACATACCACAATAACATGTGTAGTGATCGCTTGGAGTTTCCCCACTCACCAGAGATGACCTCGCCTTCGCCGGTGTCTGATGAAGATATTATATTGGAAGAAATACATCCGAAGAGTACAGATGGGCGAAACATAGATGATTTAACGACACATCACGTCATGGATAGGAACTGTCGCCCAATAAGTACACGGAATGATAAAAGGAAGGTAAAGTTGTGTTAAGATGAGTGAAATACGGGCTATGAGTAAATTCAGTGGTAAGTGTAACGAGAATGCTACTTCTTTCTTAGAAAAATTTCAGGACGAATGCAATATAATGTGTATAGATAGATCACAATATATGAAATTAATCCCTCATGTATTACTCCCACCATGTTCTTTATGGTTTAAAGCAGTACGTGATCACATCAATACATATGAGGAATTCAAAGCGGCACTGATCGCAAATTATGAAAATGACTTTTTGCTTGCAAATCGAGATGCCACCCTTAGAAATCAACATTTCAATCCTCGTTTGCACAAATCTGTTGTCGAGTTTGTTGTAAACACATACAACGAATTAAAAGTCGTTAATCCATTGCAATCGGAATCTAGAATAATAGCATCGATTCGGAATTTGCTCCCATTTAAGTTACAACAGATCTTGTTTTCTACACAGTGTATGAGTTTCAACCATTTATTAATGCTTGTCCAATGCTATGAAACTCAATACCATGCTTTGAATCAACAAGTAGGAGTGAGTAAAAATAAGAATAATTCAGATCATTTTGTACCTGTTCGGAATCTAAATATCAGAAGTGTGAACGATTCGGAACACAACCTAAGCCGAGTAAATTCTAACAATCAAAACGAGCAAAATAGGCAAAGTTATGTAGGGAATCCGCCTAACCTAATTAATCGTAGCAATCCTTATGTTAGACCATATAATCAAAATAGGTTTAAAAATAGACGGAATGTATGGCGAAATTCCAGGAATACAGCAAACTACGTGGATAGACGTAATTGGAGGTCAAGAGATGGCACTTCGCATCCGGATCCAGGTATTGAAGTAATTCCTGTACAGAACAGTAATAGGGGACATAATAATGATTGTGCTGTACAATGTACTTTATTGGAACCATACACGAGTATGAATTTAAACTAATGGCGGCTGATGTGGTAGGGGTTAAACCCATATCAGCTGTAGATTCTCATGAACATTTATCTATAAATTTAAGCGATAATTCTTATGAACATTTATCCTCCAATTTACATGTTCATGTTAATGATGAAAATGATCTTTCACATGACGTCTCTGTAAATAATTATTCGGAAATAGCAATTAATAGATGTCAGTACCAATTTATACCTGTTGTAAATCGTTGTTGGTTTGAAGATGATACTGTCAACGATGGTTTTAATATTGAAGAAAATTTTGTATTTTTAAAATCTTATAGTACAGCTAAAATACCTATTAAAGTCAATGGGTTAAGTACTGAAGCTTTACTTGACACAGGAGCAAATGCCTCTCTATTATCGTATTCATTGTGGAAAGCAATTACTAGTAATTATTCGAATCCTAAGCTACAAAAGGCTGAGAACCTTATTATAGTTGATTTTACCGGTAAATATAAAAAGAGAGTAGCTGCAATTACTCGTGTAACAATAACTATTCAAGATTTTGAAATATCAATCCCTATTCTGGTAATAAAGGAACTTAACGAGAAATTAATTATGGGTTTAGATTTATTATCTCAATTACGTGTCATGCTTGATTTTAAAAACCAAACGTTGACTATACCGGGTATACCTCAGGAAATCGTTCAGAAACTGCTTCCAAAATTAGATAATATTGCTTGTCAATATAATAATATTTCTCATGTAGTGAATAATGTTTCTGTTAGTGCAGAAAGTGGTAAATTAAATGATCAACGGTTGGAAGACACACAAAATTTGGTGGATTTAAAGGACGATGTATTGTTTTCTGAGCGTGTTAAATCACTCGAAAGCAACCTTGATTTTACTGATAATACAGTAAAAGCTGACTTTAAGGATATCTTATATAAACATAGAAATGTCTTTTCAGAACGTCCTGGGCGTTGCAAGGATTTTGTTTATTCTTTTAAAGTTAAAACGGACAAACCCATAGTAACAAAGCCTTATATAATTCCATATAGATACAGGGAGAATGTACGTCAGCAAATTACAGATATGTTAAGAGACGGGATCATTAGGCCTTCACGAAGCGTTCACCTTAATCCATTACATGTTGTTCCAAAGAAAAATGGTTCTCTACGTGTGGTATTAGATTTGAGACGCACGAATTGTCACATTGATCTGGAACAAGTGAGGTATCCTCCAGTGGAAGAAATACTAGCTTCTCTACAAGGGAACGCAGTCTTCGGAAATTTAGATCTAGTAATGGCGTATAATCAGGTCGAACTACATGAAGATTCGAAACCGTACACAGCATTTAGTTTTGAAGGTCACTTATACGAATACAACCGTGTAGTCTTTGGGCGTATTAATGGTAGTGCGGCGTTAGCATCCTGCTTGAACAAAGTTTTGGGTCAAGACTTACGTAGCAATGTGATAACTTATGCTGATGACATCTTAATAATGGGAAAAAACCCACATGAATATTTGAAGTACTTAGATGTAGTTTTAGACAGATTGGAAAGTTCGGGCCTTACTGTCAATCTACAGAAATCAAAATTTCTGCAGAATTCCATAGAATTTCTGGGATACCAAATTGATGCCTCTGGTTTACAATTCAGCCAATCTAAAGTACAAGCCATAGAAGATCTGCCTGCTCCATTAAATGTGAAACAGACACGGCAAATATTAGGGCTCTTCAATTGGTTTCGCAAAGCCATACCACGATTTGCTGAGATAGCCCAGCCTTTATTTATGATTATAAAGAAAAAAGTACCATGGCAATGGGGTCCGATCCAAGAACACAGTTTCAATAAGTTGAAGGAATGCGTGAAGCAGAACATCCATTTGAATCACCCCCGATATGACGTTCCTTTCTATGTTCAGTGTGACGGTTCCCAACTTGGAATCTCTGCCGTACTCTGGCAACCTAATCCAACTATTCAAGAACCGGCTGTTATTCATTGCGCTAGCCGTACTTTAAAGAAAGCTGAAAAAGGATACACCACGACAGAAATCGAACTTTTGGCTGTACGTTTTGCGATACAAAAATTTGCTCCATATCTTAGCGGATGTCATTTCATAGTACTTACCGATCATAATTCATTGCGATACCTTAACAGCGTACAGGGATATAATAACAGACTACTTCGCTGGTCGTTAGATCTTCAAGCTTATGATTTCGAAGTACGACACATTAAAGGGGTAGATAATGGACCCGTAGATACGTTATCACGTCTGTTTCCTGGAGAAGAACAACATATCTTGTCCATTAACGAATTTAAGATCTTACAGGATGAAATAGCTACCATTTCAATAGAAGATTTACGAGAACATCAAATGAAGTATCATGAATATAAACAAATCATGGAACATTTATCTTCATGCGGTGAGGAATGTAATTGTCCCAAGCATTGGAATTCCAGATTTAAATTAACCAACGGAATTCTACTTATTAAAGATTTTAAATTCAAATCTAGAAACAAAATTTGCATTCCACCTACGTTAACAGCACGCATATTAAAGGTCTATCATGACGATTTCGGACATTTTGGGTATGTAAAAGTATGTGCCTTGGTAAATAAATCCTTTTACTGGAAGGGAATGAGAGCTCAAATCAAAAATTATATCAATGACTGCATTGAGTGCATGCGAATTAAACATAATTACCAGGCGGTACAAAAACCAATGCTCTCAATAACGCCTGAGAGACCACATTCGTTTCTGTCAATCGATCTATATGGACCTTTACCAAGAGCAACTACTGGAGAAACTTATTTATTAACAACCATGGATATCTTTTCACGTTATGTAGTAGCCTATCTCTTGCGTAGAGCAACTTCCGCCGCTATCGTAAATAAAATTTTGAATGTATATATTCCACATTGTGGCCCTATCGAACACATATTATGTGATAACGGTTCACAATTCAAAAGTGATGTGTTCCTCAAAGCCATGAACAAGGCTAACATTAAAATTCATTTTGTAACTCCGTACCATCCTAGTAGTTCTGTGGTAGAAAATGTACATCGCAATTTTGGTATGTTGTTTCGACACTTTTGTAAAGATAAACATGCCGAATGGATTAAGCATGTCAATCAAATCACGTACCTTTTGAATCATTCTATATCAGACACTTTAGGTGTGTCTCCTGCTAATGTGCATAATGGTTCTGATTTGGTTTTCCCTGTGGAACAACATTTTGATGTCAAGTTAGAAGATTCGACAATTATAGATTCTTCCAGTTTAGTGAATATGGTAAAAATCCGAAGACATAACAAATTTTTAAAACGTAATTCTCAAGTAGAGTCTTTGCAAGAAGGAAAATATCGGATTAAGGTCAATGACTTAGTTTTTGTTAAACAACATCCACAAAGTAATATGTTGTTAAAGAAGATCTATAAATTTTGTGACATTTTCTCAGGCCCTTATTTATGTTTTAAGGAAATAAATCCTAAGGTTTTTGAATTGTTGAATGCTAAAACGGGTACGTCAATTGTATTTCGTAATATAGATGAGTTAAAGGTTTGGAAACCTACTCAGTATACAAAGGAAAAATGGATGCATCTAGTGAAAGAGTTAGTTGCGCCTGACATTCTTGCTCAAATAAATAGGAATGAAGAATACTGAAAAAAAAATATATATATATATATATATATATATAATAAAAGGGTGTCTTCTGTTTATGTAAAAATAGATTTATTTTCTTCCTTTTTGGTTATTCAAACGTAGGTTATGTTTAAATTTTGATTTTTGTTCAATTTAATTTTCTTTGATTTTCATTAACTAACGATAAGTTTCCAATGATTTTTATTCTTTCTTATTAACGTGAAGGATTATAATTTAATTCATGATTGATTAATCGCAAAAATTGTTTTCATTATATTAATTTGTGTTGAAAATTTATTGTTAAAAATAATTATTAATGAAATGAAAGATTTGTTATAAATGTATATATATATATATAATGAGGATACATACGAGGTGCAATCAAAATGTGATGGACATATGTAATGTAAGAACACTATTGTAAACGGACCAGTGGTTCTTGAAGATAAAAGCCAAGCTCGCTTATGACTTTTATATTCAGTCCAATTGTCGGGCGACATTTTTATATAACGAAATACTTTGGATAGATTAATAATTACCTGTACCTTGGGCAGAAAGTGCTCATACATGTGCACTATACTTAATAGAATGTTAATTTAATATTAACAAAAGAAGAATGTTTTTAATATATGTAAGATATATTATGGGATAATATTATGTAATTAGTAGTTGCTATGTACTTGTTTATGGATATCTAGTCTTCATGTCTGTGTGCATGACAGTTTGAATGAAAATATATTATAAAGTATATCAACTAATAAACCATTTAGTGCCGTTCATCGACTTTATAATTCTGATAGAAAAGGTGAGAATAATAGTATATATAATTATTAAAGGTATTTTTACAGGCAAACAAATACTACCACTCAAGATTTATATATTACTTAGCCGAACCAGGTTGACGACTACCTTTGGTGAGTCGTTGTACAAGTTCTATGGCAAAGAACGCTGTGCTATGTAAAAAAAATGCTCTGGGTTGTTCTATCAGTTGTGTGTATGAAATACGAGTTTGTTTGTGTGTCTGTCTGTGTGCGGCCTGGGAATCAGACAAGTTAACAGAAAGTTACTAATTTTTGGTCACGGACACCTTTATCCAGGCTCCAGACCAGAACGAGCGTTTTTTTTTTTAAATTCGAACCAGTTTCTCGGGGGAATGGGAGCGTTTACCGGGACATGTAAAAATATTAGAAAATGACCGATATTTGTGTTGAATTCATAGTTATCGCGGTCGCTGAGAACAATGGTGATACTTCCATTAGCGATGACTTTGAAAATCGGCTACCATTGTATGCGGGTCGGTGTCACTCGGGGATGGGGTACGGAAATATATAAAAATATACCAAAATGGCCAATATTAGTGTCAAATCCTTAGTTTTCACGTTCTTCATGGTGATTCTTCCAGAGACGTTGACTTCCAAATACAGCCCAATCGTCTGCGGGCGAGAGGCGTTCCTTTAAATTTCGAACCAGGGGATCTCAGGGTGTGTTTACCGGGATATGTAAAAGTAGTAGAAAATGATAGATACCTTTTCGTTTCATTGTTCAGTTTGTTTACATAGATATTTTATCTGGCCCATGCGAAAAGTGGGTATTTCAGCTTGTTATTGATAAATGCAAGAAATAAATTATTAGTAATATACAGTGTGGCCCAAAAATAAGTATACAGTACCGTGCTTATCAGCTCGTTGCATTTTATATAATTTCTTATTTTTATCCATCAAGTAGACTTAGTTTCTTTATTATTTGTTCTTAATAAGTTCTTACTTACATTTTAAGCTCAGAAGAGCCGAAGCAAATAAACTGATAAACTGCAATGTTGTAGTTGATCAATGCAGAGGTCTATGCCTACTTTTGGACTACGTGAACAGATAGGAGTGTGTTTCGAAAGGAAGAAACGAAAGTGTAAACATACATAACCGCATTTCACTTTATATAATCTACCCTAAACCACGGTCACAAATCTAAGATAATGTAGTAGAAAATACAAGAAAGTAATTAATAATAAATATGAGCATATAAAAATATATTTTGATAGAAAAGAGGTCCCCTGGCAGAACTTGTTCTCTCCAGATGTCGAAGCGTTAATTAGAGTTGGAGTGGGTCAGTAGGTCAAGTGGATCTAGTTTTCTGAGTGGGTCGTGAATCAACAGCATGTGACCCACTGCGACAAGCCACTCACAATGACCCACTCTGATCCTTTGTGACCAACTCCGACCCACCAAAACCCATCGTCATCAACTCTGACCCATGATCCATGCTCTCTTTAAAACTAAATAAAGTTTAAATTTGTAATAAAACAAGGTTGTGAAATTATCACTAATCGGAGTTTAAATTTCTACGGTTCAACGCTCAAGCACCGCTCTGTTACAATATCGATGGATCTGATCTTTACGATATACAATGATAAAGTGTTTGCCATGGGCCAAATTGTCAAAATTTAAATTTAATTATCATATAAAATTATTTCTTTCTTGATTTACAGACATTTTCAGTGGAAAATAGTATGAAATTTGAAAGTCTTAAATCAAGGTAAAGTAGACCAAAGTAAAGTGAAGTCTAAAATTGGCCATACAATTAAGCATCCCGTACAAATTTAAAATTCCCACATAATTACGATTACAGTACAAATTTTATGTCCATTTTCCTCACAACTTTATGACGTGATACCCTTATGCTGTGAACGCTCCATATATAAACACAAGCTTCAGCAATTATTATAATAAAAAGCAGTAGATGTAAAATGCGTAAAACTGTAATTTTTATTTCTCAGTAATTGCTTTCCAATTTGTATCTGAACTAATATCGATCGTTTTCGATTATTTTTAGAAATCAACCCTATATATAGAAAATCCCCCCAAATGTCAATATGCCAAATGTCATTTCAGCTGACTTTGCAATTTGATCATGATGATCACACACACATAGATATATTCAATTTTTATATAATAATTCATACATTATAGGTGATTCACAATTATTTTTCCAGTAGCTAGCTTGTCTAAAAACTCATAGGATATGTTTGAAAAGTCAAGAAGTAAATCCTATTGCTATTATTACAATTCCAAATATGGTCAATTGCCTGAAGATCTGCAAGAGTGCCTGAAGTTCTTTCTTCAATAGTAACAAATGAAAAAAGAAGAAGAAAGGAGACCTTGAAAGTAAAAGGTAGACAAATTCACTAATGCTCACAAGAAGCTGTCTCCAATGCACTGAGCAGAATGGGTTGATGAGTCATTGTGGATCAGTGGGTCAGCGTGGGTTAGAATGAGTTGCTGGGTCAGAGCGAGTCACGGTGGGTTGTCTGCCGCAGTGAGTCACGTCCTGTTGACGCACGACCCACTTACAAATCTTGACCCAATTGACCCACTGACTCACTCCAACTCTGGACTGCACACACATATAAAGCAGTCATATATTTATCTTAACCTTCCTGACTTTACTTAACCTCCACTAATTTAAGTTAATCTACAAAAAATGCAGTAAAGCAATTATTAGTGACAAATACAAACATATAGGAATGCATTTTGAGAGAAAGAAAAATCAAAGTAAACAAGCCGAAATTTGAACCCGGGTTGCCCCACTTAAGAAGCAGACATCCTACAGACTTAACCACGGAAGAACGTGTAACTTATGGTTTTGAAGCTTTATTTATATTGCGCGTGTTACGTAACAACGCTACGAGATATGATTACTGTTGCGACGACTTCCTCCAACACCCGTTCCGTAATTTTACAAAATAACTCATTTAACCCTTAATACATCCGATAATTTATATATATATATATATATATACGATGTATGTGTGTGTTGTTTGTGTGTGTGTTGGTGCACCCAAAAGATTAATTCATAATAGATTAATTTATTCTTAATTTTAATCTACAGAACAAATGCTTTTAATGAAAACATGGGGCCTGTTGACGTAGATGGTTAAAGACCGTAAATAAAATTCAAACTTCAAGTGTAACTCGGGTAACTCACCGACAAAGGCTGATTTAACATGTTTGATAACAGCGCGTGTAATGGCTGATTTATAAAGGCAAATGATAGAGCCTGTGTAGATAAGTGGGTACCGTATGTGACTGTCGTTCTAAGGAATCTGTGTTCAAGTACAGCCTAGACTAAGTTACATCATTTTTTTTCAAGGAATTAAACACTATAAATGATGTTCGCGTTTGATACTGAAAGAAATTTATCATCTGAAGGGAGGAAAACCAAGACAATACAGGGGGCAGGGGGAGAAACGGAGACTGTTTATACTTAAGTGTTAAAATTCAATTTATTCCCATGTCTTTTGCTCTTTCCTTTCTTTCTTTTCTAATTTAGTTTAGCTTTCCATACTTTTTCGGTCTCTGCATGATGCGAATTATGCTTTTCGTTTCCTTTGCATTAATTCCTATCTCTTTGAACTTAACGTGAATGGAATTTCTGCAGATTTATCTCGTGGTAGTTTCTCTAAGTGATGCTCTCGTTAGTGATACTTTTTCCTCCAAGTGGAGGAATATCGTGGCATGTAATGTTTTCGGGCATGTATTTGCTGTCATGTTGGTTGTCCAACTATCAGACATACAATGAAACTATGCTGCTACCGGAAAAAGATATCATTTCTTATATATCCAACCTCCACTTTCTAATGTTCCTGGCTGTACAATATTTAAATATATAAAATATTTACAACTTTTTTAAAGAAAATTCATAATTTACTTATTAATCTGATTGTTTTAATACTGCTTAACCTATACAATTGAGATCAACACAGGGCCGGATTTAGGCGGGTACACCGGAGCACGTTCACTCCATTCCGTTTTGAATATACACTATCCAAAGTGAGGAACTGGCAGTGGAAATAGCAATACTTTCCTAAAATTCCATGCCATGTTTCCGTTTCAGGCTTAAATGAAAGCGGTTCGGCTAAACACAATAGTTTAAGTGAGTTCTTCATACACATCACAGATGCCTAAAAGCATTTAAAAAATTTAAATTTGATTCAAATGTGCTGATATTTATTGGTGCACCTCCGAGTATATTCTCATTTCGCGAGTATATATAAAGAAAAAAGTAACATAACTAGAGAAGGACATGCATTAGCTAATGGAACATCCATTTATATTTATCTTGATAGTGGGTAAGTTTATAAAACATTTTATTGTGTTTTAGCTTCCATTATCTTGATCAAATGTGAAATAACTGTAGCGAAGAATATTTTAGTGTAGGTAGTTAGTAATTACCAATAGTACTAAAGTAACATATTGATATTCTCTAAAAGAAATATATAACTTTTAATGGAATATCCATTCATGTTAATGGCAGATAATGTGTCGTAACATTTCCATTATAGTTTCAAAATCTGTTTGTTTGTATTCAACACAGCCTGCAAGGGAGTCAAAGCGTAAACAGAAAACAGTAAAATATTATCGTCTGGTTTACTCTATAAATTTGAAGTTTATATCCAGCTGTTTTTACGGTAAGTGTTTTTTAAGTTCTAATAAACTTCATATACTCATGTCTCATTATAAGGAAGTAAAAGGAGGCAATATCGGTAAAATGTTGCCAATTGTAATTTCCGTCACTGATTCTTCAATAGCTAATGTTCACAATTGCATTCCGAAAGAAGGGGACACGGAAGATAGTGCTCTGTTTCTTATTCAAGCATACTATCTAACGTGACAGTGTAAAATACGTGTTACACGATAAATATACACTATCGAATAGGAAAATTCAACATATTTAGATAAATATCAAAACATTCAAACTAAATTCGCTGCTTCAAGTCTTGTCTGCTGCTTCTAAAATCCGTCAAATAAAGGTTCGTAAAATCGAAGGATAAGTGTATTATGGAACTAAATAAACTATACGATTCGATACAGATTACTTAAAATTAAAAATGCTTTTTTTCTTTTTTGCAACCAACAATGTAAACTATTCAGCATAATCACTGTAGTGATTGTTGCGTAAAGGTATGATTCCAGGGATCTCTCAAATCATCCTTTCTTTTTTCCCAGCCTTATTTGTGGTCAGTGTCGTCATGTGGAGGTATCGCTGAAGAGAACCAGTGGAATAATGCTTAACTAATTATGCTGCTTAATACATTGTTCAAAGCATGGGTAAAATATATCATCATTATGTTTGGCTCATATTACTAATAGAGCATGAAAGAGAAATGACATAGAATTGATTTCCAAAAAAAATTAAGAGCTTCGCCATATATGGATTTCAATCTGTAACCGAAAACCTACTTTTAAATTTGGGCAATTCGCGAGTATATTCTCATTTTGTACAAGAAGATTATCGGAAAAAATTGAAAAATGAATTTCTATGCTTACTGAAAGCAAAAATGTTTTGGAGGCATGATGTCCTTGTCCTATTCAGAAACAGCAAATATCATTAACCATTTAGAAATAGTTAAATTATCACTGAAATTAAGCTGGAATTAAGTGGTTACAATACTTTAATGTAGAAATAACGCATAATCAAATAACGACACATCAAAGTAGGTTTATGTTTTCCTATTTGTATAACAAAAATAAATGTTTCACATGTTTTAGTCGTTCAGTTCCAAACTGGCATTCGTTCATTTACAGCAAATTCTAAAAAACCGAGAAAAACTGTAGGATCGATGCATTTCTTAGTACTGGGAATATTTCAGGGCGTTCAAGTGATTCACATAAACATTTTCTGATATTTCAAATTCTACAGACTATACAAATCCTACATGATTTGCTGTAAATGAGCAAAAGCCAGATTGGAAGCGAACAACTCATAGATTTGACTTCTCTAAACACTGTACTGTACAGTGGTAGTTTCTGGTCGATAGTGATAAATTTTATGTCATCGTTGCCTTGTAAGTCCTGTTTGAAAGTAGTAATAATCGGTGAATGCTTCATATTGTCTTTTCAATGGAAACATGGAGAAGAGACCTATTCTACATTGTCTACAAGGAGAAGCTTTTAATTACGCCCTTTCCGCCACTTCTGGTTTTATTAGAGAGATTAGAATGAAGATAGTATATGTTCTTAGAATGCATAATTGATCACAGTCTCTTGGAATCTATTACTGTTTTTACTTTATAATGATCAATGTAATAACCGGAAATATTTGATTGATACCACTTTCAGTGGATACAACACCTCCATCATCGATCCTGATTTCTAACTTTTGACCCTTCGTATCCTGGTCAAAATTAATGGTGATCCAGAAGTAGTTTTTGATATTGTCTCCTGGACAGAAAGACGACACAAATAAAAAGGGTAAGTATAACTTAAAAACAGACTCTTGGTAAACCAACATCCTTAATAGAGATCCATTAGTTGTGTTCCATACAAGAATTGACATCAATTCCTCTCTTACCTTCGCTGTTAAGAAACATGTAGTGCAGAAAGTCTCTAATTCCATACGAGGGATGTGAGCTTATGTTGGATTTCGTATGTGCTGTGCGGCAACGACTATACCAAGTATTTCATTCTTATTTGCCACTTTTCTTTAACTTATCGTCTTGATTATGACTTTCAATATAACAAGGAACATTTTAATTCATATTTAACTTTTCTCCTCAACACCTTTCATGTACTTTAATTCCAATTTCCAGTAAAATATTTGAAGTACCACATATATTGGGGCAACACAGTGTCTCACGTTGGGTTGTGTCACCGTTCTTCAGGTTCTCCAGCATTCTGTTTCCTTCAAGCTTATCCTCTTTTATCCTGGAAGGAATAATCTTCGGACGATAAATCAAAGATTTTGTTTCCCACTTCTTAATCTAGTGCGTTATTTTGATGCAGTTGGGCAAGAGTTTGATTGTATTATATTATTCGACTGTTACCACTGGCTTACTAGGCCACTGTAGTAGCATGCTATCTCCCACGAAATTGGTTTACTGTCTTTCTTAATACTGTATTTACTATTAATTTTTTATGTAATAACATATTTGTTTCAAGTAAACATTGAAATTGTTATACATTCTTAATATTATATAAGTTTATAAACTTCGAGTGCTTATTAAATAATTAAATGAATTTTAAATTGAGCTATTTTCTTTACAGTTTCTATTCATACCATCAGGATGATGCTTACAAATTATATTCATGTCTACCTACTCATATCTATAGTATTTTTAAGGAATTACTGTTGCTTTCACACTGTACATACTTCAGATGAACTTTTGCATAAAGAACTTAAATTATGTGTTCACTCTATATTGGAAACATATTTCCAAAACACAAGAAGCCTAACGGTTGTACAGGACCAGAAGATTGAAATAGATGATGTGTTATTACAAGAAGACACCAAGCCTATCGTTCGTTTGGAATCCAAATATACTGTGGAATTTGTATCTCGTACTTATGGGGTGCATTACTACTGGTATTATGAAATTCAGAGAATGGACTATGTTATTTTTATTGAAGATATTCTTACTTTTAGAGAAGTAATCAGTCATTTAAAAAGGTTACCTTTGTGGAATCCACGATCTAAGTTCCTGACAATTATGTATTCCTTTAACTTAATTTCTCAAAATATCAGTGAAGTGTTTCAAACATGTTACAAAGAAGATATGCTAAATGTTATCCTCCTTACAGTTACTGAAACTAATCTTGGCAGACAAAATCAGAGCACTTTGAAGGAACTTGGTTCGATTTTAGTTTACACTTATTTTCCATTTGCTGGAACATCTTGTTCGGATACAGAAGGAATGTTTTTAGATATATGGAGAGGAGATAAGTTTCAGAATGGTATAAATTTGTTCCCAAACAAGGTATTAAATTTACATAAGTGTACTCTTTCTCTCATTGGTGCACATTTACCGCCTCAAAGCATTATTGATGCTAAATCTACTGGCGTTGTAAATTTGATGGGTAAAGATGGAATGTTAATACAAACGTTATCTGAAAGGCTTAATTTCTCTCTGAATTTGGTCTATGCAACATCTCTGATGGATTATTACGCTAAAAAGCTTGGAGAAGGTATTATAGCTGGTTTATATGAAGGAAGGTTCCTGCATATGAATATATACGATTATGGGATCGATGTTTTTGATTATGTATTTTCAAGAAGTTTTATTCACGTGGTATGGATTACTCCAACCCCTGATATCTATCCTCAGTGGATGAATTTGTATTTTCCGTTTCAACCATTTCCATGGTTTGGAATATTAATAACTTATTCTGTTGTCAGTCTACTCATGTATGCCACTCAACGAGTAATCTTAAAAGAGCATCAACCCTTATATGTGATATTCCTGTATAGCCTATGCATTCTGTTAGGAGTATCCACAAAATCTCCAGAGAGGGTTTCCATTATTAGGACTACCTTTTTGTTGTGGGTTTTCCCAGCGTTAGTGATCAACACTTGCTACCAAGCTGCTTTGTTTGGATTTCTTACTAACCCTAAGAAGATTCCTCCCATAAACTCTATGAAGGGAATCGTTGAAGCTGGGATTGAATACGGTGGATTAGAATACATGAAAAAATACTTAACTTCCTTTAATGACTCTAGTTCTCGTACAATATACGAGAATTGGAAAGCCGTAAACACGTTGGAAGAAGCTTACGACAAGATAGTTGAAACTAAAAATTTTGCAACACTGTGGACACTGCCATACACAGAATATACCATTTACAGTAAATCATACGTAGATAACAATGGAAAACCTCTTTTGTCAATAGTCCCAGAAATAAATTCTTATTTTCCTTGTTACTATTCTATAAGGCGAGGTTCTCCATTTGTGGAAGTCTTCAATTACATTGTTGAAAGCTGTGACATTTCTGGTTTCTTTCAAAAATGGCATAGAGATGTAATGTATTCTGCAGAAATTGGAGTTAAAAGAACACATCATACTGACAAGGTGAAAATATTAAATATTTCAACATTAATAGGCTCTTTTGCTTTACTTATTCTTGGATTACTTACAAGTACTGTCGTATTTGTTGCAGAACTGATAAAAAATCAACTAGAGAAAAGATCTAGAAAACTCACACAATATAAAGGAAGGAAAAAATAAGTCAACAAATAAAACTGTTAGAAGTTTCGACTAGTACTTGGGGAAATAAATATTCTTGTTGTACAATTCTGTTCACGAAAACCTTGATTGCTTTCGAGAGACTCACAAAAACCTAGGTTGTTTTAAGAGATTATACCTGAAAGAAAATACCCTTACATCTTTACGAATTCCTTTAGGTTAGGACCATTTTCCGTGCATTTTTGCCACATTCAGAGGTGGGAATTGAATGATAATATAGCGTAGTGCACTGAACATTTTGTTGTAGTTACAATACACAAAGTTCGAAGATCTAGAGTTGCAAATTTGATACATTATTTACATTTTTAATCTAAAATGATTCAAAAAGTTATGAAAGTAGCCCAAATGCCATTATTACAAATAAAATACAATGACTAACCATTTACTTCATGCGATTCGCTAATTGTTTCACTGGTTTCTCCAAAATATACCTTTCTACAGCAAAAACTAAGAATTAATTTATGAAAAAAATCCTCGAAATCAGCTGGGTACAAGCAAGGATATTTGGAAACTTTCTGCTGTTTTCTGGTATAATATGTGATTCATCTGACCCGTTATTTCCATAAGAGATTGAGAAAAAAAACTGGTTTGGTTTCTTAAAAGTTGGAGATTTCAAGAAACGAAGTAAAATCACATATTCTTGTAATGTCATTATTACAATTTATCATAAAATAAACGAGAACACGAAAAATTTGGCTGTGCATAAAGTGAGTTACTTTTCTTTCTTCCTTTTTCTAAAGTGTGCTCTTAAAATGATATTTTTTTCAGAAAACAGATAAAGACTTTTGCAATTTCTTTCTGTATAGTCCTTCAACAAGTAACTCTGTGATTAGCATTCAAAATTAACGTAGAAACTCCATAAGAAAAATATTTTAAAATTAATTTCATAGAAGAATATAATAATTTGTTTGTTACTTTTATCTCTGGCGCGTGAGGTCCCTGGGTTTCGTGTGGACAAATACTATGAGTGTGGGTGTTCTTCCATTACGTTTGTTCTACCATTACCTTCCGTCTCATTATCACACTTTCTTTAGCCTCTGTCCATAATCATAGTACCTTAGACTAAACAAAAATGTTCATATATTTTTAAATGAGACCAATCGAAAACTATTTTAATTTAATTTCATTACAATTCTATCTTTGGCCAAGAAGAGAAATTTGGATATTTAAAATGCAAAAATACTGCTAATGTTTCGTTATATTAAATTAATAGTATCTGACGACTGAAAGAAAGATAGGATTCTTGTAACATTTCCTTATTAGAATTTTACGTAATTTCGCACTCAAAAACGATCGCACGTGGCGATGAAAATAAATAAGAAATTCCAATCTTTGCTTCTCATTGCTCTTCTTTTCTCAGGTAAACCAATATTAAACTAAAATCCGCAATTGTATTCTTATTTAACTAACACCTACCTTTATTTGTTTAATCGTTTTCTATGTCTACATCATCAATTCTATGAATTCAAACTAAAATTTAGTCCTGGAATCGTTCGAACGTAATATTTTAATATTCTTCCAAGAACGTTTTAACATTTCTTTTTCTGCCATGAAATTATCTTACTTGATACTACAGCAGAGATGCAAACAAACAATAAACTTTTACTAGCCCAAGAAACAAACTACTAGCCCATATCCCACAATAGAAATCATTTACTTAACTTCGGCATGATATTAAATACTCGCCCGAATCAATGAACCACGAGCGAGTTGTTATTGCATTCCTGTACTACAGTATTGTAATAATATTATTATAAAATGCACATACATGGAGTAAACATTTGGAAAAACAGCTTTAAAAAAATCATGAATTGAACATTTCAGTCCAGTCTCTCTGCAATGCTTGTGTCCCTCTGAAATAACGACATAATTATGGACAATGAACAGACAGGTAAGCGTCAGCACAAAGACCTACTAAAATCAAGATTTTGTGCTCCAAACCATCACAGAGCCGCAGAAATGTTTCAAAATTTGGTGGATATACTTTGGATCAAACTCTTCTTTGGACGTTCTCCACACAAATTCAAGGTTTGTGGTTTCCAATAATGTGAATAATAACTTAACAACCGTACTACACGTTTCCAGTAGTCTGCGGTTCATGTTGCAAGTTTGCGGTACCATTGGCGTCGGGCTAAAGTTTAATGGTTCTTTATCAACGTTTTCGCCCTGGAACTCGACTCTTATGAACAGGGCTGGATTAACCCATCTGGATGCCCATGGGTAGAAGGAATAGGGTAGACTCTGCTGACTTCACCTAATACATTTCTGTGAAAATACATTAGGAAAATTAAGGGAATATGTTTCATATTTGTTGTCATATATTATTTTATGATTATATCTTCATGATTCTTTGTAGATAGCCGGCTGAGATTTTAAACAGAGTGGAGGACCCTGTCCAGTTGGAGGCCCGGGGCTATAGCCCACCCCTTAATCCGACCCTGCTTATGACCATGTCATGGAACTCGCGGTGAACTGTGACTGTTGACACAGATCTTCGAAATCTCTTCATGAGTTCCTTTGTCACTTGCACAAAAATCACAACGATGGGTCTGAGTGATAATCCGCTTTTATGCTCTGCGGAAGTTATCACTGACGTTCTTTTACGACCACTATTTCTCTTGACCACCTTGGATTTGCAGTGAGTTTTGTAAGCCACCATCTCTTAGGGCATGATCTCCTAGGACACTTGCTACTTTCGTCATGCTCGCACAAAATAACCGAGCGCCAACAATTTGTCATCTTTGGAATTGAGACAGGTCTCTCATTGTACACTATCACTACTCAGTTCACTGAACACTTCTTTTCTATTGGTCCTCACACAATACAAAATTTTCCCAAATACACTACGACCAAGAAACCGGTGCTGCGGTTGCCACCTGACCATTGTCGACCCAGACATCTGATATAATTCCATCTGTAGATATTTCCATTAAATTGATAAAAATCAGTACGATTTCAACATATCTATGTTAATATTAAATAAGTAATGCATTATTTTGCATTGTTCTCTTAAAATATTTAAAGAAATTTTGTTAAAGTTCTGTAATAAATTAGTAAAAGTATCAATAATGTTATTTTAGAATTAGTTACGCTATTTATCTTCTGATGGATATGTTGAATATGTAATATCTCTGTTGTAATACAGTGATTTGCAGAAACTGTTCTCTGTTTACCTGTTGTTAATAAAAATAGTACAATTCCATATATTTCTTTCGTTTACCCTTCTACAGGTGATTATGCAATGGCATACCGATCGACTCTTTATATTGTGTATTTTTATATATTTAAAAATATGTTTTATTAGTTTATTATAGTTTAAAAACTAATTATTTAATAAATAAAATTAAAAAAAAGAAAGAAAAATTTAAAACAACAGAAATAATTATGAGTAAAGTACTGAAAGGTAATACTTACTACAGGGTGGTACAGAAGTGGGCATCCCCCTAATGTTGACACTTTTACCTGGAGATGCTTAATGAGTGGTTGGTGCCTCAACTGGAAGAAAATGGTATCAAAGACACTGTTGTTATACAGTTGGATGGTGCACTTCGTGATTCACGTGAGCAATTACCTGAATCAGACATTTCCTGGCTGCTGTATTATAAGAGATTGTGCATCTTCACCAGCTCCCTTTGCCTGGCCTTCAAGAAGTCCCGATCTGAAACCAGCCAATGCTCTCTGGGGTTTCATAAAGCAAAAAGTAATAAACACTCGATATCACACAACGCAGGAATTACGAGCAGCTTTGGAACACGCCTTCACCCTCGTGACTCCGGAGTGTCTCCGCAAAACATCTGCGAGAACTTGGCGCACAATTCAGTTGTGTTACGACATGGATGGTGATCATACCAATGACCATGACTCTTAAGACTTCAAGGTAACTGCGTACAGACATTCTACTATAACTAACACTATATTGATGAAACTAAAGGGGGTACGCCCAACTCCGGACCACCCAGTATATATACACCTTGCATCTACACACTGCTATCTGAAACTTCTCAAATTAGCTTCGATCCAAATGACCGGGGTTCAAACTCAACAATTCAATTAATTCCTGTTGAAGAATTCAGCAACACTGAGTGAGAAAGTACGAAAGAGTTTAAGTTAGTGTTCTGCAAATGATCATTTGCATCATAAAATTAAAAGATCTAATAATGGTTCATGTTGATACATAAATATAATATGTAATGTGAAATCATGAGCCTTTTGATGCTACAAAGATTATTCATGGTGTTAACCAATCGTTAGGGTTTCGAAGTTATGGTTATGGTTAAAAGACTAGTTTCTCCGATAATTTCATATCCACATAATGGGCTTTAAAATCTTTTTAGTTGCCTTAATTCTCTAGACGTACTTTGCTGATTCTTATGTATAAAGTAATAAAAAAACTCAAGTGCATTTTCTATTCTAGTACATGTACCATTAAATGTCATTATGTGATACATTAGATTTTACATTATAAAGAAAACTTTTTCTTGGTCATTACTAAGGAATAGTATTCCGTAATGATGACTTTGATAGTGAACTATACGTACATGGTGGACGCGTCTGATTTCTGATATAAAATTATAAACTTCGGTGAAGAGTTTGATTCTTAGCTGTTGGTTATGTAAGAGTAAGGATTATCTTGGTCATTCTGATATCTTGGGAAATTACTCACAGACTTCGCTCTTCAAGCCCAAAGTAATTCTACAATAAGGATACAATAACAGACTCAAATTTAGCTTAAATAAGGATTAAGTTTGATTCTGAAGAAATTTACTTTTCTTTCTGTAACTTGAGCTAAAATTGTCGAACTGAATTTATAGCTCAACTGGTAGTTTCACCATACCAAACTAATATTGGAAGTTTAAATAGTTTCGTTATCATCTGTACACGTAGGCATATTAGAAAATTCTTATATGTCTATAATACAGTATGTCCGTAAAGTTGCGCAACCCAAAGTTTGATCGCGTATATCTTTTGAATCAAGAACGATAAAGACATGAGACTTAAAACAAATGTAGGGGTGTTCTATGTAGATATTTTTGAGAATATATCAATGTTGGAATTAGTAACGTTTTTGTGTAGTGATGAAAGAAATTATCCTAAGTGAAAAATAAAAATTGTGCAAAATGAGGAAAATCAATATTTTGTTGCAGAAAACTGATTTCCTGCGAGTGAATCATGTACAGTATGTATCAACATTTATCCATTGGTGTGAAAATGTGACAAAGTTGATGCAGTGTTGCCATGCAAAAAGACTATTTAATGCAAGCCTATCAAATGGGTGATTTTTGACAGAAACGCGGCCCCTGCCAACACTGTTGTCGTAAAATTACTGCAAGGGGTGTGTTTTAGGTTAACTAATGATAACCAATGCGGATTTGCACATAGTTGATAACCTGAGTTTTTAATCAAAGATTTGCAATAAAAAATACGCACCTGATAGCTGGCATAAGAACTCAGGTTATCAATTATGTGCAAATTCTCATTGCCTACCGTTAGTGAATATAAAACAAACTTCTTGTAGTAATTTTACGACAACAGTGTTGGCAGAGGCCGCGTTTCTGTTAAAAAAAAAAACACCCATTTTATAGATTTGCATTAAAAAGTCCTTTAGCATGGCAACACTGCATCAACTTTGTCACATCTTCACACCAATGGATAAATGTTGATGCATACTGCACATATACACATTAATTCCGCCACAGAAAATCAGTCTTCTGTAACTGAATATTGATTTTCCTAATTTTGTATATTTTTTTTATTTTACGCTTTCGGTACTTTCTTTCGTCCTACACAAAAACATTAGAAATTCCAACATTGGTCATGATCTCGAAAATATCTACACGCTTGCATTTGTTTCAAGTCTCATGTCTTTATCTTTCTTAGTTCGAAAGATAAACGCAATTAAACTTTAATGACACAGTGTACAATATACTGTATTAAGTATAGTAGTACAGTGTATATAATTTTTCATCTTTGTGTATATTAGGAGTTATATTAAATTTCAATTTGCCATTTTTTAAAAAAAAGCTTTTAAAAAGCTATTTAACTTACGCTAGGAAACTAATCATAAAGTGCTTTTCTTTCATCGTCTCCTCGGTGAAATTTAAAATGTTCAAAAAGAAAATTTTAGATGATCGTAAGTCTTTTTGGATAGAGGACATAATTCTGAGAGTGGTAAGAAAACCCACTTAATATCCTACGGTACGTGAAGTTTAAGCTTAAAAACACTTTAATTTTGTTTAAGGTAAGAAACATCGAATCTAGTATAAATGATCAGATTAATCCCTGTTGGAGAATGTGAAGAAGTTTTGAAAAATGTAAACTGTAACGGTAGAAAGGTTGACTCGGTTTTTCTGTTCCCAAATTGTTCGAAACTGTTGGGCGTAGGTCCTTGAAATTTTGTATGGATACCTTGAACCTAGATTGAGTATAAGATGGAAGTTTGTAAAGTACAACAAGTACGAGAGAAAGTGGGAGTCTTGAAATCTAGACTATTCGTTAGAGCGTCTAATGAAATTCATTTTGGTGGATAAAAATGCGTAACAGTTTTCACGAGGAGGAAAGAATCTTTTTTATGCAAGAAGCTATTTTAAAATGTATCAACTTTGAAAAAGAACATTTCGTTTGAGTATTTTGGGGTGATAAAATAATCAATTCAAGATCTTACCTAACGATTGTCAATTATTGAGGTGAATGTAGTGCTTTGAGCTCTCGTGGAAATCATTTTTTTTAACCGATTTTTATTGGACGATTTTTTGAATCGGCTTGTTATTCAGAATGAACGTTGGAGCCACTACTTTGATCCCGAGATCAAAAAGCAGTCATACACGTGACGCCACTCAAGATCTTCACAGCCAAAGAAATTCAAAGCACAGAGGTCCGCAGGCAAGGCGATTGACTCAATATTCTGTGATAAAGAGGGTGTTTTGTTACCAGATTACCGTCCCACGAGGCAATCCATAACATGAAAGTATCACTAGAGTCTTCTGCCTAAGTTAAAATACACTATTAAATAAAAGTGCCGGAAAAAGTCGAGAAGATTGTTCTGTAGAACATTGTTCACCTTCACGTGGTTAGAAGAACAATGGATTTTCTGAAAGACCTAGAGATTCAGTGCATTGATCATCCATCTTATTCGCATTACCTAGGACCCTCTGACTATTATCTCTTTTCTACACTAAAAGAAGTTGTGAAATTTAGCACTGATAACAAGTTTATAACAGTTGCAGAACAGTGTTTTGCAGACCAGGATAAAGAAATTCCTGTTATTTTCTTTCTTCCTTCCTTTTTGAGGTGTTAGAGAAGTTACAATAACGATATGCAAAGTGTATTGACCTTCGGGAAAAAGATGTTGAATAGTCTGAAACTTTTGTGCTTATAGCTAAATTCCTAATATAAAAAGGCAAAGATGGGTGAGTCATTATCCTTCAGTACATACTACTATAGGTACTAAGGTGAAATTTAAGGAGAATAATCATTTTGTCACAAAAGCAAGGAATAATGAAGGATTTTATGAAATACTCATCCTAGGGGATGGGTAAAAGGGGATTCAAAACTTCCGCCAAGAATAACTTATCTCACTGATACCTGACCTTAGATAGTTGAAACTCGGATAGTGAACTCATCACTACAAATAAGGGAAGGTATTTCAGAGTTTTTGAAAATTCCTCTCCAAAAGGAGAAATTTATAAAGGACCCCGCTCAGAGCTTATTGAAATCCGGTTTCCGTTAAATTGGTTGCTTTTGCAATAAGTTGTGTATTTTGGTCCCCTGATGAAAAGCCTCAATGGGCACGAAGCCCGAAAACCCCACGTTTTTGAGACATTTGCTGGTTATTATCGTCATTTAAAGGCATACACTCCCTCGTAAAGTGATAATAATAATTAGGTCCACATTTTATTTATAAACTATGAATAAGTCTCAATAGAGCATAATATGGTTTCTGGGGTAGCTGATTCCGAATCCGAAGTCGGTTAGCCTACATCACATCAGTTTAAGGTCATTTGAAGGTCAAATCGAGAGGGAACGTTGGAAAAAACTAAACAAAAATACATAAATGGTTTCGGAATCGATGGATCTGATTATGTCAGTCATTTTCTTGACCCGACGTCATTTCAAGGTCATTCCAGGGTCATTATAAGGTCAAACTTGAAAACCTTTCAGAAAAATCTTAAAAAATAGATACGTTTTAGGGTAGCTGATTCCGAATCCAAGGTTATTGTTAATCGAATTTACCATTAATATTGTCCATTTAGTTTTCCATTCAGTCACTTGTAGCATCTTCTCCAATAAATATTGGTCCTGTATCTCACATCTCATCATTCTTGAACTTCAACTCCAGTATTTCACCTTTATTTCCATCGTTGTTTACATTATGATACTAACATCTTTTATGTATTCCAGTAGAGTTCGATTACGGTATTTAATATGGTGTTGATGTTGAGCCCATTTTAAAAAACATAGGACGCTGGTTACATATGCACGACAACCTAATGTATTTGCACCGAATTTACAAGCGCAATAATGCCCTAATATCAAACTATCTTCTACTTTCATGGCCGCCAATTCGTGATTATTCACTGTAAAGTGTATCCAAAGCAGATATCGAGTATCGTTTCTAAATCTTGAAAAGTCTAAAACGTAACAATCCTGGCTTGAACGTATTTCTATCAAATTGAAAAATATCAGTACTCTCATGGTCTAAATAATCTTGTATATACGAAGATGCTATTTTAATCTGACAACCAACGTAAATCGATTAAGAAACGCAAAATCAAATTGAGGGAATTCCGAGATATCGACTTGATTGATTTCTTGCCACATAGCATTTCGCCTCTATGTGAATTGTAGAGTCTTACCCAGCATCAACAAACGAATTTCAGATTGAAACTTTGAGATTTTCCCTATTGTTTTTCAAGTTTGACCTTGAAAAGACCCTGTGATGATCTTGAAATGACCTTTTCGGGTCAAGAAATTGACATAATCGGATCCAGCGACTCAAAAAACATTTATGAAGATTTGTTCAATTTTTTCAATGTTCCTTCTTGATTTGACCTTCAAATGTCGTTGAACCTGACATGATGAAGGTTAACCGACCTCGAATTCGGAATCAGCGAGCCCTAATACGTAGTATACCCTATTGAGACTCGATCATTGTTCATAGATAAAATGTCGACCTAATTATTATTTTCAGTTTACGAAGGAGCGTATGCCTTTAAGTGACGATAATTACCAGTAGATATCTCGAAAACGTGGGGTTTTCGGGCTTTGTGCCCATTGATGCTTTTCACCATGGAACCAAAATACACAACACATCGCAATACTAGCCAGCCATCCTCTGAGCGGGATCCTTTCCCTTAATTAGAAAGTAGCGAATCTGAGGATTCGCTTAAGTTCGGTGCATAAACTTTCTGAAATTCGATGTATAAACTTTTATTTTAAAATAATATTCACGTATATCAGAGTTTGTGATAAATTCACTCCAAAGGTAGAAAAAGAACGATTTCAATAGATTTGCTTACGTTTAAGAATGGTGTACATTTGTTCCCCAACAAGGTAACAAATTTACATAAATGTCCCGTTTCACTTACTGGTGCATGTTTGCCGCCTCAAAGCATTATTCATTCGAACTCAAATGGTGCCCTAAATTTGATGGGGAAAGATGGAAAGTTGATACAAACACTATCTGAAAAACTTAACTTCTCCCTAAAACTAGTGTATGCTCTATCTATGGAAGAATATTTTCCATGGCATGTAAATTCTAAAGGGTTTCGAAAAGGCATTGTAACTGGTTTTTGTAATGGTGGCTTCTTGCATAAAGATTTGTTCCAATATGAATACAACGTTTTTGATAACATCTTTTCTAGGAACTTTATTCATGTAGTATGGATTGCTCCAGGTCCTGATATCAATCCTCAATAGATGAACATATGCTTCCCGTTTCAATTTTTTTTGGCTTGTAATTTTAATTGCTTATTTTTTTGTCACTATTCAAACGTATCCTACTCAAGGAATAGTCTTAGGAAAATATCAATCCTTACATGTGGCATTCCTGTACAACCTATGTATTCTATTAGGTGTATCCACGAAATTTCCAGCAAAAAAATGCTATAATTCGGACCATCTTCTTTCTATGGGTTTTTTCAGTATTTGTCATCACCACTCGATATCAGGCTGCTTTATTTGTATTTCTTACTAACCCCAAGGAGATCTCTCTCCTCAACTCGATGAAGGATATTGTTGAATCTGGCATTAAATATGGTGGATTAGAACATGTAAAAGGCTACCAATTTTCCTTTAATGATCCTAGTGCTTGTGCGATGTATGAAAATTGGAAAAGTGTAAATATGTTTAGAGAAGGTTATCAGAACACGTAGATTACGTAGATTACGATGCAAAGCCTCTTTTGTCAATTGTTGCACAGATCATTTCTTATTTACCGTGCTACTATTCGGCGACACGAGGATCTCCATTTGTAGAAATCTTCAATTACGTTGGTGAGAGCTGTGACTTTTCTGGCTTGTTTCACAAATGGCACACAGATGTTATGCATTCTGCAAAGAGTGGAATACAAAGAATAAGACGTACTGAGAAGGTGAAAATCTTTGATGTTTCAATATTAATAGGTTCTTTAGCTTTACTTTTCTTGGTTTAGTTACATGCTTTGTTGGGTTTATCATAGAGCTAATAATGTATAAGTTAGATAAATGATATTGAAAACTCATAATACATGAGGGAAAGAAAAGTAAATAAGTAAACAAAAGTGCTATAAGAACTAAATATGATGAGATAAGCACTTTGTTGTACAAATTACTTGGCGACGTATTTAGCAATTCATAATATCATCCCTTTTTGTTTGTCACTGGAAAGTATTTCGCAGCTCTAGAATAAGATTTTTTTTCTATTATCACTTGGTAGGTATTCCTGTGAATAAAGTGTAGAAGAATTTGGAACTTTTTACGAAATATTAAAGAATTTTGGGATTCTTGACAGATATGTGTATAACAATTCAAGTGATATATTTAGTAATAACGGATTAAAATGTACTATTTATATTTAATTTTTTGAAACGTCGCAAATCTATTATGAAAACTGTTGGACTTGGATTAAGTACATTTCGGGCAACTAGACGTCCAAATGTATGGCACTCACCCATTCACCATTACGTTGATCGTACTTGGACCACATTTTAAACTTAAGGTTTCTATAAAACTTTCTAGAGGTAGGGTTCCAATCTGCTTTCTACCAAAAAAGAATAGTTTACTGCAAAGTCGAAATTTTAAAAATGCTATTTTCTTCAAAAAGAGAAAATTCAACAACTTCCTTCGTCTCTAAAGATAAAACCAATCCTGACTTACTCAACAACGCTTAACTCAAACTACTGTACTTAAATCTACACGGAGAAAAATGCATAATCCAGTCGGCATGTAAATGCTGTTTTTACCAGGTTCCGCGCGTCACCACATTAAGTAATGTTGTTTCATCAGTAGTACGATCTACACCAAAGTCTAGCGAAAATTTGTATTGTGGGACCAACATTTCAAATCTAGAATTAACGCCATACCCATTCCGACGGTGGTAACTTAGGTATATAATGTTGTTACTACCTTCCTACGAGTGTCCCCTCTTGGTTCTTTCTAAATCTGTGACTCCCTACCTTAAGAGAGTAATAGTTTTTAACACGAAATCAATCATGTGAATAAAATTATCCAATCACAGCGAGTCTAGTTTGAAGCCGAACTAAAGACTTGGCATGGTGTTCCCCCCTGCTGTACTTTTATACATGAAATTACATTACTTAAGGAGGCACCCGCGTAAAACCGTTGTATCCACACGGAAACCCTAGTCCTTTTTTTCTCAGTGTAGAAAATTTAAATTTAGACAATATACAGAACTTGTCACGTAAGGCGCTAAAAAACATGGATTTTCATAAATTCGGCGTGGTTGCTGGAGGTGGAGAGGGTTGCAATTATAATTGCAATTAAGATTGCAATTAAGACAAGGAACATGAAAATTTTTATTTAGACTTTTCATTTGAAATAATGAGCTCTCGTTTCTCCATTATTTGCAAATGCGGATGCAAAAAATATTTATTTGTAGTTTAATGACCTACGGACATGTCATTTAGGCTAAAGGAGATGAGTGATTAATGGAAATGAATAATGAAATTAATGTTCTCTGCCCTTATTTATTTAATGTTTTATTTGTTAATTTGGAACGTTTTACGAAATATTAAAGAATTTTGGCAGAATGAAAGGCTTACTACTGATACTCATTGTGACGTATTTGAGCTATTCATGCCAACTCCTCCAAGTATATTACAACACACTTTTAAGGTTGGTCTTTGTTCATTTACACGATATGAAGACTGTAACGGTCCATGTTTTGTCCGGAATGAGGCCCACGAAAATGGACACATCACAAGTAGAATTGAAAGGTTTGGAAGAAAAATAATGTATATTGTAATAATTTATTCAATGGTTATATTAGGGTCACTATCTGTCACGATTTAAGATCATATTTGGTTCAAGTAATTGATTTTTAAAAAAAGAAAAATTATTTTTTAAAAAAAAATTAAAGAAAGAATAAAATGAAAAGTAATTTTTGTCTCTGTGGAGTTGGAAAGTCTGTTGAAGAAATGAAAAGCTATCGCGAAAGGGGCGGGGTTAACGCTTCGCCGAAGCAACAAGTCAACCAAGGAATATTACCTTGCTGACCTGCTGTTTAATTTTCGATCGGGAATGTTTCTCTGGCGTGGAGGAAGTTGGTCTTCGTTTTGTTCTTTGTTTAGTTACTGAGTGTGAATTTAGGGCGACGTGGACCGACAAAATCCTTTGGTGGTTTTCCAGTGTAATGAGAAAGAAGTGATCACTGAAAAAGGAAATGTTATATTTTGTCTTCGTGCAACTCACAATAGCTACTTTTGTAGTGTGTCAAAAGGGCCGTTTTCTTCTCTTTTCTGTGGGACAGTCAGTTACAAAAAGTGGTAGCATGAATGAGAGCTCACTTTAAAGGTGATAAAAAGTGGTGGAAATTACTTGCACAGTTTGTGGTATGTGTGATTACTTGCTTTTCCGATAATATTTCCTTTCTGTTCAACGATTTGGTGCCCCGTGAATACTGTGAAGTGAAGGCTCTGTTGTGCCGTGTGAGCACCCATTTTGATCACTTAAAATCTGATTCCTTTTGATCGTCTGATTGTTTGGTTTTACAAAATCCAATAAAATATTATTCGTTCCAGTAATTTTTGTTTGGGAACGAAGGCGCAAAAGGGATTTATTAAAGAATTTCTAAAATAGTACTGGCAGTGACCGACCAATCTGATTTTGTCCTATGTCCAAAAAGGGCTCAGACGTAATCCTATTACCAGACGAGAAGAAGTCACTAAATTTGAAGGTAAATTGCGAGATGTAAACAATATGAGGTGAGTGTGAATTTTGACTTATTCATTGAGTAGTAAGTATGTCACGTTTAGTTGATGTTTGTCCGATTGCGACTTTGATTCTCAAACCTGGTCGAATTGCCTTTTCAATTTCTGTTTCTTTTCCCGTTTCACGTGCCCTTACGATTTTTTTCATTTTTAAATGCAAATTGGAGAGTTAAGTAGAGCTCGGCGTAAAAGTCAAGACATTTTGATTTTATTATTATTTTCCAATATTTCCAATCATTGCAGCTTCCTTTACAGCTCGCAGCGTTGTTTAACATATATATATTGTTTTGCGTAAGCATACTTGATAGAAAATCTACCGAATTTCCTTTCATTTCCTCCAGCATTCCAATTCTACTATTGCAGAGTCTAAAGAAAGAATTTTAGTACATTAAAGTATTGAAAGTTATTGATGGAATCGATTAATAAGTATTTAAATGTATTTTGAGTCAGAATTAATTTTCAGTTTCTCCAACATTCTAATTCCACTTTTGAAATTATAAAGATTGAGAGAGGTAATTTAAATATTTGCGAATTGTATTATGAATGAGAGTTTTGGATGTACAATCGAATCTTGAGTAAGAATTATTAGAGAACTGTTTCTTTGAATGATTAGTATTTTCAGAATCATATACAGAATCTTCGAAAGGCGAGGTATTCAAATTAGAAGCACGCTCAAAATATTTGATTTAACTAATTGTATGGTTGCTTTGCTTTGTGAGGATTCACATTTTTGAATTTAGATTAATATTTCTGCTGGAATTGACGTTAATGACTCGGAGGACATTTTTCAAGAAATATTTTTTGCGAGAAATAATCACTTGCTTAAAGTAAAAAATTAAAGGATTTTCATATATAGTTTGTCAATTCTGAATTAAATTCAATTTTATATCTGAAGTTTTCTATATATATATAATTTTTTTTATATATTTACTATATTTTTCATAGTTATTGTGGGCTTGTGTAACTTGTGTATTTGCGCTATTCTAACGTAATATTGCAAATACACAACCACAATTACGTTACATTAAATAAATTGTTATTGAAATTGAACTCTATTGGTGTTCTTTATTTGTTAAATTTATTAATATTTTTTTGGTATATACATATTTTCCTTGTTTATTAGAAATATTGGAAAGAACATTTGGTACTACGCGAATTATTTTTCAAATTGATAATAATATTTCTTGACCTGGGATCGATCTCGTGATACTAGATGGAAAATGACGGTTACATAGATTAAACAGCAACTCCGCAAAAAAAAAAGTTAGTAAGGTGTTATTTTTCTTAGTAGTTTGAATTAATTAATTGTTAACATACATCCTAATTGCCTCTCGTATAATTGGAATTGTTGTTGAAAATAATATTATTGAGTTAAAAAAATAAAATTGAAATTTTGACGTTTTCCTCCAACATGGTAGTTCCACCAAAAAAATTTTGGTGATTTATATTCAGAATTATTTGTAAATTTATTTTCAGATGTCGACTAAAAGCAGGAAATTTATGTTATTATTCAGAACAAAATCTTTTGTCGCCGCAAATTCTGTCGAGTAAAATTTGAAGATTAAAATATATAATACGATAACCATGCCTGTTGTACTATGTGGTTGCGAAACATGGTCGCTCACTCTGAGGTAAGAATGTATTTGAGAAGAAGATCTTCAGACGAATACTCGGACCCAAGAGGAACGGGAATGGGGAGTGGTGGAAACTTCATGACGAGGAAGTGTATAATTTATGTCGTTTACCAAACAATGTTAGGGTCATCAAGTCTAGGAAGCTTAGATGGACAGGTTATGTAGATAGAATGGAAGAAAGTAGGGATGGTTCCAAATTTTGACTGGAAATATAATCAGAAAACATCCATTAGGAAGATATAGGTGCAGATGGAAGGACAATATTAAGATGGATCTCACACAAATAGGAATACAAAGTAGAAACTAGATTCAGTTGGCTGAGGACAGAAGTCAATGGAGAGCTTTTGTGAACGCGACATTAAACATCTGGGTTTCATAGGCCGTAGAGTTAGCTAGTTAGTTTTTTAAGTATGTTGGGACCATGTTTTGAAATTGTAGGGAACCCTTATACACCCATTACACTTGCCTTAATATCCATTTCTTGACGTCGTGTATATTCCTGTACGCTGATACACTTCATCACTCCACGGTTTCTCTTTTTCTAAATAGCGCGTATTTCATTGTATTTTTTACAGCTTGGACAGCATATGTTAGTTTTCACTCTTAGTTTTGAAAAATATGCATTTTTAACCAGAAGTGTATATGAACTGTTCTTTACTTTATTTTTTGAAATTTATTTTGTAGTGTGGAATCATCTCTTACAGTTTGTTTTAATAGTTAATTAAAATCCTGTGTATGGTTCATTAACCTCTCGTTTTAGCGATCCTTATGGAAATGTGTTTCCTGAAGGTGAAGTTAATTGATATTAGTACTTACCGGGAGCTTCTGGTAATCGTTTTATCGTTTTTTTTTTTTTTTTTTTGTTTGTTTGTTTGTTTGTTTAACACCCATAATGATGTACTGAAGCTAGGGAAGATAATGTGGTTGATACGGAACGAGATGCTGAATTTAAAGGAAGTGAGAGAAAACGGGAGAACCGTGAGAAAATCCACGCGTAGGATGTGTCTCATCTTTCTATATTGACTTGAGAGTAGGTACTGATTAAAAAGTTTTTATTTTGTTGTTTATTCTTATTGCGATCTATCATACCGAAAGTGTGTACTCTTGAGAAACTACACCCAGAGACGCATTTGGTTCCATTGAAGACCAACAGATTCACAGATTTAGCTCAATTTGACATTATAATTATATTATTTTAGAATCAATATTAAAGCTCCCTCTTCAATCTTTAGCATATTAGAATATATTGTAAGGATCCCCTCATTACAGCTTGAGCACATGTTACACAAGCGACACGTGCTATTATTTATAAACAGTAGACGATACACAAAAGCAGGAAGACACGAACAGCACGATGGGAACCGATGAGGAACGAGCCACTAGGCCACCTGAAAATGGTTTATAAAAGAGATGCCAAAGATGACGGTGGCATGAGTTGACCACTGATCGCTAACCCATATTGATTATGGAGGTTGCGTTGGACAAAAGAGCTCTACCCTGCGTAAAATCCCTGGAAGCTGTCTTAAAGCAAAGGGGATTCCTAATCACAAACCATACCTCACGAAGCTGCCATGAGCCTAGGAGGTTATCTAAGGACTTGAAGTCGCTGCAAAACACCCAGGTGGCTGCCATGAGCGAACCGTATAAAACATTCCTTCCTTCACCTCTGGTCATAAGGAAGATTTAAGACTTTGTAGACACATAGATTATTTTGTATTATTTTTGTAAAATAAATAAATATAGATATAGATAGATAGGTAGAAGTAGAATACATACATTTCTGTACAATAGAATTAATACTGTATGTTCAGCAATGCAATGAATGTACTTTATTTTTTCTCTAAGAGAATTTTTGAACATTAACATAATTGTTGAGTCCTATGGTAACATACAGATAGGTTGAACTAATTGTGCCATCATGTTGAAAGGAGATTATATTATAGACACCAGTAACTTTGATACTTGGGTATAGAGTTGAGTCTGTTATTGATATTGATTACCAAATATAGTATAATGGTTTTGGAGTATGTATATTGTAAGTTATGTTGGTTCGATGTCGGATAAGATTACGAGGACAGGAAGGCCCTAATCAAAATAGCCTCGTAACAAAAGGACCCAAGTCAAAGTTCCCTGTGTCAAAAAAGCATTGCGAGAAAAGGGCTGGCGTCGAAAGAGCATGGGTAAAAAGGACAATGTGCTAATGGGCCGGGATTGAAAAGACTCGGTAGGAAAAGGATCTCGGTCAAAAGGACCCCACAGCCAAAAAGCCTGAAATCACACCAGAAGTGGAAATCAGGCATGTACGAGGGAATAGTGTTCCCTTAAGGCGGTAGACTACTAAATATTTTTGAAAACCTAATATTTTTTCTTTTGCCCGTTTTTCGTAAGTGGAAAGAAGTAATAAAATGTAACTTACCACAACAATAGATAATGTTATTTTACACCCGAAAATACGAATCGGAAGAATTTTCAGTGTTGCCATCCATAGAAATTACAATGTGACCAGAATTTGAATTACTCAAAAATCTAGGTTAAGGCAAAGATTAGAAAAATGAACTCAATGGCAATTGATGACTTATCATGCTGTCTATGTTCCTTGTTTACTACTTTTTAAATAATACTTCTATTTATTTTATAAAACTTACATAAATTATTTCAAAATAAATAAGTTATTACAAAATAAATAGAAACATTATTTAAAAAGTAGTAAACAAGAAACATAGACAGCATGATAAGTCATCAATTACCGTTCAGTTCATTTTTCTAGTCGTTGCCTTTACCTAGATTTTTGAGAAATTCAAATTCTGGTCACACTGTAATTTCTATGGATGGCAACACTGAAAATTCTTCCAATTCATGTTTTTGGATGTAGAACAACATTATCTATTGTTGTGGTAAGCTACAGTTTATTACCTCTTTCCATATATGAAAAACGGGCAGAAGAAAAATTATTAGTTTTTCAAAAATATTTAGTAGTCTGCCCCCTTAATAAGTTGAAGGTTTGTCCGATAGAAGGAACAACGTCAGTGGTTATACGTTTTCTCACAAGTTTCTTGTTTCATAAATAAGTTACTTAAGATTACGTAATGGATTCCAAAAATGGTAGCAACATTACTTCTTTCTTTATGTTTACCTTGCTGTCGAATGTTCCGTTGATGGCTTCAATTAATGCTTTCCTCGTAGACTATCAATTATTGAATTGAATTAGTTTGTATTGTAGTCGGTTGTTAACAGTGATACTTAGGGCCAGACTTTACTTTAAACTAAGAACAAAACTAGTAGAGGTTGTTCGCTTTATTTTCAAGAGGTACTGAAAGCAAGATATCATGCATTAAAATATGAAATGAAAGAAATATTTCAGTTTTACGTCCCATGGTTATGGCGTCTAGGCTAAATGAGACGGTGGTGATGAGAAATGAATGCTATGGTGGAAGGAATATGAGAGGAAACGGAAGAACACAGAAAAAAATATACGAATACGGTATTTGTCA
The DNA here is from genome assembly GCF_964235325.1 of Thermobia domestica. Classification (NCBI taxonomy): domain Eukaryota; kingdom Metazoa; phylum Arthropoda; class Insecta; order Zygentoma; family Lepismatidae; genus Thermobia; species Thermobia domestica. The sequence continues at coordinate 194,457,290 of NC_137466.1, read as the reverse complement.
ACCACAAAGCCCACTTGGCGAGAGCTGGGATCGAACCACTGAGCTACCGTCCCCTCTGATGCATTAAAGCTACACGATCTAACCAGCATGAAGAACTAGCCATCAACAATTTTTGGACGCCATCGACAGTCAGATGTATATATTTTATATATTTTTCTACATTTATGTAGGTGGGTGGGTGGGTGAGGGTTGGTGTAATACATTGACAGAACAAAATAATCAAATGAATTCATCTATATATTTTATCGATTCAAAGCGTTACGAAGAAGAGTTCACACTGAGAAAATTATATTCTTAAAACACGCAAACTACTAATTTATTTGACTTGATATGTTATTACATTAGATTATATTTATTTTTTCTTACTAAAATATACCTATGATAGAGCCGATATAGATTCATTTAATATTAAACAGGTTACAATGGCAGCTTCCTATTACGTTGATTGTATACAGATACCTTATCAGCAGATATTAATTGGTTTGTTTGTCGTGGTAGTGACACGCGATACCATTTGTGTATGTATCTGTTAACTGAAATTGAAGTTGTCTCTTTGAAGGTGGCTAATACCCCAGTATCAAAGGTAAAGTTTCCTACGAGACATTAGCGAAGTACGTAAGTATATACGTATACAAAAAGAATATTATAATAGTATATTGTATTGTTCGAATCGCGGTCTAAAAGATCGTCTTGAATAACTAAATTGAATGTTTTATAAGGCATAGCACCCACTTACCTCCTTTTCTTTACACCTTCATGTGGACTCGTGTTCTATAAATACGAATATAAATTTCCTTTTACTTTAGTGGTAACACGGCAATTTTAAATGCTGGTACTACCTTAAGACATTGTGTAAAAGATAAAACATAATTTTTGAAAAAAAAAACAGAAATAAATTAAGTAGAACCTCAATAAAACTTCTCACCAAATTTCGATAAAGACTAAAACTGGATTTTAATCAGAAACTCAAAAACAGTTTAGTGAATAAGTAATATTGTTGATATATCACTCATTGCACAACACGCTTCAAAGAATAAAGATCAATCTCAAAATGTGGAAATTTCTTCGCGCTTCAACTCCACAGTAAAAGCCTGTTTCAGTGCTCTTCAAGTTTACCAACTGTCTTCGGTTGATAGAATTGTTGTGTGTTAATTGAGTGGCATCTGTGCAGGCTTTTGTGGTACCAGCAAATGTACTGGACCCAACCTAAAGGTGCTAATGCAGTAAGAGAAAATTATTTTTCCTATTGATTGTACCACTTTTGGTGTTGTTAATGGATAGAAATCACATTCATATTCCCGTCGAAAATCACATTGCAATCCATTACACGTTACGAATTCCAAGACAGAAAATGTTTAAGCTCAAGAGTATTCTCCATCTCAATAAGTACGGCTGTGCAATGGCGGAGCAATGGCAAAATACCAGCGCAAAATAATTATATGTTTTAATTTCCCTTGCTTCAAGGTATATTTCAATTATGTACTGGATATGAAACAGAATGCACTTTTAATTAAGTCCCTTATAATAATTAAGAAATAACTATCGAATTATTATTATTATTATTATAGCTCATTGTCATTACTGCGATTTGAAGGGTTTTATCGCATTATTCTGAATTAAACATTTATTCCATATGTAACAGACATGTTTTTTTCTTGCTCCACGTATGGCACGATTGATTTGATTAAGTCAAGGAAATTGTTTGATTAAAACCTGAAAAAATGTTACTTAGTTCAAAAACTTCCTATCTTCTATAAACGTTTCCATTCGACCATTGGTGGAGGTTAAGATGATTCTTTATCAAAAGGAGATCATTACCAAATCTTTGAAACTATTAGGCATGCGGCTTGAAATGTTTCACAAACATTCTTCTTCAATCTAGGTTAAGGACAAGATAGATATTGTGGAAATAGAATATCTATGGGAAGAATGGCTTATTGAACTTCTGACAAATTATTTTGGTAATATAAGAACACTTCATTTTGAGAAAAAACTAATATGTTGTAATAGTTTCGTGTTCAAACACTTTTCATAAAGTGTATTTTATCCATGCGAGAAACAAACACTCCTCTCTATTAGATTATAGAATAGATCGTAATACGAAAAGTGGAATAATCCAGAAGCTTATATTTCTATACTAAAGTCCTTTTATAGGTAACTGTTTTATTCTCTTCTTTACATTTAACAGTTAGATAAAAGTGATGAAAGGCACTATGAAATTATATTATTGTATAAGTTGAGTTGATTTTGAGTTTAACTTCCCGTTCTGCAGCGAGGCTATATGAGACGTAGACCTACTGATTAACGTGGAATCCTAAATACATGCGCTTCCGCCGGGAATCAAATCCGTGTCTCCCACGCCCTTATTGTATAAGTATATCGATATGTACTCTCTGTCAGAAAAATTAATGGACATCTCCTTTTAGAGTCTGGCATTCCTGCGCTTTAACCGTGGAGAATATGAGATTTAAATCAATCAAAAGTATAGTGAAGGGTAAGGAGAAGAGCCTAATCTGAATAAGACATTGAAGAGGGGGCACAAGCTGTGAATACGAATAGTGCATGGTGTAAATAAATGGTGACACCGGAAGAGAAATCCAGCAGCAGATGATAACGGAGAAAAAAGAGTAGAAAATGTTGACGTGGGAAAATAAAATACAAATGCGAACAAATATGTCAACAAATAGGCAGTCACCAAGCAACGATCTTGGTGTAGTGTTTAAGGCGTTAGATTCAAATCCAAAGGACGTAAAGTTCGAATTTACTCCGAGGAGTATATTTTTAATTTTTTAATAATGCATACAGCACATGAGAGGTGGTAAAAAAAAAAGAGCGTATTACCCGTTCAATATGTTGAGGGAAAACGAATTAAAAATTTCGGTGAAATTTAGTAGGAAAATGAAACAATGAAAACAAAGAGATATATTTAATCAGGGATATACATATATCAAAGGGCGGTGATCGGAAAAACTGGAAATTTTCCTGAATTTCGCACATGTGAGTCTTTCCGATAGCCATTTTTTTTTTTTTTTTTTTAGAAATGTGCATATTCCAGAAACCATGTCACAAATGCCGTAAAAAATTCTATGTCCTTTTGCCGATCATCACGCTCTGAGACAAAAACCACAATCAGTTCGAAAGTTTCTCTCTCTTCTGTTCTCTCCTCTCTCTGTATATATATGCTGGAGAGAGAGAGAGAGAGAGAGAGACAGAGATGCTCCCAGAACTGAGAGTGGGATGCTTCCATTCAAACCAACGAGATGACAAATAGGCGCTTACGTAATAAGAATGCCTAATACAAACAGATATAAAACATCAAAGTGATAATTGCAAGGATTATCACCTAAGGTTCCAAGATCCTAACAACATACCACTAATATCCCGAATTCCAAAACATTGTGATTTACACAACTTTCCCTCTCCCCAAAAGTGTCCTGTGAAAACAATCACAAGTATTGAGATAAGGGGCCATATTGAGACCACAATATTAAACTATATAAATAGACTTTAAGCAGATTCGTATTCAGTTATTTTTCCCACAACCAGTTTTATTCACATTCAAGACAGCAAAGACACAATATTCGTTAACGACAAAACGAAGTTATTACAACACTGTGTTCCACATGAATGAGGCATATTATACTCTTGACTTGTGCTATGCACAGACTAGCTACCGAGGCACGCTGAGTCACACCTGAACGAAACAGGGAGGACAGATAGCGATACAGTGGACGGAACAAGCAATGCATTACAGAATCAAAGGTACACGCCTATAAATTATACAATCCACCATTACACTTAATCCAGAGCCTTCAAACAACTTTGTTCTATGAAGTGAAACGTAGAACACTACACTTATACATATATCTACATAGTTAAGTAGTATTAGAGAAATGCAATTAAAACCACATAATATCGATTGTCTAAATATACACTAGTTACAAACAATTAAACACATAACAAACATTAACAATACCATTATGACAACCTCCCTGGTTCGTTTCTAGTTTGGGGATGTTACAAGTGAACGCAGAGAACTTACCTTCCACTCACCATCTGAAATGAGTGGAAATACGATGTATAACTAAGCGAGAGGTAATATTTCAATTCATGGTAATGCGGGGATTTCTGTGTCTAAATAACAACTCCATACTTCGAAAATAGAATTAATGCTGTATTTACTTAACCTCGTGTAAGAGCGTGTAAGGTGTTTGTGTATAAATTCGGGTATTTAGAAAAGCCAGTTCTAACACTGCATATCCAAACATTGAGCCTTCGACAAATGCTTCAGAAAGTAGCACATACCTGTGGATGTCTGGTTCCGCTTCCCCTCGAAATGCTGGTCCAATAGGCTCCTCCCAATTGCCAAGTCACAGGCTGGATAGTAACTCGCTGGCCAGTCACTCCAAAGGAATTAAGATCTGAGAACGGTCTGCGATATAATTCGTTTACGCCGTAGTAATGCGAACGGTCGGCATAATAATATTTCCTCGGTACTACACGATAAACTTTCTAAGTTCGTTTAGCGAAATATTGACTCGCTCAAATTAAAGAAGTCCGTTTTAGAAATTCTACTGGTTCGACCTTTAATTTCGTTCTCCGGGTCGTCGTCGTTGTTCCGTCTCTCTAACTCTCTGTCTCCCCTGTGACCTCTGATCCTCAGGTTTTTGTTGGATTTCCTGTAGCCTGGAATTTGCCGCTTCTGCATGACGTCAGAGGCGTGTGCTCTTTCTCATCTAGGAAACGAAACGGTTTCCTCGTTGTGACCGACGACTGGCAATCCTTGAAATGCCTAGAATCACGATTCCTGGCAATTCTAACATACCCGAGAAGAGTGTCTTGTGTTCACAAGCATCTTACAAATTTACTGACATTAAATTCTAACAATTCTTTCCAATCATACATTAATTGAAAACTGATTTTAATTTCCTGTAATTAAATAATTTGCTAGTCAAGTCATACTACATACCAACGTTACATAATTATTTTTACATATATTATTATTTCCTGATACTTTACGGTTTTCTAAGATTCTAATAATGAAAATCTAAATCTTTATTAAAATATGATTGACTGAAAATAAAACATAAAATAAATAAAATATACAGGCTTTGCCACATGCCCCCTACTGAAACCGTTATGCTCCGCTTACGGACTAGATCTCATAGGAGATCGTTTAATTTGGAACATTCTGTATATAAAAAATAAAAAAATACACAAGAATATCTATAAAACATCAAAAATATACATATATATTACAACATTAATAAATATTTATTATCTAATCCAACACACCTGATACCAAATAGTTGTTAATATTCTTAATTTTCATTCGTTTTATTAATTGAAATAATTATTATATGCATTTCATTCATTAGTTTGTATTCTCACTCCGTCTAACGGCTAAAGTGAGAATTATTTCAACTCATCGCATTAGCTGTGTTAATTGCACATCAAGTTCTTTTAATGTTTGCAACTAAGTTTATCCAGTTTGTTGTTGGTAACAACGCTTGCAATGAAATTTTTCATTGTCACACCACCGGATGCTCTTTGCACTCTTTCAACTTGAGACAAGTTATCTGTACGTCCATAATTCATTGGAACATTTATAACAATATTTGACACACTTTTCCACTAATTTTTTATAGGCTCAACACCATTGATATTATTATTTTTATGTATATTGCACTTATCACTACACTTTAACATCACTAATTTATTTTATATATACTTCAAAATAAGTTTCACCAAAACCACTTATTTATGAACCATGAAAATCCAATTTGAGGTTGTTAGCAATGCTGAACTTGACTTTGAGAAAAGCAAAATCATCACTTTTCGAATCAAGGTTGGCTCAAAATACTTCCACGTCTCTCGTCCATTTGCGCGTCGGTTCCTTGCTAGTTATGATCGGTGTCCCAACACACAAGAAATTGTGGTGGATTATTCTATTTTTTTAAGTTTAAATTAACACTATATCGCACGGGAAGAATGTTTCCCTTTCGCGGTCTTTCGTGACACCAATTTTACCGTCTATTTCGGTTTTATTCACTAATTTATTCGATATCCGTGATTGGAAATCCGTGACGTGTCCTGTTTGCATTGCCTGGTCTTCTGAATGCGTATTATTATTTCTAGTGCTTTTAGGATGTGCTACCTCTTTTTCATTGTCAGTGATAGTGTCAAAATATGCATTGCTTGAATCTGGCATTATTGTTTGAAGTGGAGTGTGCTTAGTGATGTGTATAACAAGTGTGTTAGCGTCAAGTCTGGGTGCTTTATTCTTTTCTACTCTCGCATACAATGGTGAAAGATTTGGGAGAACGTAAGTTTCTGTATTACATTTATCTTTTACTTCTGAACTAAAATTAACTCTTACATTACTTTGTATATTTCTAGCGTCTTACTTTCTTTCTAGTTTTCGTAGTCTTGCGAAGATGTAATATGTACTAATAATTACTATTAAAAGGATAATCCCTAAAATTATAGTAGTTATTAAAAATAATATTGTTTCGAGGTCCATTTCTTCCGTTGGTTTTCTGAAATAGATGAGAAATAGATAGAGTCGGGACAGGCTCATTTCAATATCCTAGTAAGCACTATTTGCTAGTATAAATTTAAATTATCTATAGTTTCTAACTTGTGTCTGCTTATACTAGGGATGGCCAGACGGATCCGGATCTCGGATATCCGGATCCTATAATATCCGGATCCGGAATTTCGGATCTTGGATCCGGATCCGGAATTTCGGATCTTGGGTCCGGATCCGGATATCCGGTTGCTGGATCCGGATCCGAAATTTCGGATCTTGGATCCGGATCCGGAATTTCGGATCTTGGATCCGGATCCGGAATTTCGGATCTTGGATCCGGATCCGGAATTTCGGATCTTGGATCCGGATCCGAAGTTTTGTATCTTGGATCCGGATCCGAAGTTTCGAATATTGGATCCGGATATTCGGTTCCTCTATCCACACCCTAAATTTCGAAGTTCAGATTCGGACTCCTGATTTGAGTATTTTAGGCCTTAGATTGAGACCCAGAACTAAAATATCCATATGTATAAAATTGACTAGGTGAATTTTATCTAACTCAGTGGGAAGACAATTCAATTTAAATGACAAAAGATTACATGAAAATCTCATTTTCACATTTTTCGGGGTTAGACCACTGTTGCGCACACCCCATCATTTAGTCTTTAGTATATCTTTAAACGTACTACAAGTATGCCACTTTCATCTCAAGTCAGTAATTGTACAGATCTGCCTTTTGTTATATATTAATCGAGTTAGGATTAAAACTCGATTGTTTGTGAGACCTATGATAATATTTTCAGAATGAGTTATAACGTTGAAAAACTGCATAGTAATGCTGCATATTTTCTTTGTGCCACATTGGAATTTAATGTAGTCTATCTTATACAGTCGGCTCTTATGATTAATTCAATGATCTGAACTCCTCTAGCATTACGCTAAAATCATGGATGTCTTTGAATTTTCGTCATTATTTCTATTTTTTATTACGAGCAAAGTAAATATCATAAGCGGCATTTTACATAATACATATAGACGCAGTTCAGTCAGTTGATTGCTTAAAGTTTATAGCAAAGCTATTACATTTCTAAGACACTGGCGGCTTTAGGACAAAATCCATGGCTTTCCCATGAAATCTTAAATCTCTCTATATAAAAAGAGCAAAGTCCTGAGTGAGTGAGTGACAGATCACCGTACAGGCCAAATCGCTTAAGCTACAAACGTGAAATTTGGACAGTTTATAGGCTTTGTGACGTAGGATACTACTAAGGAAGGACTTTGGGAAATTCGACGAGGAAGGGGGGAAATGGGGTGGAAAATAATGATGATTCTTGACGTTAGATAATTCAAATTTGGTATTTGGGTTTCTCATTGAAAATAATTTGATACTTGTTAAAGTGCTTTTTGATGTTTAAATTAGAAGGGGCAGGGAAGATGTAGAAAGTAAAAGAACGGGTGGTAATTGCAATTATTGCAATTAGTATAATAATATGCCTATATCTTGGAAACTTAAAGGGTTAGAAACATGGAATTTGGTATTTGGACTTCTCACTTAAAATAATTAGATACGTATTTCAACGTTTTTTTGATATGTGGCCCAGAAGGGAAGAAAAAAGGGCGAGAAGAAAATTAAGTGGAGATTAGAATTATTGTATTAATATGTTCAATCATTTAAGGTTAGAGACTTGAAATTTGGTATTTGCATTTCTCATTGAAAATAATTTGACATGTGTTTCAGTGTTTTTAGACGTTTTAGTAAAAAGGAAAAGAGAAGAGATGGAAAGGAAAGAGGGTGGGGATTGTAATTATTATAATAACATGTCGATATCTGGGAACCTCTGAAGGTTAGGAGCATAGAATTTGGTATTTTGACTTTACATTTGAAATAATTAGGTATGTACTTAAGCGTTTTTTGATGTATGTCTTAGAGGGGAAGAAAAGGGGCGGGGAGAAAAGACTTTTATATCTCGGAATCCTGGAATGTTAGAGAAATGAAACTTGTTATTTGAACAAAAATATGTTATGAAATGAAATCTTTGAGTTTTACGTCCCTCGCTTATGCCGGTTAGGCTAAAGGAGACGGTGATTATGAGAAATAAATGAAATGAAGAAAGTGGGAGGAAACGGGAAAACCCCGAGAAAACCCACGAGCACGATGTTTGTCCACCACAAAGTCCACACGGCGCGAGCTGGGATCGAACCAGGGACCCCAAGCACCGGAGGTGAACGCTCTACCACTGAGCCACCGCGCCCCCTTAAAAATTCGTTATGTTTGCAGGCGTATGATGTGCGAGGCCGTAGACCGAGCAAATGTGTGGGCTGGGGGAAAGCCCCCATGTACTCGCACTGAAATTCGGTATGTCTCGGGATACCGGAATGTTATTACATACAATTTGATATTTGAACTGAGATTCGGTATGGTTGTAGGTTTACGAGGTACGAGGTCATAGGCCGATCAAATGAGATATCAGAGGGTCTAAGGGCAAATCCCCAGACATTTCTTTTTAAATTGATTATGATTAGAGGCTTTAGTGGTGCGAGGCCCTAGTAACGGGGTCTAGTGGCGAAGCCCCCAACTAGCCGAGGTCTATTAAGTACATAAATGTATTTGCGTAATGACTGGAAATTGCATGTATGCCTGTGGACAAAATTGCATAAGTAGCCACGAGAAATGACAATCCTTTAAGATAAAAATTTTAAAAAGCTACCAAAATGTACTCTTGAATGAGTTGTATATTATGTTTGCGCAGGGCCGAATGCAGAACGGACTCCTGGAGGGGGCGGATGGATTCTTAGGGGGCGGTTGGGGATGCTAGCAGTTAAAAAGTACTTAGATGATCTGAAATTGCCACAAATTACTACTAAAGTACATTGTTAATGGTGGCGCTGGGTAGAGGCGAACGACTTTTTGCCCTCCCCCTGCATCCGCCTATGTGTTTACATGAATGATATAGCTCCTTATACAACCTATGCAGAGTTAATAGTAGTGGCTTACTAATTACAAAGATACGTGTTACTGCTCGAGGCTCCATATGGTATTTTGTATACACAGACAGTACATTAATACATTGATTTTGATAATTAATTGCCATTTAGAACTTCATCTACTACAATTCTTAATTCTAACTGGAGTGGTACGGTCACAGAGAAACGTATTTTTAAAGAAAGAAAAAAATCTCATCAAGAGCAAGAAAAGGGAAGTTGCTCCTTAATTTGATTTGATCTATATTTTATGGGCTGTTCTATTAGCAATGGCCTAGCCCATCACGACTAGGAAATGGCCTCATTCAGTGACCACAATAACTCAGAAAGAATTAGAAAAGTAAGCAGCCTGAGTCTAATGAAGTAGCTTGGGCTTGAGACTAAGGTTTCATCCAAGGATTTGACTAGTGTTACAGAAAACAAAGGACAAATTTCCATCAGGACGACCGCTTTAAAAAAGATTTACTACCTTTTCGGTCAAGTATTTCTACTAGAATCGAATCTGACAATGAGATTGCTCTCACCTAAGTCGACAGTTTTACTCAATCAAATTTGGAGTAATTGTGATATATTAAGGCACGAAAACCAAATATCAACAGAATGAAGAGAACGCAAGGCTGTCACACGATCAGATACCAAAAGTGTCTTAAAATCTTATTTTAAGCATAGGAATGAAAATCACTTTGTCAATAATTTCGAAAATTTTGCTGATTCGGAACACCCGAATTTTCTGACACGGAGTTTCGAATCCGGATCCAAAATCCGGTTTTCGGATCCGGATCCAAGATCCGGTTTTTCGGATCCTGATCCAAGATCCGTTTTTTCGGATCCGGATCCAAGATTCGAAAATTCGGATCCGGATTTTCGGATCCGGATCCAAGATCCGTGTTTTCGAATCCGGATCCAAGATCCGAAATTTCGGATCCGGATCCAAGATTCGTGTTTTCGGATCCGGATCCAAGATCCGGATTTTCGGATCCGGATCCAAGATCCGAAATCTCGGATCCGGATCCAGTGTCCGGATATCCGGATACCGGATATCCGGACCCAAGTGGATCCGGATATCCGGATCCAAAAATATCCGGATCTGGCCATCCCTAGCTTATACTCTTAGACTATAATATTTCGTCATTATAAAGCAGGCCTAGAATGTTCATTTATTTGTCTATACACAACTATTTCTACGTTTCAAGTAATAATGGTGTAAGACTATTCTTTTGTAACGCCTAACTATGTGTAAAATACTGCCGGTTTATAAACTTAAGCTTTACACGCTATTTCTTCTTTCCTTCCTCGTATTTTGTTAAAAATTGCATTAAAATATGTGCATTTTTATCCGCTATTTTCGTTGTATTTTTGTTGCTAAAATTCATTTTAAAAACGTATATATATTTCCTAGGCTTCTTTTTATTAATAACTATGCATTAACGTGATTATTATTAACTGATTTTATTATAATTAAATGAGTTTTATTTCGTAATCTATTCGCTGTACGCTTCACTCCTATCGGAGGATGCAAGCGAGCGCTTCCTCCGGCATTCGTTACTGTCCGGACACGTTCGGTAACGCTCAGTGGCGTCTGCCATGTTAGAGCACAACTAGCCTCTACACGGGTCTCAGTCCAATATTTCACCTCTTGCCAGTCAGAAATTACTGATGGTTGCAACGCAAACCATTACTTGTTCGCTGTCTCTAATTAACTTTAGCGTTTGAATATGCATATGACCATTAATTAAATAATGCCAATTAATACTTTTAGTACAATGATTAATTACAATTATTATTCAAATATTAAAAATGTTTATCTAATACTTTTAAATATATTTATATACTTAAAATACGAAATAAATATTAACCATATTCCAGAAATTCATTGGATCCAAATATTTCTATTGTCTATTTCATGCCTTATTTTTCTTCTTCGATAGTATTGTTCATTAATCTATTTAAGCTTACTAAAATCCTTTAACCCTTTAAGTAACAATGTAAATATTTTATAAAATCTAATCGTTGTATAATCGCTTATATCACTCATTATTTACTATTTCTACATTAACTATATGTATTCTAATAATACCCTTCTGTATCTAACACCTTTTTTATCTATTTTTAACCTATTTACTATTACCTCTATTATTAATTTTCCTCTTTACAGCTTACTATTATTGTCCCTTTATAATATTTAGATGTTTTTAACAATATTTACTCTCTCTATTCTCCTCTATCAGATTTCGTTCCTAGACTTGTCTAGTTTGTCTATCCTTATCTATTACTATGATTATTTTTTAGTATTCCTGAAATGTAAATAGGACGTCGTACATTTTGGTTTACTGGTTAGGTCGGTTACTCTTATTCGGTCGGTTACTCATAGACTATGGACTGTAATTATTACTACATGCACTGATAGTTGGTGGTGGTGATGATTGTTGGTGATGGCTGCTTGGTAAGTGCTTCTTGCATGTTTTCTATCTGAACCTTCTACTTTACTTAATTGTTGTATTTACCTTTTTTTAAAATGGAAGGTTTCGTTTTACAGTTGATGTTGTTTTACAATATATAATCTATATAGAATATTGTGCTCTAGGATACAAATAAATTTTCTATTACTTGCATTCATTATTATTATTATTTTCGTTTATGCTTCGTCGTTCTCTATTTTATATTTTCTTATAGATTTGTACAATTTACAATATAATACAATTAATGAGATTACAGAAATACTTAATACAATTATAATTGCAGCGATTACATACATTATATAATCTGTCTTCAATACAAGCCGTGGTACAGTCGTGTCCACTTTTAATTTTAACAAATTTTCCGCTAATGAGTTTAACTCTTCTGTATGTAAGGTAAAGTTTAATTGTTTTTCCGTCCAATTGCCTATCAAATTCAAATGTTTATTATTTACAGCAATTACTTTTCTAGTGGGAATGGCCAATTCGCCGAAAATCAAATTGTCAAATTGACTATAATTTATAAAATATGAACGATTATTGCCATGCATTAATTTTGTTGATGTTACTTCGTGATGCTTGCCTAATTTAGTTATATACCCTTCTTGTAATGATGAATATAGTACGCCTGCATACTTAAACCTATATGTTTCCCTAAATACTTTTCGGTATTTTGCTGACAACTATGTAACGATCCATTGAATATAATATTGTTTAGGAATTTTGCTTCATCGTCTACCGTTATTATCTCGCAAAAATATAGAAAACTTTTGAATTCACTTTTTGATTTATCTAGTGTATGATATTCACCATTTGCTAAATACACTGCTTCAGGTAATTTATAAAAGATTCTAGAATTCTGCGTTAAATATCCCATTGAGATTACACTATACATCATTGATACAGTATTATCATAAATAATTGGTGTTTTTAACAACAAATCAATATTGTTTTCATTATAGTGGTATTTCATAACGTATATGGACGAAACTATAAAACATGCCTATGTCCCAACGATATATTGAATGTTTTAGAATATCATGAGAATTTATGAACTTTTTCACAGCGGAGTTTTACAAAATCTAGGATAACTGATTGCTTAAAATCTTATTAATTATTTTCGTTACACGTTCTCTTGCGAGATGGGCAAATAAGTTGGTTAGAATTTTTCTCTCAGCTTGATGCAAGTAGCAATACATTTCTTGTAGTTTACTTCTAACATTTTGTAATACGTGTTGTACCTTTACCACTATACCATGAACTATTGAAATTTCCTGGTTGTATGACATTTTTAAATTCTTTATTTCGGTAGCTAATAAATTTTCATGTTCAGTTATTTGTTTCACTGAATAGGATAACTGTTGGGTATGTATGAAGTTATATGTGGACAAACCAATTGAACTAAATCCCAAAAGGAAAAACAAAATTGATCGTTTACTTCTTAAATTTTGAACACACTTTGAACTTCCATTTACATACACGAATTGACATGGGATCGAATTAATAATATTATTTCTAACTTCTCTTTCTCTTTCAGCATAGTCTTTTAAAATATCATACGTCTCACTACATACATTATGCATTGGTACAGCCTGATGTAAGTTTATATGCATTTTAATAGTAGTATATACCATATTTGAAGCATGTACTGCTAGAGCATCTTGAGTTAATGCAATTCCCACGTCTTGCAAAGTTAATTGACGATGTTCAGCTTTTCCACTTGCGAATATCATTACCCAACTAATTACGTGAAGTACATTTACTGATGCCATTTCCTAATTCGGATCCTTTTATCCAAAATCGTTTACTGTCTCTGAAATTAATGAAAATGTTATAATTACTATTTTATCCCGCCCTTTTTCTTTATTTATTATTTTTTTACTAATTAGTTTATCAATTTCTATATTAACTTATTTCTTTATTTGTACCCTAGGCATCTCACTTAATACCTTAAATTTCTATAAAATTAATTCATATATATATATTTATGACTTTAACATTTCCAAACTTCTAATACCTATAATCCAAAAATTGTCTATCGATTCGGGACAATTCAGATGGAGACTCACATTTCCTTAAGTCTCGGGAAAAGGGTTTGGTTGAGAAAGTGCCCCCTGACTGGCACTTCATCGATAGACCCAATTTGCCTTATAGTTACAGTAAACCCAAATTATTCCTTTTTTTAATTTTCAATTTTCACAACCCAACTCTTGATCATCATCATCATCACCTAGCTTCTCATTCTGCTGACCTATAAATGGTTTTAATCTTTTAATGTCTATTGTGTCCGCCTTTTTTTCTCCTTTCTTAGTCTCGTACCTAACTTTATATGAGTTATTGTTAATCTTGTCTACTATTATCCCTTTGATGTTATACCTTCCACCAAAGCAAGCTGGAATACCAGCTCTAGGCATTTCCTTTATAAGAACCGATTGACCAATGTCAAAACTTAGCTAATCAAATTTTCTTTCGATTTGTTTCTTCTGAGCTTTCAATTTTCTTTGTAAATTCTTATACGCAAGTTTTCTAGCCTCTTTAATTCTTTGAATTCTTACTTCATTTTCTATATATTCGCAGGGGATCTCTAAATCCTCCTCTAAAAACGTTCTAGGTTATAATAACTAACTAACTCTATGGCCTATGGAAACCAGAGGTTCAATGCCGCGTTCACAAAAGCTGTCCACTGACTTCTATCCTTAGCTAACTGATCCAGTTCCTACTTTGTATTCCAATCTCTGCGAGATCCATCTTAATATTGTCCTCCCATCTGCGCCTAGGTCTTCCTAATGGTCGTTTTCCTATGGGTCTTCCAGTCAAGACTTTGAAAGCGTTTCTACTTTCTACCATTCTAGCTACATGACCCGCCCACCTAAGACTCCTAGACTTGACGACCCTAACAATGTTGGGTAGACCATATAACTTATGAAGTTCCTCGTTATGAAGTTTCCGCCATTCCCCATTCCCGTTCCTCTTGGGTCCGAATATTCGTCTCAGGATCTTGTTCTCAAATACTTTCAGTCTATGTTCTTCCCTCAGAGTAAGTGACCATGCTGCGCAGCCATACAGAACAACAGGCATGATTATCGTTTTGTATATTTTAAGCTTCAAATTCCTCGACAGAATTCGCGACGACAAGATATTTTGAACCGAATAGTAACACGAATTCCCTGCTTTTAGTCGACATTTAATTTCTTCGTGAATATGATTTTCCTCTTTTAATATTGATCCTAGATATTTGAAAATATCCAATTAATCAAAAGTATTATTTAATATTTTAACGCATCCATGATTTGCTGTATTCCGGTCCCGACGCACTTCCATGTATTTAGTTTTCTCTGCATTTACTTCTAAACCCATGTCCCTGCAAGCGATTAAAAAAGATCTCTGCATTTCTTTCTATTGTTCTCCTATCATACCCTATTAAATTTACATCATCAGCATATGCCATAACCTGCTGAATACCGTTCAACTCTAGGCCCTGGTTGCTATCTTTGATTCTCCTTATAGCGTATTCCAGAACGAAGTTAAATAATAATGGCGACAACACATCTCCTTGTTTCAGGCTATTTTCGACGTGAAAGCTCGTGGACAAAGAGTTTCCTACCCGGACTTTACTTTGGGATTCATTTAAACATATCTTAATTAATCTAATTAGCTTTCCCGGTATTCCAAGTTCTGTAAGGACATTGTATAATGTTTCTCTCCTAACCGAGTCGTACGCCTTTCTAAAATCAATAAATAGTTGATGTATCGGGGTATTGTATTCCCACTTTTTTTCGAGTGTTTGGCGAATGGTAAATATTTGTTCGATAGTTGATCGATTTCGTCTAAATCCGCACTGATAATCTCCAATAATTTCATCTGCGTATGGGGTCAGTCTTGCTAACAGAATATTTGAAAGGATTTTATAGGATGTTGACAGAAGAGAAATGCCTCTATAATTATTACAGTCAATTTTGTCGCCTTTCTTGTGAATTGGAACAATGATTGATTCTTTCCACTCTTGTGGCAATTCTTCCTTGTTTCAGATAAGAAGAATGAGTTTGTGTATCTTGTTCCACAATTTTTCGCCTCCAGCTAAAATTAACTCAGCCGTAATTTCATCTGCACCCGGAGATTTGTGTGTCTTTAATTTCTTTATAGCGGTTTCTACTTCTATTCGGTTGGGTTCTGGAATATTCGATTCTGCCGTGTGTATCACTTTTTCTCCACGCACATTAGTTTTTGGTTTCGTGTTAAGCAAATCGTCAAAGAAATCCTTCCATCTATTTAAGATGCTATCCGTGTCAGTGAGAACCGTACCGTCAGATTTCTTTAACATATAAGCACGAGGTTGATAGCCTTTCTTAAAATCGTTGATTCCCTTATACATGTCCCGGATGTTTTTATTTTTACTATTATCTTCAAGTTCCTTAATTTTAGCATTCAAAAAATCGCGTTTCTTTGTTCTAAGAGATTTGGAAGTTTCCCGCCTGATGTCTGCGAAATTTTGTGAGGTTATTTCATTCGGATTTTGTAGCCAGCGTAATTTTGCCTGTTTTCTCTTCTCTGCTAGTTTTATGCATTCCTGGTCGAACCATGGTTTGTTCCTACGTATTTCCGCGTGTCTCAATTTTTCTTTTGCTGAAATTTTAATGCTATCTCTAATTTCAATCCACGTATCCTCAACACTAGTGCACTCCGAATCTTCTAAAGCCGAGAATCTATTCGTAACTTCAATCTGGTATTTCTCTCTTACCTGGCTCTCTTCTAATTTCTTTAAATTAAATCTCTCCGTTTTCGGACAATAAATATTACCTTTATTCAACGATCACCTCTCTCGTATTATCGCTGCTACCAGGTAGTGGTCAGTGTCACAGTCAGCCCCTCTAAACGACCGGACATCAATTATGCTAGATTGCCTTCTTCTATCTACTAAAACGTGATCAATTTGATTGTGTGTTTTTCCGTCTGGTGATGTCCAAGTGTACTTATGAACGTCGCGATGTGGGAATTTTGTACTCTTCATTATTAGGTTTTTGGATGTTGCAAAGTTCACGAGTCTAACACCGTTGTCATTACTTTCCTTATGCAGAGTTTCGTTTCCTATAGTCGGTTTGAAAATATCCTCTCGTCCTACCTTTGCATTGGAATCTGCTAATAGAATTTTCATATGGTATCGCGGGAGTTGGTCAAATATAAGTTCAACTTCTTCGTAAAAATTGTCTTTTATATCGTCATCCTTATCTTCAGTTGGGGCATGTACATTTAAAACAATAATGTCACACCACCGTCCCTTAAGAGTAATAAAAGAAAGTCTATCAGTAACAAATTCAACCCTTTTAATTGCTGGTAATATACGTTTATCAACGAAAAACACTGTTCCTAACTGGTGATTTTTATTTCCTTCCCCGTAAAAGAACGTAAAATTTCCGGAATTCTCAGATCCATTTCCTTCCCACCTAACTTCCTGAACTCCTACTACGTTCATCCTGTATTTCTCTAACTCACTCGTTACGGATTTTAACGCGCCTGCCCTATAAAGACTCCTAATATTCCATGTTCCAAATCTCATGTCCATTTTCTTTTTCTGAGGTCGTGCCAAGTTATCAGTCCTTGTCCGAGGCTTTTGTGAATACTTCTGAACAAGTGCTTTTTTTACAGGATGAGGTTGTTAGCCCTACCCAAACCCCCAAGCTGGAGGACCACACCTAGTCGGCTGTCCGCGACTGCTTATTCAGTATATTCGCAGCTAACCTCTATATCTAGAGGCCTTCTCCTCGATCCGCAACCTGAGGACGCGCCATGCCGTGGTGACAGGAACCCACGTTACACGGTTCTAGGTTCTACTCCGTGCAATAAATAATATGGCGAATAACCAGTACCGTCATGCACTTGCGTGTTCATAGTAAATATTATGCTTGGTAAAATTTCGTCCCAATTTGAGAAATCCTTTTCGATATAATGTTTCATTACTTGTTGTTATGAACCGATCGCTCTTTACGCACTTCCAATAGAATAGTGGGCGCTTGTGTTTGCGAAATCCAAATTCATACCGAATTTCTCTGCCATTTTTTGTAGTATTTTGCTTTTATGGTCAGATGATCTGTCCAGATGGAACTGAGATGGAACCAGGTGTCTTGTAATTAAATCTTCGAAAATGACCTGTGCTATTATGTCTGACGTGATAGCCGGTACAGCTCTGGCAATGATATAACGCGTAGCATTATCTATGAATACCAAAATATATTTATTCCTATTATTCCTAGAGATTTTAAATGGTCGCACTTCGTCTAGTGTTACAGACTGAAAAGGTGCGTAACACGGGTCTGAGCATGAAAAGGGACTCGGCCTGTTTTTCTTTTCTGCATCTGGCAGCTTATACATTGGCTCACTTTTTCCTCAAAAAATTTCTTCATGTTCGGGAAATAAACAAGTCGCAACGCTATCTTATAACATTTGCTGTAAGAGTAATGGCCTCCTCCGTATATGGAACAATGTAGGTTCCGGAAAACATGTTCTCTTAAAGTAAACGGGATGCACAATAACAATTTGGTTCCACTAGCTAATCTTTGAGTCCGATACAATTTATTATCTTTGATAGTATACCACCTTACTTGTCTTTCAGCTTTTACAACCGCTTCCTCTGGGTTTTCAATAGCTTTTACTATGGGGCCAAAAAATGAATCTTTTCTTTGCAACTCCCTGACATCTACATCTTTATCAAATGTTAAGTTTACTTGAAAATCTTCCTTGCTTATATTTAATGCTTCTAAATCTACATCCTCCTTTGAAGATTCAATATCAGTGTTTCTTGATAATATGTCACTAGGATTTTTATCTCCTGGACAGTGCACTGGCGTATACTTATACTGAGCTAAATCAAGACTCCAACGGGCTAGTTTCGGAGATAACTTAGGGGACGTCTGCAAATATTTTAGCGCTTTACAATCAGTAAACAATTCACATTCCTTATTAAATAGATAATAGTTAAATGCTCTCAGAGAACTTCTTACGGCCAAAATATCCAATTCTACGATGTGTCTCGTCTTTTCCTGTGGTCATAACTATAGTAAGCTACTGGGGTCCACTCTTCATTCACCTGTTTCTGCATTAAAATTCCACCAATTGAACTTGTAGACGCATCGGTATACACCCTCGTCTCTAGATCTTCCCTAAATGGTGCTAGCAAAGGTGCATTCATTAAGGCTACTCTTAGTTTGTCAAATCCTTCCTGATAACTTTCATTCCACTCAAATTTGTGGCCCTTCTTAAGTAACGGTTGAAACACAGCGGAGTATTAGCATAGTCCTTACAAAATTTTCGGACATAGTTCGTCAGACCTAAGAATGACTTTAACTCCTTAACAGTCTTTGGAGGTTTACACGCCTTGATTGCCTGAATGATCTTAGGACTAACTTCATAACCGGCGTTACTAACGATATGCCCTAATGCCATAACTTTCCTTTCCATGAACTGACATTTCTCTACGGATAATTTCAAACCATAATGTCTTAGCCTCTTGAATATTGAGTTCAAAACCTCTACCATTCGCTCTTATTCGTTTACGTATATAAAAATATCATCCATGTAATACGATACGGCATCAGGACTTACGTTAGCAAGCGTCATGGCCATTATTTTTGTATATATCGCTGGAGCTTGGAGGTATCCCATTGGGAGAGCTTTGTATGAATACGCCCCTACGCCCGGTATATTGAAAGCTTAGTAATCTCTTGACTCCTTAGAAATAGACACTTGATGGTATGCCGATTTGATATCGAGGATGCTAAAGAATTTATGAACAACCAATGCACGTCAAAATTTGATGAATGTGTGGTTACGCTATGCTATGTAACTTGACTTTCGAATTTAAAAATCTCCAGTCCAAAACTGCCCTTATCGCTCCTGATGGTTTTCTGATAAATAGCATTGGTGAATTATGTGCACTGCAACTCTCTTCTATAATGTTCTGTTTTAGTAATACATTTTTTTGTTCCTTAACTTGTTCTCTTAATGCTATGGGTATAGGATACTGTTGCCTTCTAAATGGTACTTTCGTTTCCAATTCAATGTGGTGTTCAAAATGTTTGACTTTACCTAACTCACTTTCTTGCCATGCAAACACATCTGCATACTTATAGCATAATTTTTCTATCTGATCTTTAATTTCTGGTCTTGTTTCCTCACCAAATTTTAACCTAGATTTATCAAAATTCTTTCTTGACTTTAAAATGTTCTCAATATCCTCATCTGACAATCCTTCCCGTAATTCCTTTTCACCTATACATTCCTCAGCATATCCTAACATTACATTCGATCTCAACATGATAAATTTATTCGATGGATTCACCAATTCTATCTTGTTATTCTCTTCCGATAATAATACCCTAGGTATTAACATGTTATACTGCTTTTCCAAGTCTCTATTGGGCTCTAACAAAAAATCTCTATTGTTCCATGAATTCACTAAATTAACTTCCACCGTAGTTTTACTTCTAGGTAATAATCGTACCTTATGTCCTAGTATCCATTTAGGTTTTAAACTGTACTTAACACCAATTGCAGCATTTTCCGATACAGACACAGACTCCTTGTCCACATTTCTCGTAATCTGAGGTTTCCCAAATCTCTGTACCGTTTTTTTCCTTTCATCATAATTTATCTGGCAGTTTTGACTCTTTAGAAAATCGTTCCCGATTAATACTTGATACGGAAAATCTCGAATCACTCTAAATGCTAAATGAAACGTTTGTCCAGAAATTTTGAACTTTATAATCGGTAACTTATTTATTACCAACACATTCTGTGTTATCCCTCTTATTCGAGTTTGTTGAGAGACTACCTTAGCAGTAGGAGGTATAAATCGTTCATTTATAATAGATATCTGTGATCCGGTATCTAATAACGCTTGTAATTTCTTTCCTTCCATTTCTATCGGTAAGTACAACATGTCATTATCGTGAGATATAGAGGCCACAATTTCTCGAATTTTCTTTCTATCCCCTATAAATGCGCCTCTGCCATCTACAGCGTTGTCTAGTTTAAATTTTGTGTGGTCGCTGGTTGGTAATACCTAGTCACATTAACCTGATTCGGAACCACCTGCACATACAGTGGCTGCTGACTACATTGACGTTGATTTTGACAACACGCCTGACAATAATGCCTACTATTGCAACAATTTCTTCTATCCTGCCAAAAATCCTGTCTTCGTCCCCCTCTATTTCCACGCCAATTACCACCTCTATTTCATCTTCTATTTCCAAAATTACCGTATCCTCTATTACTATTCCAGTTACCACGATTAGAAATCTCATAGCTCCTACTCCAGTTCTTATTAGTGTTATTTCTATACTGATTTCGACCTGTGTTCCTGAAATTTCTATTTCCTCTACCATTGTTACTTTGATCTTTTGATAAATTTCCTTGCTTCTCCCCTTGTTCATCCTGAACTTGAAATTTAGTTGCTAATGTTAACTGCAACTGGTCTATCTTCTTTTCTAATTGAGCTAACTGTGTCACCCTCTGCGGTTCCTGTTTCATCTTTACATCCTCTTTATTCCTAATCTCTTTCTTCAAAATTATTCTATCTATATCCGACTCACTATCTTTGTCTTCTACTTGTTCCCTAATTTTCCTAAGCTTATCTTTAATTGTGACTTTACCTGTCTCTCTTTCTACTCTTTTGTCGACTTTACACTTATTCTTTTCGTTTTCTTGCAAATTCTCGACAAACTTATCAATATTAGAGTATGACACCGTTCCAACTTTTTCCATATAGTATGGTTGTAAGCCACCAGCTATTATTCCAATCTTTTTCTTATCCGTCATGTTCGCATCAAGTCTCTCATATAAAACTAACATGTCATAGACTTAATTGATTATGGGTTCGTCTTCTTGATGTAACCTTTCTCTAATCTTATCTTCTATATCCATTGTCACGTTCGTCCGCGTGAACTCTTCTATAATATTATCTTGCAATTCTTTATAACCTAACTCATTAATGTTTCTCCGTTTCAAAAATAATTTAATCCACTGTCGTCCCGTACCTTTAAACAAGCTAGGCAACAGCTCCTTCCTTTTAGTTTCACTAATTCCAGCCATCTGGCAGGCATCGTCAAATTCGTCGAAAAAACTAACGATATCATTGTCTGTTTTTTAAATCGAATTTAGGCAATTTGTTTACATCCGCATAAAATATAACATTCGAAGTCATCTTGTCTTTATCTGCCGTGTTATTACCTTGAAAATCTTCCTCTTGTTCTTTTCCTACTGAACTATTATAAACGTGAAAAATATACTCAAAATCCTCAGAAAATTATTGTACTACAGGACTTGACGGAAAAATCTCTACTGGACCAATTTTAAAACTAGGTTTACTACTTGAACTTTCTACTCCTTTTTCTTGTCCCGATATCTTTACTTGTTTCCTTTTTCCTGGTGTTCCTATATTAAATAAACTATCAGAGCCTACTTGCACACCTCTAACAGCTTGTTGTGCTCGAGTACAAATAACTTCTTCGCTCATTTATTATAATCTACTAATATTCATGTTTATTGGAAAAATGTGCAAGCCAAATTTGTACTTAGTCATTACTCTATTCGCAACGAGGGCGGGCGGGATGGGAATTATATTTATTTTCTCCTATTAAACTTCGCATTTCATTTAATAACATTATGTAAAATATTTCAACCGGATTAAACATGAAGCCTTTCACCATTTACAACCAGTAGGATAATATTTTCTTAACATTATATCTAACATCAGTAAACCGGAAATCAAAAATAACCATGACAATACGGTGTAATTCTATACGAGAGCTAATTTAAACTAGGATCGAATGTAAATTGAATTTGTGCACCAACTAGACATCGAATCCAAAGTATCTCCACCATGACAACCTCCCTGGTTCGTTTCTAGTTTGGGAATGTTACAAGTGAACGCAGAGAAGTTACCTTCCACTCACCATCTGAAATGAGTGGGAATACGATGTATAACTAAGCGAGAGGTAATATTTCAATTCATGGTAATGCGGGGATTTCTGTGTCTAAATAACAACTCCATACTTCGAAAATAGAATTAATGCTGTATTTACTTAACCTCATGTAAGAGCGTGTAAGGTGTTTGTGTATAAATTCGGGTATTTAGAAAATCCAGTTCTAACACTGCATATCCAAACATTGAACCTTCGACAAATGCTTCAGAAAGTAGCACATACCTGTGGATGTCTGGTTCCGCTTCCCCTCGAAATGCTGGTCCAATAGGCTCCTCCCAATTGCCAAGTCACAGGCTGGATAGTAACTCGCTGCCCGGTCACTCCAAAGGAATTAAGATTTGTGAAAGGTCTGCGATATAATTCGTTTACGCCGTAGTAATGCGAACGGTCGGCATAATAATATTTCCTCGGTACTACACGATAAACTTTCTAAGTTCGTTTAGCGAAACATTGACTCGCTCAAATTAAAGAAGTCCGTTTTAGAAATTCTACTGATTCGACCTTTAATTTCGTTCTCCGGGTCGTCGTCGTTGTTCCGTAACTCTAACTCTCTGTCTCCCCTGTGACCTCTGGTCCTCAGGTTTTTGTTGGATTCTCTGTAGCCTGAAATTTGCCGCTTCTGCATGACGTCAGAGGCGTGTGCTCTTTCTCATCTAGGAAGCGAAACGGTTTCCTCATTGTGGCCGACGACTGGCAATCCTTGGAATGCCTAGAATCACGATTCCTGGCAATTCTAACATACCCGAGAAGAGTGTCTTGTGTTCACAAGCATCTTACAAATTTACTGACATTAAATTCTAACAATTCTTTCCAATCATACATTAATTGAATTCTGATTTTAATTTCCTGTAATTAAATAATTTGCTAGTCAAGTCGTACCACATACCAACGTTACATAATCATTTTTACACTAGAGAGCAATGTCCATCGTTTATGTAATTTGTTTTTGTATATTATTATTTCCTGATACTTTACTGTTTTCTAAGATTCTAATAATCAAAATCTTAATCTTTATTAAAATATGATTGACTGAAAATTAAACCACATACCAACGTTGCATAATTATTTTTACACTAGAGAGCAATGTCCATCGTTTATGTAATTTGTTTTCGTATATTATTATTTCCTGATACTTTACTGTTTTCTAAGATTCTAATAATCAAAATCTAAATCTTTATCTAAATATAACTGACTGAAAATTAAACATAAAATAAATGAAATATTCAGGCTCTGCCACAATTATAACCTATCATATGTTAATTCCACTTCACAAGTGGTAGAATGAAAACCATACACTGACCAACTAACACAATGATTTTTTTACTAAATTAGAATTATGAACACAAGTTAGTGAATGAAACAATGACGGTCAATAAAAAGAAGATGATCCTGGATGAAAAAATCTGAAATTTTGGGAACAGTTAGTCCTTTAGTATAGCCTAGCGTAACACACAGCAAAGCGCGTTTTGTGTTTTTGAGCAGAAAGGGGTCAACGTATTAAGGAAAGACGTCATTTTCTAGGAGGTATTTTGGTCATAAATTCAACTGGAAATCCGTTGTTGTGAAGTAAAATAAAGTAGGATGAATAGTTAGTCCAGTCAAGCCTCTCAAGCTCGTTTCTTTCCTCTACTTGTAACACTGCCGTATCACACCCACAGCTGCAAGGACGAAGAGTGCTGCTATCAGCAGAAGGCGAAAAAAGTCAAAATGCACACTTGACAAAAAGTCCGTAAGTACTGATTGCTCTTGCTTCTTGTTATGTCAATTATATCGATCATGTTTATTCTTGTTTTAACGGTCAACTTATGCAGAGAGTGTTGTTCTTCCGTTTGGTCTACATTTCGCAGGCAGTGCTTACTCTGACTAACGAGGAAGGTCCATAAACCATGAGAGTTGAATTTTGATGAAAATTTGTGACAAGATTCAGTTCGAGTTGCTAAGTAACGTAGTAATAGTCACTCGATGCGCAAATGCTTCGATGAGCTGCTACACCGATGCCATCTTGAAATCCAGTAGCCAATGTCCAAGAATATCCCTTTGACACAAAAATCAAAAAGTTTTTGATAGATCTGACTTCAGTATTGTAAACCAAGGTAGAACATCTATATGCGAGAGTACTTCCAGTGCATGATCGCCAGTTCGAAAGGCGCCATATTTAATCGCGGTCAAATATGATAAATGGCAAGGGGGACATGTGGGGTATCAAATAGCACTAGAATTTACTCCTGAATCCATTTCCGTAACCAAAGTTTACATATCTGTTTTCACTTCAGAGTTAAGAGCTCTCTCGCTCACAGGAACATATAAATACTGTGTGAGTTAGACTTGTGTTATGAAACACGGTCGTGCGAGCACTTGCAGGGTTTTAACTAATGCAGTAGTTAATGCAGTACAATAGCCACTATACCAATCTGATCTTGAGACTAGTGAGATAAATCGTTAATTAAATTGAAATGCCTATAAGGAAAAATGGAATAGCAGCATGCTACAAGTTATACCTATTTCAAAGTACGATGGAAAAGACTTATCTTCGATGAAACATATGCCTAATATTACTGACGAGCAGAGAATACCAAAGGAATTGTTCGGATATATATAGAAAAATGATATAAACTGGTGAATATTAGTTGAACGGCCAAAATGGTTCAGATTCCACTATAACCAGTAGGTCCACGTCTCGTTTAGCGTAGCAGACATAAGTGTGGGACGTTGGACTAAATCAAACCAAAAATCTATTTTAGGCAATTTTACGTAGTCCGTTATAGTGTGTTAAGTTTTTTCTCCAATCATGAAACCTTAGGCAAATACTATCATTGTTGCAGAATATTGCGTTCTTTTCCAATACTCATACTTGACAACCTCTAATTTACCGTGCATATTACGAAGTTAAAATACTTTAATGTATTTATTGCCAGTTTGTCTAAATACAATCGATTTATTGCTGACGCATTGAACAATTAAGGGGATTTAAATTATCAGTTCACAGCCCATTCTTAGAAGAAGATACACCTAGAAACTTAGAATTCACTTTTCTTGTGTCTGTTCTGCTATTAGTGATAAGAGAGTGCATACACACCTGCTAAGAATAGATGGCAATAAAGATTGTTACAAGATTCAGTATCAAGTTGCAATCCATAAAACAAGCCTCTTTCTTGCTTTTCCCTTCAATATTAAATAATTAAATATCTGCAACTTGCCACCTTTAACGATAAAACATTTGCTTATAATAAGGGCAAGATTAGCTTTCATATCAAAACTGTGATAAATAACTAATTGTAGCAGGTGTTCACTTGTTCGGTGTACAAGTTATATGGCAGAATTTTCACAATGAAAATGCATTCTGTTGTGTATCATCAATTTTGTGCGCCAGTTCTAAAGGACATGCTTGCATATGTAAGGCAGAAATGTGGGTACGTCACAGAAGCAATAGTTGGTTCATTTACAAATGTTCTGCAGCAGTGCCGGATTTACGTATAAGCTAAACAAGCTATAGCTTAGGGCTCCAAAAATTCAAGGAAAAAATTGAATGTACATTTTCAAAATATAAGAAAAACAATAAATAAAGTAACATCTACATATAGCAAGAGTGCATCGTTTGTGTAGGCCCCTATGATGTAAGTAATGGGGCCCCTTCTGCTAGTCTGCTTCCTAAAATATCACTGGTTTCTTCATTTCTGTACATAGGGTCCTACGATCATCTCGACACATAAAGGGTCCATTATCTTCAGTAGCTTAGGGCCCCACCAAACCTAAATCCAGCTCTGTTCTGGAGACTAGTAGAAAATAGTGTCTGTGGTCATGAAGATTGTGACGAAAGTGCATGTGTTAAGTGTCTGTACTGCTCCACGATACTGTGTGCTAATCACTTCGTTTTGGCTGTCCATCATCACAACTGAAGAGCAAAAGGTTAGTAGATTAATATTTGCTTATGTGCATCAGTTTATATTATTTTTCTAATATTTTTTTTATTAATTTTCTAGTAACTTCAAGACATATTCTTGTAAGGTCATATGTGCCGTTGCACTTAACTTATATTACAGCATTCAAATGCTATGCATAATCGCAACACACACAGTCTCATATGTATAGCACACTTTGAAATAGGTATAATTTGTTACAGTGCTTCTATTCCATTTTTCACTATAGGCATTTCAATTTAATTAACGATTTATCTCACTAGTCTCAAGATCTGAATGGTATAGTGGCTATTGTAGATTAAATAACTACTACTGCATTAGTTAAAATCCTGCAAGTGCTCGCACAACTGCATTTCATAACACAAATTTTACTTGCACAGTTTTTATATGTTCCTGTGAGCGAGAGAGCTCTTAACTCTGAAGTGAAAACAGATATGTAAACTTTGGTTACGGAAATGGATTCAGGAGTAAATTCTAGTGCTATTTGAGATGCCACATGACCCCCTTACCATTTATCATATTTGACCGCGATTAAATATGGCGCCTTTCGAACTGGCGATCATGCACTGGAAGTACTCTCGCATATAGATGTTCTACCTTGGTTTACAATACTGAAGTTAGATCTATCAAAAGCATTTTCATTTTTGTGCCAAAAGGGTATTCTTGGACATTGGCTACTGGATTTCAAGATGGCGTCGGTGTAGCAGCTCATCGAAGCATTTGCGCATCGAGTGACTATTACTACGTTACCTAGGGTAGAAATACACCTCTTCAAGAAGGATGTCGTAGCAGTAACATGATGGATGTGATATTGGAGTGTGAAATCTGTGTTCATCAATGTTATGACAAACTTAAGTAAAACCACAGTTGTAAAGAAAGGCGTCAGATTGCAACGGGGCTAAAAAAAACATTTATTAATTGGCCATTTAGGGATCCGATGGTGCAATTTGTACCGTATGGGTGTTGCATGGTACATTGCGTTATAACTCTCCTATTTGAGCTTTTTCGCCCGAGTTTTTTTTCTTTTTCAAGTCCAGAGGCATTGTAGAAGACGTTACGTATGGTTTCACACCTTCCTGCGTCGAGACATAGGAGGTGATGACGTCATAATTCTAAAATATATATTTTCTTTTATTAAGCCTATGTTCATTTTTTGGCGGGCTTATTTTGCACGTAGAAGATTGAAATTTTGCAAACATTTAGTCCACCGAGTAGTATTTACCAGATTTTTTTCAGATTTCTGCGTTAAAACAGGGGGGATCCAGAGGGGCAAAAAGTTGAAAAAAGGTATATTTTTACCAAAAAAATCCCTTTCTTCGGGATTTTCCCGCCTTAGGTACATGATGGAGACATGTGAATGGTACCGCCTGAAAGGCCGTTCTATTCTGAAGAGAATGATTGGCGGATTATAGTCCTAGGGTAATTAGGGATGTCTCAGGGAATTTTTTTAAAAATATCCTTCTGTATACGGTAATATGGGAAATCGTCGGTATACATTTCTTTTTGGCGGGCTTACTTTCGCACCTAGAAAATTGAAATTGTGCATAAACATTCAGCTCACCTAGTAGTATTTATCAGATTTTTCAGATTTCTGCGCTAAAACAGGGTGGTCCAGAGGGGCTAAAAGTTGAAGAAAGGGATATTTAGACCAAAAAATCCCTTTTTTCGAGATTTTCCCGCCTTAGATACATGATTGGGACACGTGAGTCATACCGTCTGAAAGGTAATTCTATTCTAAAGAGAATGATGTTCGAAACATGACCCTAGGGTAATTAGGGATGTGTCAGGGAATTTTTATCAAAATATACTTCTGTATAGGGGAATATGGGACATTTTCGGTATTTTTTAGCGGGCTTATTTTTGCACCTAGAAGAATGAAATTAGGCACAAACATTCAATCCACCGAGTAGTATTTAACAGATTTTTTTCAGATTTCTGCGTTAAAACAAGGGTGCTCCAGAGAGGCTAAAATTTGAAAAAAGGATATTTAGACCAAAAAATCACTTTTTTCGGGATTTTCCCACCTTAGACACATGATGGAGTCATGTGGATGGTATCGCCTGAAAGGCAGTTCTACTCTGAAGAGAATGATTGGCGGATTATAGAAATACAAATGTCTCAGGAAATTTTTTACCTGAGATCATGGTGTTTTGCGCTAATTTGGGGCATTGTGGGGATTCTTGATAAAATTTCTCCCGCCCTTAGTATTCATAATAGAAAGACAATATTTAGGGGGAGCTGATATCCAGGCTGTGTGGCCATAAGTTAGAATTGGGAGCATGAAAACCTTGTATGTACTCAGAAGGAGAGAAGAATTTAGACCCCACGTGGTACCTGTTAGGCGTTTTAGTAAATTGAGTAAGTTTTTGGCTTTATCGATGACAGTAAGAAGATGAGGCTTCCAAGTGAGCTTGGAGTCAAATACAACGCCAAGATATTTAAGAGTACTATGGATTGTAACCGGACTGTTGTCAACATGGAGACGTAGCAAGTAGGGATTTCGATGGACCCGTGATCGTCGTCCAGATGGTAAGAAAACGATCTCTTGCGTTTTCGTAGCATTGATTGATAATTGCCAGATGTCACGTCACACCAGTCGACAAAAGCATCAATGGCCAGTTGAAGGTGATATTGAATAGTAGTAATTGTCCGACCGACAGCCAGAAATGCTGTATCTTCAGCAACTTGGAAAAGTTGTCGTTAGAAGTAGTAGACAAGTCAGATACGTACAGCAAATATAATAGGGGTGAAAGAGAAGATCCCTGTGGAACGCCAGAATTCAAAAAGACTGGAAAGGACAGAGCATTATTGATGGAGATGTACGCAAGTCGGGCTGTAAGAAAGGAATGTATAACTCTGTGTAAAAGCGGGGAAGTTGAAAAGAGTATAACTTGTATATAAGGACCTGGTGAGAAACTTTATCGAACGCCTTTTCTAGATCGAATGCGACCAGACTAGATGGATGGCCTCGATTGAATTCGTTATATATAGAAGTACTGAGACGCAACAAGGGATCTAGAATACTAAAGTTAGGTCGAAACCCAACTTGGTGCAACGGAAGTAACTCGTGATTCTGGCGGTCATGGAGGCGGCGAACTAATTTGCGTTCCAAAATTTTGCTTAATGTAGATGTTAGTTGTATCGGCCGATAAGACGTGAGCTCAGAAGGAGACTTATTAGGCTTTGGAAAATATAAGACTTTTGAGTACTTGAAACTTATGACAAAAAAACAGTTCGAAGTATGAAATGATACTTAGTATGGTGAAGACAGCAGGAGGGGTGTTCTTAATCAGAGTATAGATAATAGCGTCAAAGCCTGGAGCGGAATTTCGTTTGGTGAGGAGTGTGGCCTGAATATCAGTAGGTTGAATCGGTACTGCAAGTGGATGATCTAATTCCAGGGCGTGATTGGGATTAAATGTAATGGGGT
Source organism: Thermobia domestica (assembly GCF_964235325.1). Lineage (NCBI taxonomy): Eukaryota > Metazoa > Arthropoda > Insecta > Zygentoma > Lepismatidae > Thermobia > Thermobia domestica. Next base: position 194,426,994 of record NC_137466.1, on the reverse strand, counting down.
ATGCCAGCCAGGTAGAGGAGTGAAGATATTTTGAAAGTGTTGGGCAAATGTGTTGACTTTGTCTTGATCAGAAGATAGTGCTTGCTGATCAACAACGAATGGGTAGGGCGTCCGTTGAAATTTTCCGATGAGCTGATTGAACTGTCGCCAATATTTGGTAGGATGTATCTTTTCGTTGAGTTTGTTACACGTTCTGGTCCATAGAAGGCGTTTGTATGCAACGATATAATTGTGAGTGATGCGCAGATACTGTCTATGGAGGCGAAGTGCTTCTAAGTTACGACTGCGAGTGTATTCTCTGCAAGCACGCCGAGCTGCAGTAATGAGAGGTAGGTATCGTGGGGGAAGTTTAGGTTTATGCACGGTAATATAGGTAGTTGGAATATGCTGTTGGGCTGCTGTTTGCAAAGTCTGAGTGAGTCGGGTAACGCCGTTGTCAAGGTCATCTTGTGACGTTAAGACCAAATTAGCGGAGAGAGAGTATGTAATGGTCTCATGGTAGGCTGACCAGTTACTCTGATGATAGAGATACACTTTCTTCTTGGGTATGGTATTGTGTGGAGAAGTATTGGTAGTTAATGATAGCTTGATTGGGAAATGATCACTCCCCAAAGAATCTAAAACGTCAATATTGATGTGATAATTGATCGCTGTGGAACAAATTACGATATTTGGTGTGCTGTTGCTAGAGGGACTAGTTGGCTGTGGTACAACATGAAAGGTTGTATTAAGACTGATAAAATCTAAATCGCTGTTTCTCATGTTGAGGCCTACTATGAAAATTGATATCGGCCATGATAATGAATTTACGGTAGGTGTCGGAGAGGTATTGAAAAAATTGGTAAGGTAAATCGTGTCTCGGCCTGACATAGATGGTTGCAAAGGCTATTGTATGACCCTTGAGATATAATAATATAACATTATATTCTGGCAACTGCAATGTGTGTGGGAGGGTAATAGGGCGATGTGGTATGCGATATTTTAAACCAATGGCTGTTCCATGATGCAGACGTGCGCCGCTGGGTCCATCGTGTCTGTGAAGAGTACATTTGGGAATAAAGCAGGTTAGGTAAGGAGCTAGAAATGTTTCATTAAGTGCAAAAGCGGCGATATTCTCCTCTAAAAAAAGTTGCTGAAACATCACTTGATGCGTGAGGAGTGACGATGTTAAGAAATAACAGGTTGTTTGCCATAACGTATAGGACAAGAAGAATGATAGTACAAGTCATGTTCAGAGATGACAAGTCATGTTCAAACAGTTGATTCAGTAGGTTGTATTCGGAAATGGACGTCGGATCCGCTGTATGTGGCGTGTAGTTGGAGATTATAGAGAAGTTTAGCAGAGTGAATGATTTGATTGAGAACGTGCGGGCGTTGAAATGTTTTGTAAGGTTAGAGTTAAGAATCGTAACAGGATGTGTCAGCGAGTTTGCAGGTGGAGTGGGGTCATCGGAAGTTTTGATGGGAGCTACAAATTCTGGCTTATCAGGGGTAGGCGCAGGCTTGCCACGACAGCGATAACCGTTAGTTGGATGTTTTTCAGAACACGTGGTGCATTGAGGAGGTGCGCTTGAATTTGGGCAATTTCGGGTCAGATGACTCCCGTTACAATATCCGCATTTGACAGTGTTTGTGCAGTTATGAGTGTAATGATCATTATACGTCTGGCATTTCTCGCAGCGGATTGGAAACGGAGGAGGCGTTCGAGACGGTTCTACCTTGTAACGGCGGCGATATACACCATAGGCCCCATTAGCTAAGAGATGATCAATGATTTGCTGTTGGTCGGTCAAAACACGAACGAGGTAGGTAGGACCAGTGTTGTTACGTATTCTGATACATTTCTTGATTTCGAGTCCCTCGTAGCGAAGCTCATCAAATATCGGTGAGTTCAGGCTCAATGCCCCTGATAACAACTGATAACAACTGATAACAATGGTGGATGACGAAGAGGTAGATGTGCTTTTCGTTGGCTCGGGGTAAGAGGTGTCATCACAACCTGCGGGCCAAAGATTTCCAAGGTAGCCTTGTTTCGAACATGTGTATGGAAGTTAGGATTAGGATATTTCAAGATGATGCCGTCCCTAGTAGGTACAACTTGATGCACATCTGCGCGCGGTATATATTTATTGATTTGCATGAAGATTGCTCGTGCAGTTCAGTACTTAGCGTCAAAGTTCTTTAATATGCAATTATACAGTATATCCAGATTAGCTGGCAAAGTGGGAGATGGTGGAGCATTAGTCCAGTCCATCTTGGTGTTTCTCACATTCATTGAGGCAGCAGAACCTTCTCCATCAGAGCTATAATGCCTTGGTTTCTTAGACTGATTGCTTGGAGTGTCCGATTGGAGATCGTGAGCGAGATCGAGACTCAGCCTGTTTCGAAGTGTCTGATTTAATGGTCTCCGTACCAGCAGAGTGACCTGGTTTTGTGGCTGTGCCCTTCGCTCGCGTCAGGGAGGGGGATATGATGACGATTTAACCTTGCAGAGTAGGTAACTCGAATGAAAGTTTTTCAAGGCAATCGGATGAAGGAAGCCCACTGTGGCTCTCATTTGAGGCGGCAATATGTCCTCGCGGAGATGTCGGTCAGTGTAACCACTGGCCTTCCACAAAAAATAGATGAAGAAACGACAAGGTGATAATAGCCACGGGCTTCCACTTGAGTCAGCAATACGGACTGCAAGGGGATGTCGATTGTTTGTAGCAGAACAATCCTCTCAAAATGAACAAAATAACTATTAGATGCTCAGAGAGCGTTAATAATCGTTCTCAGAACTATGAATCGATGATCAATCCTGAATTCTGAGTTGAGTTCCAGCACAAAGCCATCGCCTTCCGAGCATATCAGAAATAACTAGTCATTACCTGAGAGAATTTGCATTGGTATTTATCGTTTAATATGAGTAAAGCTTTGCGAAATATCTTTGGCACTTCTGCCAAGTAACGAATAATGTTCTATGTTTTCTGTAATCGGTCACAATAATATTGTTGTAAAGCTGTGAATCATCTGAAAACAGTTACACAGATAGCTGTGCTTCCATTTGTTTTCTTTATTTGTTATTCTTGTGTCTTAACATATATGAACATAAGATGGCAGAACTGTTGCCTGTGTTATTGTTGTCAGACGATTCACAGCTTTAAATTAATATTATTGTGACCGATTGCTGAAAACATAGAACATTATTCGTTACTTGGCAGAAGTGCCAAAAATATTTCGCAAAGCTTTGCTCATATTAAATGATAAATACCAGTCTAAATTCTCTCCACAAAAAATAATTCTATAACCTGGTAGCGGTTCTATATGGTATCTCTCGTGTGGAATGACCTGTCAAGTGCACACGTAGACAGGTTGAGATTTCCTGGCCGTATAATGAAATATGTATAAAATTAGGTTTTTCTCCAAAAATTAAAAATCAGTTATTTGGTAACACTGTAATATGGTATCAGACTTGCGTGTATAAACGTTGAATGGTTTTTCACTTGAAAAGGGGCTATTTAAAATAGTTAAATAATTTGTTCACTCACTACGACATGATGAGGTTCCTGCATGAGCAGTGTCCAGTCCAAATGTTCCATGAAGTAATAAGATCCTCTTGAACGATTGCTGCAGTTGGGTATCCTTATCTTCCGTTTCTTCACATATTGGAACCATGCTATCTTCCTGTGTTGAGTATCCTCCATGGTTCTCGAACGATGAGTTGATGAGGGGAGAAGGGGAGATTTTTTAACACTGTTGTAAGAAACGATAAATGGTTTAAACACCTGCATGATTTCTTTTCTTTTCTTTTTTCTTTTTTCTTTTTTTTACTGAAAGTGTGCAGAATGCGTTTATAGGGCTACTTAAATTCTTATTGTTTTAAAAAAATACTATTCGTAAAATGTTTTAAGTGTTCCGTTTCGATCAGTTTATTTGATATTATATGAAGTAAATATATACACTCAATAACTATTCATGAAAATATCGGATTAAAAAATTATCAAACTTTGCAATGAAAATTAGTAAATGTCTTCTTTTTAAAATATACTGATATCTGTATTTAAAATATTAAAATATGAATAAAAATGCAAATAGCAAACATGTTAAACGTACTAAAATATTAAAATTATTGTCAAAGTTTCAATATTACTGTGATATATTCGAAAAAATATGAAAGTCGTTAAAAAAAGTAAAATGTATAAAAATGTAAATACATTAGAAACTGACAATATACAAACAGAATAAGGTTTTACACCTGTATGTTCCTTTTTTTAATGGTGCCTTGTGTTGTTTAGCGAAAAGGACGAAAAATCGTTTTTCCAAAATAAAAATAATAAACTTAAAATGAAATGAGATTTTGAGTTTTACGTCCCACGGTTATGCCGGATAGGCTAAAGGAGACGGTGATGATGAGTAATGAATAAAATGGTGGAATGAAGAAAGTGGGAGGAAACGGGAGAACCCCGAGAAAACCCACGCACACGGTCTTTGTCAACCACAAAATTCACTTGGCGGGAGCAGGGTTTGAACCCGAGACCGCTAGCACCAGAGGTGAACGCTCTACCACTGAGCCACCGCGTCCCCATAATAAACTTAAGGGTCAAAAATGACGTTCATAGTTATTGTTATTCACTTCCAAAAGACGTAAATATTGTAGGGTGACCAGAATAGGTGGCTACTATCTGCAAAAGAAGTTATTAATAAAGCGATGAAAACTATACAATATTGATCCAAGTTTCTCAAAGGTCTGATAAAGCTAGTTGACTCACTAGTCCAAACATTCCTGAAAATAAACGATCATTACGTCATGAATTGACCAAAACCATAGGTGGGAAAATGTGTAATACTACACGTACTTACACAGAAAATATGCCATTGACACATGCGAGGCAAAACTAGAAACGTGAAAAGGCCTGCAACCATAGGCACTTAGAAAAATGTTTCTATACATAACTGAAATATTAACACTTTAATATTCAGTAAAATACATGTATGTTCCCTGGAACGTAGAAAAAGATGTGTAAACTCACAAAATACAAATGCTCTCGTAGCATCGTAAAATGTCTCTGCAAGACAAAATACATGAGGCCTATTAAAAAAACATGAGATACAAACACGAAAATATAGTCAACGACATTACAATTTTCTGGTCGGCCGGAAACATCCAAACTAAATTCCCTACAAAACAGCTATGTCATTCCATAACAGTTAAACTTTCTTAGGCACCTTCGCTACAAAATATTTAAAATGGTCTCATTAACACATTAAAATTCAAAGTAATCGAGCATATGAAATAATTGACAGAAAGTAATTTTCATAAAACGTTATGGCTTCATGCTGTCGGAAAGAAAGAAAATAAGTTAATTTTTCGGGATCTATATCAAATTCGAATACTTTCTAGGACATACTGGAACTAAAATATAATTTTATCAAAATTAATATGAAAATATTACGTATTACTATACCAATACACATCATATAATTACAATTCATAAACATTAAAATATTCGCTGAAACGTTATTAGACAACAAAGTATACTGAAAAAATCTAACCTAAGAATACACATGCTTAGTTACGGGTTTTCTATCAAAATGAAAACGAAAATCTAAGATTAACACTGAAAAATAAATTTAACATTGATTATAAATGTACATTTCATATTCTACGCATGAGATTACGTACTAAGTTTCAATGACAAATATACAAATATATATATATAATTAACAACTAAAAATTTTCTTATCCTGGGCATCTCGATACATTCTTTTTTTAATTCTAAAAAGAAAATCAAACATTAATTGAGAGTCATGCGTATGATAACATGTTTAAGAATTTGTAAAATGGGAAGGGATCCTAAAAAGGAATTTAAAATTTAAAACATTTAATAAAAATATATTATAAGTCCAAAACATCTTCCCACTGGCTGAGGGTGCGGAAATCTCGCCAAGATTTCAAACCGTTTTTTGGATAAATACGGTCCCCCTATGCATGTGGAATGCGTTTTTGCAAAAAATCCTAATTTCAAACATCTGAAATGAAAACAAAAAAATAATGAGATTAAACTAATAGTAAATCATTGATAAGGTTTTCAACATTGGTATTCAACTGTGAGGTGCCACATGGAGTAAAGACCAAAAGAGGAAAAGAATCAATCAGCTGTGTGTCGTCCGTTATTCATCGACATAAACAGGTGGTCGAAAATGCAGCGGCTAGACGCAAATGCAAAATTAAAAGAAAGGAAAACGTGTTATCTGCTCTTTACTGAACAGTTAAAAGCTAGAAGCAAAAATGTGTTTAAAAACAATGCATAATTCTCTTTTTGTTTTTTTCCGTGAGTCATCGAAACTGAAAGCAAAAAGGAAGAAAAATAAATACATGTTTATCGCTTAACAGTTGAAAGAAAGATTAAAAGAAATGCGTTGCTGTCCTGGAAGAAAAATTTGTATTAATATACAAAGTCTTGATTACGTTTTTTCCTTTTTCTATGATTACTGTTTCTGTCTTGGTAACTGCAGTCTGTTCGTTTATTCCTAGAATGATTACTACTACGTACAAAAATATTCATAATGTTGTTACAGAAGTTGCGGTTCCTGTCGTGTTTGTGATAACTCAGGTTACGTGGCCGTGATTTACGACTCCTAGTGTTTGTGTTACTGCCTTTTCGAGTGCGGTCTTGTTTCTGATTCCCTTTAAATTTCATATTGTGTACGTTCTGGTCGGCGTATCTTTGCCTATTGCAATAACTATAACCTCGTTTGCGCTTTTTCTCTCTTTGGTTTGTAAACAGCTGTTTTAGTGCGTTTGCGACCTCTGTCGTCTACAACCGTAAGTTCGTGATTTTCACTACTACTACTACTACTAGCGGTGTCACTAGATTCTGAATGAATAAAATCATTCTCAGATTTGTTACGAGGTTGGTTTAGAATACCTGTCTCTGGTTCAGGTTCCGATTCCGATGTTTCGTATCCACTAGGAACATCTGACTGTAACTGGGGTTCATATACCGGTGTTTTACTTTCAACGCTCTCTATTTCTTAGTCGTTTTCACGAAACACGTCCGTAAAGCGTCTATCTTCTGACCTAATTCGCTCTTTACCTCAGCAAAATTCTCACTGTCTTCATCTAGTTTTCGTTCTAACCTAGCAAAGCTCTTATCATATACCTTTCCTAATCTATCAAAATTCTCTTTAAATTGAGCAAAATTCTTTTCAAGAAGTAAGCTTATCTTGGTAAACAAATCTGCTTCCTCATGTGCTATTTTGGACAAGATAAAATAGGCTATCAAAAAAACATGATTAAAATCACCTGAATGTTTTCTTTTAAATCCTGATACTGAGCTGAAAGAGAAATGATATATTAAAATATTAATCTTATAAGTATTCGAGCACCAACGGTCTCGATTCGGGTCGGTAGTTCGGCCGTCATTTATTTGTAACCACCCGAGTGTCAAGTCGCTGTTCGGGCCGCCATTTATTTGTAACCACTCCGTGTAATCGGGTTGCTGTTCATGGTTCCGTGGTCCTACCAATAAGTATTTTCCTGATACCTGAACTTACCTGGATAGGACGATGAAGGACCTCTCCAAGAAGGGTTACAAATTGTTTCCAAATCGCTCGTTGGTCTCAATGATGAGACGAGCATTAGGCGCCTAGAGGTTCGGATGTCTCGTCTCGAAAATCTCACGGACGATCAGACGGTCATCCAGACCCCAACGCACACCAACCTCACTCATACAAACAACGAAAACACACTGGATTAAATAACACTATACTTATTTATTAGAATACTTATTTATTATATTAAAAATAGCGAAGAGGAAGGAACACAACACTGAACACAGAATATGTATAATAATTTTTATCCTTAAAATCACAATTTGGCTTTCTCATGCACTGTACCTCTTTATATATATATATATATATATATAAGATTTTAATTCAGATTTCACTGCAAATGCTTCTCTCACACTATTGACGCACTTGGGGGATTAGCACTGGGGGAAAGTTGTCTGGACAATCCCACGAGGAATCCAGTTGCTGTGCCAAACAATCCTGAATATTTACTATTCGGTACGGACTGTGTACTTTTTTCTGTGGCTAGCTTGTTGCGGGGTAATGAATTCCCATTATGCATTACAATGGATATGGCGCGGGACCTTCACACAAGGCCCTACGCGATAAGCGTGACACTGTCGTACGCTTGTCGGGGGAACTTGCCACCTGACACAAGCCAAGACCTTTACATACTACGCGACTTCTTGTGTGGAAGACGGGCCACAGCGCCACAATTTATCTTTCCAGCAACCAGATACTCATTATGAAAGATTAGCTCAATGGGAGCTTTCGATACAGACGCTTTCATTGCTGAAATTCAGGCCCAACCTAATATACGGAACTCCAGCAGTAATTCCTATAGTAATAGAATTCTAAAGACGAAAGAATGGGAAAAGTGTATTGTGCATTCCATAATGGATTCATCGATATGCCATCGAAAGAGAAGAATCATATCGGTAGTACACTGGATGAGAAACAAAAATCAAAGTAAACCAGCCGAGATTTGAACCCAGGTTGCTCCACTCAGGAAGCAGACTTCGTACCGACCTAGCCACGGAAGAACGTGTAACTTCTGGTTTTGAAGCTACGAGATGTCATTACTTCCTGCAAGACCCGTTTCGTAATTTTAAGAAATAACTCATTTAAACCTTAATCAATCCGATATATATATATATATATATATATATATATATATATATATATATATATATATATATATATATATATATATATATATATATATATATATATGCGATGTATGTGTCTGTGTGTTGTTTTTGCGTGTGCTGGTGCACCCAAGAGATTAATTCATAATAGATTAATTTGTTCTTGATTTTAATCTACAGAACAAATGCTTTTATAATGAAAACATGGGGCCTGTTGCCATAGATTGCTAAAGGCCGTAAATAAAATTCAAACTTCAAGTGTAACTCGGGTAACTCACCGACAAAGGTTTATTTAACACGTTTGATAACAGCGCGTGTAATGGCTGATTTATAAAGGCAAATGATAGATCCTGTGTAGATAAGTGGGTACCGTGTGTGACTGTTGTTCTAAGGATTTTCTGTTTAAGTATCAGCCTAGACTGAGTTACATATTTTTTAAGGAATTAAACATTATAATTGATGTTCGCGTTTGATACTGAAAGAGATTTATCCTATGAAGGGAGAAAAACCAAGACAATACAGGGGGCAGGGACTGTTTATCCTGAAGTGTTAAAATTTAATTTATTCCCATGTCTTTTGCTTTTTGCTTTCCATCTTTCTTTCTTTTCTAATTTTGTTTAGCTTTCCATACTTTTTCGGTCTCTGCATTATGAGAATTCTGCTTTTCGTTTCTTTTGCATTAATTCCTATCTCTTTGAACTTAACGTGAATGGAATTTCTGCAGATTTATCTCGTGGTAGTTTCTGATACTCTCACATAGTAATACTTTTTCCTCCAAGTGGAGGAATATCCTAGCATAATATGTTTTCGGGTATGCATTTGTTGTCATGTTGGTTGTCCAACTATCAGACATACAATGAAACTAGGCTGCTACTGGAAAAAGCTATCATTTCTTATATATCCAACCTCCACTTTCTAATGTTCGTGGCTGTACAATATTTAAATAAATAAAATATTTGCAACTTTTTTAAAGCAGATTCATAATTTGCATATCAATCTGATTGTTTTAATATTCCTCGACCTATACAATTGAGAACAATACAGGGCCGTATTTAGGAGGTGCACCGGAGCACGTGCATCCCCCTCCGTTTTGTATATACACTATCTAAAGTGAGAAACTGGAAGTGGAAATAGCAATTCTTTCCTAAAATTTCATGTCATGTTTCCGTTTCAGGCTTAAAAGAAAGCGGTTCGGCTAAACACAATAGTTTAAGTGAATTCCTTATACTCATGACAGATGCCTAAAGGCATTTAAAAAAATTAAATTTGATTCAAATCTACTGATATTTATTGGTGCACCTTCCTCAGAAAATCCTGGATCCGGTCCTATATATATAAAGAAAAAAGTAACATGTTGTTATAAGTAGAGAAGGAAATGCATTACCTAATGGAACATCCATTTATATTTATCTTGATAGTGGGTAAATTTATAAAATATTTTACAGTTTTTTAGTTTTAATTATCTTGATCAAATGAAATAAGTGTAGCGAAGATTATTTTAGAGGCAGGTAGTCAGTAAATACCAATAGTAGTAAAGTAACATATTGATATTCTGTAAAAGAAATTTATAACTGTTAATGGAATATCCATGTATCTTAATGGTACATAATGTGTCTTAACATTTCCATTATAGTTTCAAAATCTGTTTGTTTGTATTCAACACAGCCTATAAGGAAGTCAAAGCGTAAACAACAAACAGTAAAATATTTTCATCTGGTTTACTCTATAAATTTGAAGTTTATATTCAGGTGTTTTTACGGTAAGTGTTTTTTAAGTTGTAATAAAGTTGATATACTCATGTCTGATTATAAGGAAGTAAAAGGAGGCAATATCGGTAAAGTGTTGCCAATTGTAATTTCCGTCACTGAGTCTTCAATGTCTAATGTCCACAATTGCATTCCGAAAGAAAGTGACACGGAAGATAGTGCTCTATTTTTTTATTCAAGTACACTATCTAACGTGACAGTGTAAAATACCTATATCACGATAAATATATACTGTCAAATAGGAAAATTCAACATATTTAGATAAATATCAAAACATTCAAACTAAATTCGCTGTTTCAAGTTTTGTCTGCTGCTTCCAAAATTCGTCAAACAAAGGTTCGTAAAATCGAAGGATAAATGTATTATGGAACTAAATAAACTATACGATTCGATACAGATTACTTAAAATTAAAAATACCAACAATGTAATCTATTCAGCATAAACACTGTAGTGATTGTTGCGTAAAGGTATGATTCCAGGGGTCTCTCAAATCATCCTTTTTTTTCCAGCATCCTTTACGGTCAGTGTCGCCATGTGGAGGTATCGCTGATGAGAATCAGTGGAATACTGCGTAACTAATTATGGTGCTTAATGTATTGTTTAAAGCATGGGTAAAAAATATCATCATTATGTTTAGCTCATATTACTAATAGAGCATGAAAGAGAAATGACATACAAATGATTTTCAAAAAATTAAGAGCTTCGCCATATATGGATTTCATTCTGTAAGCGAAAACCTACTTTTAAATTTGGGCAATTCACGAGTATATTCTCATTTTGTACAAGAAGATTATCGGAAAAATTTGAAAAATGAGTTTCTATGCTTACTAAAAGCAAAAATGTTTTGGAGGTCTGATGTCCTTGTCCTATTCAGAAAAAGCAAATATCATTAACAGTTTAGAAATAGCTAAATTGTAATCATTCAAATTAAGCTGGAATTAAGTGGTTAGAATACCTTAATGTAGAAATAACGCATTATCAAATAGCGACACACCAAAGTAGGTTTATGTTTTCCTATTTGTGTAACAAAAATAAATGTTTTATATGTTTTAGTCGTTCAGTTCCAAACTGGCATTCGTTCATTTACAGTAAATTCTGAAAAACCGAGAAAAACTGTAGGATCGATGTGTTTCTTAGAACTGGGAATATTTCAGGGCATTCAAGTGATTCACATAAACACTCTCAAGTATTTAAAATTCTACAAACTATACAGATCCTACAGGATTTGCTGTAAATGAACAAAATCCAGATTGGAAGCGAACAACTCATAGATTTGACTTCTCTAAACACTCTACTGTACAGTGGTAGTTTGTGGTCTATAGTGATAAATTTTATGTCATTGTTACCTTGTAAGTCCCGTTTGAAAGAAGTAATAATCGGTGAGTGCTTCATAATGTCTTTTCAATGGAAGGATGGAGAAGAGGTCTATTCTACATTGTCTTCAAAGAAAAGCTTTTAATTACGCCCTTTCCACCATTTCTGGTTTTATTAGAGAGATTAGAATTAGTTTTTGCTTTATAATTATCAATGTAATAACCGGAAATCTTTGATTGATACCACTTTCAGTGGATAGAATACCTCCATCATCGATCCTGATTTATAACTTTTAACCTTTCGTATCCTGGTCAAAAGTAATGGTAATCCAGAAGTAGATTTTGATATTTCCTGGACAGAAAGACGACACATAAACAAATAGGGTAAGTATAACTAAATAAAACACCTTTTAGCTTAACCAACATCCTGAATAGAAATGCATTAGTTCTCTTTCATACAAGAATTGACATCAATTCCTCTCCAAAATATACCTTTCTAAAGCAAAAACTAAGAATTAATTTATGAAAAAATTTTCGAAATCATCTGGGTAAAAGCAACTATATTTGGAAACTTTCTGCTGTTCTCTGGTATAATATGTGATTCATCCGACCCGTTATTTCCATAAGGGATTCAGAAAAAAACTGGTTTGGTTTCTTAAAAGTTGAAGATTTCAAGAAACGAAGTAAAATCACATATTCTTGTAATGTCAGTATTACAACTTAGCATAAACTAAACCAAAACCCGAAACATTTTGTTGTGCATAAAGTGAGTTACTTTTCTTTATTTCTTTTTTTTAAACTGTGCTCTTAAAATAATATTTTTTTCAGGAAAACAGATAAAGACTTTTGCAATTTCTTTCTGTAAAATCCTTCAGCAAGTAGCTCTGTGATTCGCATTCAAAATTAACGTTGAAACTCCATGAGAAAAATCTTTTAAAATTAATTTTATAAAATAATATAATAATCTGTTTGTTACTTCTATCTCTGGCGCATGAGGTCCCTGGGTTTTGTGTGGACAAATACTATGAGTGCGGGTGTTCTTCTATTTTCTTTGCTCTACCATTATCTTAAGTCTCATTATCACACTTTCTTTAGCCTCTGTCCATAATCGTAGGACCTTAGACTAAAAGAAGAAAATGTTCATATATTTTTAAATGAGATCCCTCCAAAATTATTTTAAGTTTAATTTCATTACTATTCTATCTTTGGCCAAGAAAAGAATTTTGGATATTTACAATGCAAAAATACTGCTAATGTTTCATTATGTTAAACCATACACATTTCAAATTAATAGTATCCGACGACTGAAAGAAAGATAGGATTGTTGTAACATTTCCTTATTAGAATTTCACGTAATTTTGCACTCAATAACGATCGCACTCGCCTATGAAAATAAATAAGAAATTCCCATCTTTGTTTCTCATTGCTCTGCTTTTCTGAGGTAGACCAATATTAAACTAAAATCCGCTATTGCATTCTTATTTAACTAACAGCTACCTTTATTTTTTTAATTATTTTATATGTCTCCATCATATATTCTATGAATTCAAAAGAAAATTTCCAGTTCTGGAATCGTTCAATCGTAAAATTTTAACATTCTTCCAAGAACGTTTTAACATTCCGTTTTCTGCCATGAAATTATTTTACTTGATACTACATTATTGTAATAATAATATCATAAAATGCACACACATGGAATAAACATTTGAAAAAACAGCTTTAGAAAAATCATGAATTGGACACTTCAGTTCAGTCTTTCTGCAATGCTTGTCTCCCTCTGAAATGACGACACAATTATGAACAATGAACCGACAGATAAGCGTCAGCACAAAGACCTACTAAAATAAGGATTTTGTGCTCCAAACCATCATCACAGAGCCGCAGCAATGTTTCACAATTGGGTGGATACAATTTGGATCAAACGCTTCTTTGGAAAATTAAGTCTTGTGGTTTCCAATAATGTGAATAATAACTTACTCAACCGTACCACACGTTTCCAGTAATGCGGTTCATGTTGCAAGTTTGCTATACCATTGGCGTCGGGCTAAAGCTTAATGGTTCTTTATCAACGTTTTCGCCCTGGAACTCGACTCTTATGACCAGGGCTGGATTAACCCATCTGAAGGCCCGTGGCTAGAAAGAATATGTGGCCTCTTCTGACTTTACCTAATACATTTCTGTGAAAATACATTAGGAAAATTAAGGGAATATGTTTCATATTTGTTGTTTATTTTATTTTATGATTATATCATCATGATTCTTTTTAGATAGCCAGTTGAGATTTTAAACATTGTGGTGGCCCCTGTCCACTTGGAGGCCCGGGGCTATAGCCCACCCCTTAATCCGACCCTGCTTATGACCATGTCATGCAACTCGCTGTGAACTGTGATTGTTGACACAGATCTTCGGAATCTCTTCATGAGTTCCTTCGTCACTTGCACCAAAATCACAACGATGGGTCTGCTTGACAATCCGCTTTTATGCTCGGCGGAAGTTATCACTATCGTTCTTTTACGACCGCAGTTTCTCTTGACCAACTCTTGGATTTGCAGTGAGTTTTATAAGCCACCATCTCTCAGGACATGATCTCCTAGGACACTTGCTACTTTCATCATGCTCGCACAAAAAAACCGAGCGCCAACAATTTGTCATCTTTGAAAATGAGACAGGTCTCTCATTGTACACTATTACTGCTCAGTTCACTGAACACTTCTTTTTTATTGGTCCTCACACAATACAAAATTTTCCCAAATACACCGTGACCAAGAAACCGGTGCTGCGGTCGCCACCTGACCATTGTCGACCCAGACATCTGATATAATTCCATCTGTAGATATTTCCATTAAATGGATAAAAGTCAGTACGATTTCAACATATCTATGTTAAGATTACATAGGTAGTGCATTATTTTGCATTATTCTCCTAAAATATTTAAAGAAATTTTGTTCTGTAATAAGTTAGCAAAAATATCGATAATGTTATTATAGAATTAGTTATGGTATTTATCTTCTGATGGATATGTTGAATATGTAATATCTCTGTTGTAATACAGTGATTTGCAGAAACTATTCTCTGTTTTCCTGTTGACAATAAAAATAGTTCAGTTCCGCATTTTTCTTTCGTTTACCCTTCTACAGATTATTATGCAATGGCATAGCGATCGACTCTTCATATTGTGTATTTTTATATATTTAAAAATATGTTGGATTAGTTTATTATAATTTATAAGCTAATTTTTTAATAAATAACATTAAAAAGAAGGAAAATTTTAAAACAACATAAATAATTATGAATGCAGTACCGAAAGGTGATACTATATAAAGAAAAACGATCAATACTAAGGTGTTACTACGCACTAATAGCTGAAATTAAAGTGATAGATGATAATTGATATATACTAATCCTAGATATGCATGTAATTAAATAGTTTGATGGTCTTTAATTCAAAGATTGATTTATTTGTTTTTTTAGTATACAGATTCACTGTCAATTTAACAGACTTTTAGTACATGACTCATTCAAGCTTTGGAACTTCTTGTATAAAGTAAAAGACAAACTTTGACCAAAGCATATACTATTTAATAAATAATAACGTTACAGTTTTTGCACTTTGGTCAGAATTTCTCTTTAGTTTTATACTTTTTAGTACTTGCAGGTAAGAGGCCGTATTCGTTTATAATTTCATACGTATACAAAGAACAAAGAAAAATTTCAAATATAACTTTCAAATATCGTTCATTAATTTCATTTCTCACGTCCGTAGAGCATATAGTCTGCTACTCTTTCTATATTTTTGATTTTTTCTATTTTTATTTCTCTAGTTATTGCATTATGTATCGTTTTTTTAAAAATTTCGTTGCTTTTAGTTTATCGCGAGGAAGAGGTATAAACAAAGTGTCAGAAAGAGGGTATAGTTATAGGCATACTAGACATATAAAGGAAGAAAGATATAAAGGAGAAGACTATGTTCTTCCCACAAGAATGTTTTGATTCTCGTGGCTACAGCAGGTCAATGTGGAGATCTACAATTTGTTTTTTGTCTCTTTTTCCCCTTATTTTTAACGTATATTGTATTGTTTAAATGCTTCTCAGTTAACTTCCAAGAATGTATCGTAGTCGAAGGTAGGACTACTTGTAAAACTGATTAAAAAATAAATAAGCAATTATCATGGAAAACAATTTCCATGTTGTATTCAGAAAACAAACAAAAGACTATTTGCTAAATTGCGGTTCTGAAATTAAAATATCGCAGACATTCGTTGATACAGTACATGTTGGTTTTCAGTCTCCGTACAACTTGGAATCGTTTAACATGAGTTTTACGGGAAGAAAAAAAGACATCATTTGGAGCAAATTTATTAGAGTAACTCAAATTCCATCAGAGAAGAAAACGACCATACGAGCTCGTTGCAAAACGTGTAAGAAAGAAATAGTTGGTTTAGTTCAAAGAATGAAGAATCATTATGAAAAATGCAATGTTGTGAAAAAAACTTGAAACTCGAACAAATGGTAAAAGTGTTGATCCGAAAATTGTTTCTGATTATTCTAACCAGTGATGTGGTTGAGATACAACTGGAAACTTCAGATAAGAAATAATTTTGTATCAACAATATCTCTTTCATTATGTTGTGGAAATTTTACCTCGTCCCTCTTCCCTACCTCAGTTCTAAATTTTTTTTAAAAACTTTACACCTTGACATAGCTTGTATAAAGGAACCAGGAAAGAAAGCGCAAGGTATGGCAGTCGCCCGCGTAACAAACCATTAAAGCGTGATACTGTAACACCAGTGCCGAACGTCAGTGTCTGGGACAATTTGATTGTTCGTCTGTTTGTATGTATGCACCACGCTACAGGGTGCAATTTTCGGTCTTTTAACATTAAATTTTGAAGGTAGAGGCGCGAGACATCGGTATTTGTTGTATAGATTTTGACCGCGATCTGATTTAAAATTTCAAAATTAGTATTTCGGATCCCACTTTAAACAAAAAGCAATGTCTCATATAGCCTTGCTACTGAGGCAAGACTGTAATAAATCAAAATAAACTAATTTTATGCGTTTTGAACAAACTTGGGTTACAGGATAAATTTGGCTCCAACTCAGTTTTGATAAAATAGTTTTACACATGGGGCGTTCAAAGCGCAAGGGATCCAAGTCCATTTTCAGAAAGGTTCACTTTTACTCAGCAAACGTAGTATCTTCGTAGCGAAGGGTACAAAATAAATTAAACAAAAACCACGTGAAAGAGTGTGGACTAGAATTCCATAGGATAACCGCAAGACAAGTGCGTTGATGGAATGGGAGAGACGGGGCAAATTTTCCCCTCCTTGCTCATAAATTTAAGATATTAACATTATATTGTGTACGCTGCAGCGTGGGAATGATTAACAAGTCAAGCTCCGAATGCCACAGTCAATTATTCATAATTACGTTAAATAAATGCAGGGTATGTCCAAAAGAATACACCGAGAGAAAACGTCATATTTTCACAACCACAAATTCAAGATAAAAGAAATAAAAACTACATATCAAGATACAATCTAGAATTTTATGCAATTGACGCTAGAGAGGGGCGAGGGGTGTTCGTTATAGGTCATCGGCCCCTTACCCTGAATTTCACATTTTGGAGGCAGTAATGCAGATTTAGAAACCTTTTGCTGAGCAAAGTCCTTTCACCGAATGAATACGGATTTTGATAAGTTATAATCCATTTCCATTAGCCGTAAGGAGCTATAGGCCCATATTACTCTCTTGTATATTTTTCGTCCAATGATTCCAAAAGTGGCTCTACTTTCGAGTTTCGGGCCTGCATAAAATTTGGGAAATTGGGTCTAAGCAACTTTCCAGTTTTAATCATTTGAATGTTCTTCGTATTTATTCCGTAGGACCTCAAGCTTCTTTTGGACCTTGCTTATCAAAAGGTTTCTAAAATTACCTTACTGCCCCCAAAATCTGAAACCCATAGTGGGGATGGAGGCAGTTGCCCTTTTGTCCCACTGATGCCTCTGTCTAGCGGCTGTCATATGAAACTATCCCACCCCCTTTCGCATGGTTTTAGTTACATTTGTTTTGGACTCTTGGCTGCAAAGATATTACGTTTTGAAATAGAATTCAATTGCTGAACAAAACTGAACTTTATTAATATATGTCATATTAATATATTAAGTTGCACTTCTTTCAGGTCCTTCCATTATTTTCATAACCATCTGTATGTTTTCTATGAAATAAGGTATAAAAATGAGAGCTCTTATTACCTTACTTTTTGAATCATTCTTGTATATTGGGCTACAGAGTGGATTATATAAAACGCTTCACGCAAGGAAGAAACGTTTCACGCAAGGAACAAACAAAACCGTTGTTCAAGGTATACCATTATTATTTAAATATCCTCTTATATCGACATTTCTACTTTATTCATTTTTTTTTTTTTTTTTTTGTTTACTTCATGAAGGCCTTTATCATCTAGATCAATGTGATATCAAAATATGTAAAAAGCATTAATATGCTGTAGCTAGTACGTAGCTAGAATATTAAAGTAGTGTATTGAACTATCAATAAAAGGTATTTTGGCCTTGATCCATTTATAATAATAGTTGGTAAATGTATTCTAAGAGCTTAGCTCTATTATAGTTTCAAACTCATTTCTTCGTCAGCAATACAACATAAAAAAGTATACAAACACGAATCAACAAACAATAAAATATGTTTGTTGTTAATACCGGTTGTATGTTACACGTTTACACAGCCAGAATATTTAACATTGTGCTTTCATACAAAGACACTAAAATTTAACGAGGGAGGGGAAATCTGAACCCCCTAGCTAATATAGTAACAATCCTCGAGTATTTACATGGATTTCCTTAATAGAATCCTGTTACGTCTGTAATATATCCCAGAACCGAGTCCATTAATTACTTTCAATATACAGCTCACATTCCTTTAAAAAGTTTACTTTGAATAAGACAAATTAAAAATTAATTAGCTATATTTCAAGTAAGGTTGGTCATTAATTCCTTTACTAGTTTCGTTTTTAACAGACTCACAGCAGAGAATTTTTGGTTCGATACCAAAATTTAAGCTTATGGTGTGTTTGCTCAGTGTTCCCCTTACAAATCCATTATCTTAGTTATACTAACTCAGTCATCTTTATTTGCTATCTTGGTTATTAAACTTATCGACTTCATTAGCCTATCAAATATAACCAGAAATAAATAAGTCGATTTTAACCTTTCTTGAGGCTGAATTTCAGTTTTCAGAAATCGTTAGTGTCTTATCTTAATCCAACGGCATGGTGTCTCAGTAATAAGAGGCTTACTTTTGGTGAAAGGATCTAAGTTTGATCACAGAACAAGTGAGTTTGAGATGGGAATATAGTGCTAGTAAATTTCGTCGTAGTTTTCTAGTTCATTCACCATTTTTATTCCGCCAAACTTTCCATAGTATTCGACATCTATTGATCTCTCTTTTTACCCTAAAACAAATAAAAAGTAGGACATTAAATTCAAAATGTCATTTCCTGTTTGTTAAGATGGAGGCCCGTAAAAATGATGCAGTTGCAATCGAATTTCATTTCCAATGAGGCTGCTGCTATTGCTAGGTACTCATAATACCCTCAAAATTTTCTTTTCACTAAATGAAAGCATTGTTTTTACATTTATTTTCTTCTTCTAAAATTTGTACAAAACGGGAGGATTGAACTGCAAAGTGGATTATTACACAAAGATGGCCAGATTGTCATGTGCTTACAATTAAACAACATTCAACAATTTCTATCTTGTGTGAGTAGGACGAATCTCTACTGCTATTATATAATTTAAAGAATGGAGTTGAAGATATTGGTAACTTAGGAAAAGATATCACTGAATTCCACAAAGGAATTCCTTCATTCTTCTAACCAAACTTCACATCTTTATAAAAAAAAAAATGTGAATTATGTATGGCAAAAGTTCAACGATACTTCTCCTACTAGTTGCTGAAACTAATCAACCGGTTAGCAAAAAAATCAGGGCACTTTAATGGAACCCCACTCGATTTTACCTCATACTTATTTCTCGTTTACATCAAAATCTTTTCGGATACACAAGGTATGCTCCAATAAATATGTGCAGGAGATAAATTTCACAATAATATAGAGTTCTTACCTAGGGATGGCCAGAACCGGTTCCTACTGGAACCGTTTTTTGGCTCTGAACGGATTCGGTTCTAGATCCGGTTCCGGAACCGGTTTTCGGATTGAGGTCTGGAACCGGGTTTTTCGGATCCAGGTCTGGAACCGGTTCTGAAATCCGGATCTCCAAAAGCCGGTTCTTCGTGGAACCTGTTCCCCCAGAACCAGAACTTTGTGGCCATCCCTATTGTTTCCAGACAATGTAACACAAAAAGTATGACAAGTCCTCTCTTTCTCTTACGGGTGAAAATTTACCGCACCACAACATTATCTATTCTAAATCAAATTGTATTCTAAATTTGGTGGATAAAGATGGAATGTTGACTGAAACGAACGTTGTCTAAAGAGCTTCTCTTTAAATTTAGTTTATGTAACATCAATTATGGATCATACTCAAGAGCTCCGAAGAGATATAACTAACAACCATTTTATATGAAGGTGACTTCTTGCATATGAATATGTTGTACAGCGGGGGACACTTCTAAATGGTACACCTTAGCCGTAAATCTCCATATGGCTGTACCATATGGAGATTTACGGCTAAGGTGTACCATTTAGAAGTGTCCCCCGCTGTACAATAAGTACGTCTTGCTAATTATATATTTTCCAGTAGGTTTATTCATATTGTATTCATATACCAGCCTCTGATCCTCAATGGATGAATGTATATTTCCCGTGTCACCCACTTGTTTAAGTAGCAATTTCTAATAACTTATTTTTGCTTTCATTCTACAAACGTACGCCATCAACGAACAGTCTTTAAAAATATCAGCCCTTATATGTGAAATTCCTGTACAACCTATTCATTCTGTTAGTAGTATCTACGAAATTTTCAGGAAAAGTTTGATATGGATCATGTTTCTGCAGTGCGTTTTCTGAGCATTTGTGATCAACACTTGGTACGAAACTTTTTTTTAGATTTCTTACTTACCCCAAAAGATTAATCTCATAAACTTCATAAAGGAAATAGTTGAACCTGGGATTAAATATGATGATTCCGTTTAATGATTTTTGGAAGAGTCAAGAAAACTTTATTGTGATGGATTTTCCTAGCACAATCGAAAGACGTATCTTTCTTTACGAAGGTAATAGATAGGCAGTTTTTAATTAATACCATGAATTCTTCTACTTAGTGCAAAAGATGATGCAACTCTATGAAGCACGGAAAATATTTCTTTCCTGATTTTCTCCATTTAACTTGAACTTCTTGACTATAAACTTTTAATCAAAACACAAATCTAAATTCTAACACTCTTACGTCAATAAGGAAGATCTGATTGGATTGAAAAACGAAAAAGAAAAGAAATTTACAAGAAAAGCAAAAATTGAATCAAAGATAAAGCATAATTTTCGGGGGGGGGAATGTATAAATGAATTAAGTAGCACTTCAATAAAACTTCCGACCAGGTTTTGATAAAGACTGACACTGGATTTTAATTAGGTAGTCAAAAGCAGTTCACTGAATAATACATTATGCACACAAAGAATTTTTGATATTATTTATTGATATATAGTATTTATTGCACAACACCTCCAAATGAGTTAGTTGGGTTGCATCTGTCCAGGCTTTTTGGTACCAGCAAAGGTACTGGACCCAAATTAATGGAGTTAATGCAGTGAGGGGTAATTACTTTTGCTGTTGACTGTACCACCTTTCTTGTTGTTATTCGACGGGAATCACATTCATATTGAATCAAGAATCACATTAAAATCCAATAACTGAGTTTTAACTTTCGAATTCGATGACAGAGAAACCTTGCGCTCGAGATTTTTCTCCATATCAATTAGTAGTGGCGTGCTATTGCGGAGTTACAAAATACCAGCCGCAAAGAAGAAAAACTGTTTTAAATTCCCTTCCTTTCAAGGTATGTTTTAATTCTGTACTGTATATGAGAGACAAGATACTTTTAATTAAATCCCTCATAATAATTCAGTAACAACATTCGAATTATTATTATTATTATTATAGTTTATTGTCATTGTTGCGATTTAAAAGACTTAATCTCACTGTCCTAACTTTAATATTTATTACATGTATGGAGAACAGTTATTTTCTTGCTTCATGTATGACATTCAGGATTGATTTGACTAAGTCAGGGAAATTGGATGATCAAAACATGAAAATAATGTAATTTAGTTGTAAAATTTCAAATCTTGCGTAAATGTTCTCATTCAACCATTGTTGGAGGGTAAGATGATTCTATGCAAGAGGAGATATCTACGAGATCTTTCAAACTGTTGTGCATATAAGCTGGAAAATTTTCGGCAAATATTATTCTTCAATCCAGGCAGAGGATAAGATACATATTTGGGAAATGCAATATAGGCATATATGGGACGAATAGGTTAGTCAACTTCAGGTAAATCATTTTGGTAAAATAAGAGCACTTTATTTTGAGACAAACGTATCTATTGCAATATCTTATTTTTATTTATTTTTCCATAAACTGTTTTATCCATGAGAAAAACAAACACTTACCTCTGTTAGATTAAGAACAGATTATAATACGAAAAAGGAATAATCCAAAAGCTTATATTTCTGTAGTAAAGTGCTTTTATGGGAAAATATATGTTTTATTCTGTTATTTACATTTAAGAGTTAGATAAAGGTGATATAAAGCACTATGTAAATAATCTGAATGTACATCGATGTGTACCATATACGTATATTGAAGTAGAATATAGAAATGTTTACAAAAATATATCTGTATTAATGGAAACCCATTAAGCGTAATGCTTGCAAATGGATCCTGGCAGTTTCATTGCGGTTCAAAAACAATTTCTTCGCAGTCAATAGAGTAAACAAACGTTGATCTGTGTTGCAAGCTTATACTTATCGTCAGAATGTTTAATACACGTCCTCATAAAGATCATTATAACCTAACAAGAAAGTAGATGTCTTGAGCAACTAACTTCGGATATACCTATGTTGATATTGTTAAGTAATAACTAAAGTTAAGTGAGCTGTGTATTCTGTTGCGCAGGTGAGTTAATTTAGTACTTTTAATCTATAAATATATAGTAATTCCCTTTTCGCACAAGACTTTCCTTGTCTTCCACATAATGAAAATGATTTACGACTTTCTCACAAGATTTGACATTAATTCCTTTACTACTTTAGTTTCTAAAATTAAGTATGATGGCAAAGAGAGGGTTGTCTGTTTCGTTTCCAGGACATGTGACTTCATGCCTGGATTACTTGGTTTTCTATTGTATCTTCCCGCTAATTTTTCTACATAAAACTTCTCGTTTTATCATCTTCACTGAATATATCATCTTGATTAGTCTTCTACCTGCTTTAAAACTTCTTTGTTTGTTACTATGTCCATCCATTTTATCTTCTCCATCTTTTTCTAACACCACATTTCGAATTCTTCCAAATAGTTCTTCTCTAACTTCCGTAGTATCCAAGTTTCAAACCATATAGTCCAATACTCCATATAGGTTATATAGAACCTGACCAGTTTCTATCTTACTTGTTAGTCCAATATAAAACCTGCTAGTTAGGAGTGATATTTCCTTGGCTATGAATACTTCTTTGACTATGACAATTCTTGGTCTGATCTCTTTCGTACATTAAGTAACTCATCCAAAATACTTCCCAGATATTTGAAATGATCGACCTCTTCAAGTTCGTTTTGTTCTACTTTAACCTGTAAAGGTGCATTTCCTCGGGATATTCTCATGATTTTTTCGAAGTGGATTTTTATTCCAAATTGTTTCAAGTGTCAAGTATTTTCTCCACTTTCTTCTGTTCTAGATATAACAACCGTATCGTCTGCATACCCGATCTTGTTAATGATCTTCCCTACAATATTGAAATCTCCAATTCCCATTATTGCTTCCTTCCTTAAACAGTCATTGTAAATGTTGAATAATTAGATGTCATACTACATACTTGTCTAACTCTTCTTCCAATCTCTGCACTAATTGTTTTTCCTTGATTTAAGAACTTCATTCGTTGTCCTATGTTCGTGTTGCGAATGAGTTATCAGTTTGTCCAACTTACCCCGGTATCCCTAAGTATTTTCAGAAGTTTGGTTCATTTAACTCGATCTAAAGCTATTTGCCACTCAATGAAGCACAAAAATAACTCTTCTCTTACGTTAAGAACTAGTTCTAATAAATTCTCATCAACTCAAATATCATATTTGGTGGCTTTTCCTTTCCGGATTCCAAATTGATTTTATTTCAATACTTCTTCTACCTTTCTTTCTAGTCATCTGTTCATTATGAGCAGAATCATCCTTCCACTGTGGAATATAATAGTTCTATATTGACCTTATCTCATTGCATTCTGTGAAGAAACTGTGTATTGGAAATGAAGTGACTGTGTATTAGAAGTAACTGTGAATTTAATTCACTAAATTCAATTATTTTATTAAATTACATTTTTAACGAAAGAAACACAAAACTCATTGAAAGAAAACTTTGTTTAGAACTGTACATTCTCAGACACCTGTTGTAAATGCATATTTGTTAAATAAACTCGACTAGCTTCCTTCTTTCCTTTCCGCATACCTTCAAGCATAACCTGAAACTTCCCGACTGATGGCACAGCACCGGCACAATTCTTTATCTTACTTAATGTAAGCATTGTAACAAGTCCTTTGGCCATTCTCTACTCAGGTAGGTCTTCTTAGAAGGTGACATTACTACTTTCGTTGCATTGCCTCCCAAAGAGATTCTCCGGAGTTTTTTTTTTTTTTAATTTTCTTCCTACTCCTAAAAATAAAGGTAGTTTACTTAAGGATAAAAATTTTGAAAATTTGATTTTCCCTACAACGGCTATGATTTAGCTCTGATAAATGTTCGATTTAAAAAAAAAAAACAATAATAAAAATTTTGTGATTCAATACTTATAACATTTAAACTTATACATAACACAGCAGAATCAAGTTATATCGCGGCTCAAAAAACATTGCAATGAGACCAAGACAGTTACTCAATAGAAGAAGTGGAAGGGAGTGTAGTTTTGCAGAGAGTAAAATTCTTACTTCGCACAGAACTTAAAAGTTCCGTCTGTCTTTAAATCTATATATTCATACATATCTTTCAGTCTGTTTCTGTTAAAATACTGAAGCTTGGCAAACAAAATCAAACTGAGTTAACGATCACTGTGTAGAAAATTTCTCACATAGAGCATCATATTCACTGAATAGACAAATCATTAGGATTATCTATCTAATATCTGGTGTATACATCATCGACTCGCCGAATAGCAGCATTC
This sequence comes from Thermobia domestica, assembly GCF_964235325.1. Taxonomy (NCBI): domain Eukaryota; kingdom Metazoa; phylum Arthropoda; class Insecta; order Zygentoma; family Lepismatidae; genus Thermobia; species Thermobia domestica. Next base: position 194,401,816 of record NC_137466.1, on the reverse strand, counting down.
CCTTTGGCATGGAATCAATGAGCCCCTGAAAGGTTGCTGGAGGCGTGGTACACCACATTTGCATGTGTAAGTCACTGAATTTATGTGAATTCCACGGAAAGGGCGATAAATTCCGATCTGAAGTTCAATGATCCCACAAAGATGTTCGATTGGGTGAGTTTGGGGACTATTGTAGCCATTAAATTTACTATTGTGCTCCTTGAATCTCTGTTGCACAACGTTGGCCTTATGTAAAGGAATGTTGTCTTACTGAAAGATGTCATTGCCAGGTGGGAATATGGGCAACATGAATGAGTATATACGATCACAAATGACCTTCCGATTGATAGGATAAGACATTGTACCCTCCACTACCGGGTTCATAGATGATCATGAGAATATTTCTCAAATCATAATTAAGCTACCACCGGTTTGTTGTCGTCCTACTTCGCCTGATTTTATTTTTTTTTTTTCTGGACACCCAGCTATTGCCATGGACATACCATCCACCCAGAAAAGTATTTCTCACTAAATGAAATTCTGTTCTTACACAGACTCTCTTTTTCAAAAACTTGTTTGCCTGGAGTCAGAGAAATATCGCTCGTTCATATATATTACATGTAACATTTTATTCCTAGCTAAACTACTATGTTCAACTGAACATTTAACAAAAGCTTAAACTTAAACTTTTACTCATTATAAAGTAAAAATTAATTCTAAATTCTTTCCTTTCTTTTCCAGGTTCATTTCTATCATTACGATGATGCTTACACATTACATCCATTTCTATTTATTCATCTCTACAGTGTTGGTAAGATGTTGTGTCCCATATACCATTCATGATTCAGAACAATTTTGGTATAAGACTCTTAGATTGTGCGTTCAATCCATATTGGAAACACATTTCAGTAACACAAGAAGCCTAGCTGTTGTTCAAGACCAGAGGATTGAAATGCATGTTCTATTGTTACAGAAAGACGCAAAACCTGTCTTTTGGTTGGATCCTCACAACATACAGCAATTTGTATCTCGTGTGAATAGTACGAATCCATACTGGTATTATGAAATCCAGAGAATGGACTACATTATTCTTGTTGAAGATGTTGTTATTTTCAGAGAAGTAATCACTCAATTACAAAGACTTCCTCTGTGGAATCCACGATCTAAGTTTGTGATATTTATTCATTCTTTTAATCAACGTTCTCAAAATATCACAGAACTATTTCAAACATGTTTCAAGGAAGACATATTAAATGTTATCCTCCTAATAGCTAGCGAAACTAAACATGTTAACACGAAAAATCAGGACATTTCGAGGGCACCCGGTTCGATTTTTCTTTACACTTATTTCCCGTTTACAGCGAAATGGTGCTCTGATATGGAAGGGGTCATAATGGAAGTATGGACAGGAGATAAGTTTAAGAATAATACAGATTTGTTCCCAAGTAAAGTAAGAAATTTACACGGATGCCCTCTCACTGTTGTTGGTGCTCATTTACCCCCTCAAAGCATTATCCACTCTAATTCAAATGGTGTTCTAAATTTGATGGGTAAAGATGGAATGTTAATACAAACCTTATCTGAAAGAGTTAATTTCTCTTTGAATTTCATTTATGCAACATCAATTACAGATTATATTTCAGGGCTCCGAGGAGGTATAATTACCGGTTTGTATGAAGGTGGTTTTTTATATATGGATCTGGAACAACAACACTACAACGTTTTCGATCATATATTTTCCACGAGTTTAATTCATGTAGTATGGGTTACTCCAGCCCCTGATATTTATCCGCAATGGATGAACCTGTATTTTCCACTTCAACCAATTGTATGGCTTGCAATTCTAGTAACTTATTTTGGTGTCACTCTACAAACGTATGCAGCTCAACGAACAGTCTTAAGAAAATATCAGTCATTACATATGACATTTCTGAAGAACCTATGCATTCTGTTAGGAGTATCCACGAAACTTACAGAAAAAGTTCCAATTATTAGGGCAATGCTATTGCAGTGGGTTCTTGCAGCATTTGTGATCAACGCTTGCTATCAAGCAGCTTTGTTTGGATTTCTTACTAATCCCAAGAGAGTCCCTCCCATCAACTCGATGAAAGATATCGCTGAATCTGGGATTGAATATGGTGGATTAGAATACATGAAAAATTTCGTAATTCCCTTTAATGATTCTAGTGCTCGTACAATATATAAGAACTGGAAAGTGGTAGATACGTTGGAAGAAGCTTACGAAAAGATAGTTGAAACTAAACATTTTGCAACACTGTGGACACTACCGTACACAGAATATATCATTTACAGCAAATCATACGTAGATAACGATGGAAAACCTCTTTTGGCAATAGTTCCAGAAATAAATTCTTATTTTCCTTGCTACTATAAGATGAGAAAGGGATCTCCATTTGTTGAAGTCTTCAATTACATTGTTGAAAGCTGTGACACTTCTGGTTTATTTCACAAATGGCATACAGATGCAATGTACTCTGCACAAATTGGAGTTCAAAGAAAATTCAGTCCTGAAAAGGTGAGAACTTTTGACATTTCAGTATTAATAGGTTCCTTCGCATTACTTATTCTTGGTGTAGCTACGAGCATTTTCGGATTTGTTATAGAACTAATAATGAGTAAATTAAAGAAATGATGTAGAAACGGATAACTCATTATAATAAGGAAGAAAACAAGCAGACATGAAAATGAAACTGCTATGGTCAGGTCTAAACACTTTCGTTATTCTGTTATTAAACACATGAAGACCAAGTCCTTCGGAACTGTTTTGTATTTCTATAAAGATATACTTAAGATGGTACTTTTCATTATAAAGTTTCCGAAATATGAATATTTCAGTATTCACTGTGAACACGTGCAAGACATGAATAAAAATGGTTTATGTGCAATTAAATGTAATTAAGTGTTTTTGCAAAATAAACAAACGGCTACTTAGGGTCAGTAAGCCGCGCCGGTCTATTTCTGCCAAATAATTCCATTTTAATACATTTGATTAAGCTAGAACTTTGACAAGGAACTGACTAATTGGCTTTCTAAGAAGTCACTTTGATTTGCATCGAAATATTATTAAGTCAAATATTGAAGTATAGAACTGTGTATTGAATCTATAATTTCCTTGGTTCTTGACCTTATGTGATTTGTATGAAAGAAATATTAGTTCAAGTGCATACATTGTTTACTGCGTATTGAATCTATAATAACTCTGGGATCGTGACCCCATCTGAAGTCTCAGTAATCGTTACGAGTTATGTTCTGGCACCTTGACATCTGTTAGATTTTACTGATTTGTGTCGAAGAAATATTAATTTATATGTGTAAAAAAAAGTCAGTTCTAAATAAACTTCTAATTCAGCTAATTTAATCGTAAACTAATAAACAGGCAGAATAGTGCACCAGAAGTATTGTGTTATGAACTCCCAGATGCTTAAGGTGACCAAAGGAGAAAGTTTGGAATGACTGTTTTCTATAAAACTTTTTTTCCTGCTTATTTAAGGTGAGTGAGGTGAATAGTATTATACTTGGTAAAGTAAAAACAACTTATAAAATTGACATATACAACATGCGTTCAAGCAATTGGGGTTTATAATCAGAAGAACTAAAAATGTTTACGAATGTAAATGTCATTGGAACTCTAGTACTGCCAAAATTGGAATATGCGTCAGTGATTTGGGCAGCTAAATGTAAAACTCAAGAAAACTAGATAGAAACAGTACAAAAAGGATCCCTAAGGTACTTATATTATAAGAAAACAGGACCGTCTGCTCTTGTAAATAGAATATCTTACTCTAATTTGTTAAGTGAATTTAATTATATTAAACTTTCTGCTAGATGTATAATTGCACAAGAAATGTATTTACACAAAATAGTAAATGGCATGTTTGATAATAGTGAATTTTTACAATACATTAAATTTAATATCAGTAACAGAACGTTGAGAAATAGAAATCTGTTGTGTAATAAAACATCCAAAACAAATACTTACAACAATTCACTATTTGTCAAAATGTGTAAGCTATGTAATAATATAGCGCAAAATGTATAAGAATTTTATCTTAACCAGCAAGCGTTTATAAAATTAATCAAAAATAAATGTTTACTGAATAAACATAAAATAAAATAAATACAGAATAAAATAAATACATAATAAAATCTATATATATAAAAGAGAACGTACAAATCCTTTGTCCGCTCATCACGCTAATACGGCTGAACCAATTTCTTTTATTTTTGGGGGGTTATTAGGATTTGGACCCTAGATGGTTTTTATCATATCACTTTAATTTTCAATTACCAGTGTCTTGAGATAATTGACCATTCAGGTGTCCATTACGTACAAATCCTTTGTTAGTTCATCATAGGTATAAAAATAAACGTATGTATATGCAACCCGCATGACCGTGTCACTCGGCGGGTTAACATAAATGACAGGCGTTATAATGGTTTTTATCATATCACTTGAAAGCGAAAAAGTAAAAATTATCTAAGTAACAAAGTTTATTGCGTTCGGGGGTGACCGCAGCGAAGCGGGGCGGGTTAACATAAATGACAGGCGATATAATGTTAACATTTACTGCAATCTTCTATGGTTTTTATCATATCACTTGAAAGCGAAAAAGTAAAAATTATCTAAGTAACAAAGTTTATTGCGTTCCGGGGTGACCGCAGCGAAGCGGGGTGAACGCTGCTAGTAAATAGATATAGGCATAATTATGGAGTTTACCTATGTATTGATGTCTTCTTGCTTACAAGTATATGTGCGTGTACTTATATATATATATATATATATATATATATATGTGTGTGTGTGTGTGTGTGTGTGTTTGTGTGTTTATATAAAACCTATGTACGTGTATGGTATGTACTTCAATATGTGTATCTGGAATTACTCAAAAGCATAAACCTAACTTGTTTATTGCAATATTTATTATGTAACTTTGTGTATCTGAGAAGAATTTTTTTTGCCATTTTTTTTTTGGCTTTTTTGGTTTCTTTATTTTTGTTTTTTATTTTTATTTTCAATTTTTTTAAATACTATTTAATACTATCATTTTTATTTTTATTTTTTTCACTTACTAATATATTAATTATTTCTTTAATGTATACCCGGGTTCGATTTAAGAGCCTTCTGTAAATGGTGATTTTTCTCTGTTGAAGGAAGGTATATATATATATATATATATATATAGAAACTTTCACGGAGTAAATGTTTGGAGAGTCACGTCTATTTTCGCAAATGAATGAAATCTTTCATTTTTACGTCTTACAGTTATGTCAGCTAGGTTAAAGGGTATGGTGATGATGAGAAATGAATGAAAAGGTGGAATGAAGAAAGTGGGAGAAAACAGAAGAATCCCGAGAAAACCCTCTCACACGGTGTTTGTCCACCATAAAACCCACTTGGTGTGAGCGGGAATCGAACCAGGGACCTCACACACCACATCTATCTTCGCAACTCTGTGCTTGGTAACCGTATATTCAGCCGTCGCAACGTTCTTGTGTAGTTCCATGTCATCGTGGAAAATCCAATGGTTAACTCACGCAAAACAGGTATTGGGCTTGTTATCCTTACTTTCGAGCATTTCTCCCTCTGTTTCATTCGCCACTCTGGACCTCGCATTTTGTAATTGGTGAGTTTTATTCACGCCCTCCCCGCTGTCTAGTGGCTAACACGTTCGACTTTGGTGTACGGGGTCCCGGGTTCGATTCCCGGTGGGAGAGCCTTTGTGATTTTAATTGTCCCCAATGTTTCTGTCTTCGTGTCCCTATCCTTCTAGGTGGTTGAAATAGCAATAAACGAAAAAAGCAAGTAAAAATTAGTAATAGTTCAAGTAAGTTACTGACAAGTAAAGGGTCCAAATGGATGAATCGAGTTGCGGGATGAGACACAGTGCGCCTGATAGAGGATGTAAAAATATGTGTATGTGCAAAATTATAGCGGCTGAGCGCCATAAGAAACGGAGGGGGAGGGGGTCAAAATTGGTGGGAGAAGGGCTATGCTATATTATAGAAATTCATCAAATAAACTGTTAAATCGTAAAAATAATGAAAGATATACAATGCGAACGGTGGTAGTTTCACATATTGTCAAAAGAAGAAGAGTAGATCATGAACCGCTGCCGCCATCTTGAAATCCGCCATTTTGAAATATGTTGTATCTTTGAAATAGAAAGGTGGTCATGTGATATATTAATTAGGGCCAGAATGTTTTCAGAAAGTAAATTATGAACTTTAATGACCATTACCTGTACTTATTTGGAAGATTTAAGATCATCTTTATAGTTATTTACGAAAATCTAGGGGACTGATACTCGTATGTTGAAAGTTTGGATTATCATGAAAAGATAAGTAAGTTAAACATGCCTATAAACCAATAAAACTAAAAGTGAAATTTGATATCCACGTTATATCTTATCGCAGTATTATTTATGACATTACTTCCAAGTTGTTTCATATAGTGCCGAAGAGAACTGTTCCATCTGGAATAACCGCTCCGCTTCACGTTTTTGTTTTTGTTTTGTTTTGTTCTTGCGCTTTTGGTCGAAAATAATGTTGAATTAGAAACTTTAAAAATCGTACTTATGTACACAAAAATTTGACACATACGGTAATTTTTTTGTTTTCTCGGATTAAAATACTGCATATTATAACACTTAAATTTCATACAATTGACGAGTTTTTATATACTGCACCTATAGTAATAATATTGTTATTTAGACTACAGACAGATAGGTAAATTAACCATACAGTAAAAGAATGGTTGTCCGTAATTTCTTATATAATATGCAACATAATAAGCAGAAATTGCGTGAGTTTGGTGAGAGGAGGGTGGTTACAGAAGGAAGATTTCTTCCAATGCTTTTCCCGGTGGAAGCGTTCCTAGTATCGCTGCTAATTCCCTCTTTGCACAGCCATACTTAATCTCTGTATAAGAAAGGCTGAAGCTCGAGTGTCGCCTGTTTTGAGAGTTATTCGGCGCCCAACTTCTTTAATAAAATTTAGTCCTTCATGACCCCAGAACCCACAAGTTGAATTTATATAGCTACATTTTGTTAAATGACATACTTACTAATATAGACCATAACACAATAAAATCTGATAGATTGGAATGCAATTATTACATACTGCACTTAAACCACAATATTTTTAACCACTTGCTGTATTTTTCACTCAACTTTGTTTGTCCACCTTCGTAAGCATAGCAACTTGGGACGAGCGTAGTAAGTTATATCTAAATGAAAAGTGGACAACTGCAGTGGAATACGGCAATTAAGTTGTAGCGGAAAATAAGTTATCAGGTGAGGTGGCTTCCTCGAGTGTCTATCGTGTCGCATTATATTTGATTGGTTTGTTTCAAATATGATGTCTTCGATTATTGTGACAATGTTAGCACGGATCACGATTATTGTGTCCTCCGACGATGGATCATTGCAAGTTCCGAAGATGGCGGCGGAGGTGTGTGATCTACTCCGCCATTTCTTCTTTTGCCAATATGTGAAACTACTATCGTTTGCATTGTCTATCTTTCATTATTTTTACGATTTAACAGTTTATTTGATATATTTCTATAATATAGCATATAGCACTTCTCCCACCAAGTTTGACTGCTTCCCCTTCCGTTTCTTATGGCGCTCAGCCGCTATAACTTTGCACATTCACATATTTTCACATCCTCTAACAGGATCAAAGAATGGATATCTAGACAACATGAAGTTTCGGAATCAGGAACTCGAACAAACATGTCTCATACAGCACTTGCACTCTTCCTGGAGGATGCCATGACTAAACATCAATATCAGCTTATTCAGTATGACGCAAAGGATTTACAGCACGATATCTACTTAGCCTATAACAAACTGTTAGAGTCAAAAAAAAAGGCAATGTTATCTACACGGACTATAAGTGTTTGAATCAGTTGCACAGTTCCTGCTTCAGAAACTCGTGGATCATGCGACTCAACGTTTAGCTATCGTCCAGAAAAAGGTGCTCATTCAGAACTTCACCACAAAATATGTATTTTTAAGAAAGTGTTGTTGTAATGGCAGCAGCGGGCATTCCCAATACAACAAGTTTCAACCGATAAACTTTGTTCGATTCTGATATGTTCCTTACATTCATCGTTCCACTTCAGTTGCTCGTGATCATGCAAGATCAATCAGGAGTCATTTTCTGGCCCAATCCATGTGTATCATCTACCCGATTGTGTCGACAGTACAGATACAGCTGAAGAATGAAACGAAACATGTCGCTACAGGGGAAGTTGAATATATACAACAACAACAAATGCAACTCAAGAATTACAATAGCTGGTCAGGTTACAGAAGTCCACCATCAACTTCAACTGACTATGGTAGATGGGAAGATTTGTAACGCACTCACTGGACACATCGAGTCAAAAGTGTTATATATGTGGTGCTACTCCAAAAGACATGAATGACTTAAACAGAAAGACAGAGCCTTCACCTTCAAATTTGGACTCTCCACGCTCGGATTCGATTTATAGAATGGCTTCTGCATGTATCATATAGTCTTGATGTGCAATCATGGCAGGTCAAGGAAGAAGAGAATAATTCTATGGTGGAAGAATCAAGTTCAACACCAACTAAAGGAAGCACTCGGTCTCATCGTGGATCAGCCACAGCCCGGAGGTTCGGGGACATCAAATGACAGAAATACTACGAGAAGATACTTTGATCATCCTGATCAGGTTGCATACATAACCGGCCTGTGTGTAGAGATGTGCGTGCATCTTACATCATGTCAAGCGGTTATACCATCAACACACAGAAGTTTCAAACATACGCATTAGAGACAGTGTAGCTCTACATACGGCAATACTCTTGGTACTTCATGCCTGCATCTGTGCATAAAGTGCTCGTTCATGGTGCGGCCATCATCTCTTACGTCCACCTGCCTATTGGACAGATGTCAGAAGAAGCGCAGGAAGCTCGCAACAAACATCTGAATCAATTCCGGGAGCATCACGCCAGGAAGAGATCAAGGGAGCTTACCATGTGAGATGTGATGCAACGCCTTCTCGTTACCTCTGATCCTATCATTTCTATCTTTGGCATAAAATGATACCTAGATAAAAACGAAAACCACTGTTATGTGAAGTACCACGCATACTGGACGCTATGGTCCATGTCACAGATGTCAGTGAAGAGGACTCAGAGTGAGGTTATACTTTACTTTTCTTACATAAATAATATACGCCACTTCTACCCATACGGTTCTAATATTCTTTCAGACACTTAATATAATCTTCTTTTCGGTATTTCTAACGATTTCAAACCACACATGCAGTCCATGTTGTTTGTCTGATTTTTTTGGCCAGGATTTCGGAGTTTCTGGACCGCTGTTCACTGTTCGCCTCAATTGTTGCACGAAGATCACGTGACTACTTTAATTTCTAAAAAATTAAGTATGATGCCTAATGGCAGAGAGAGGAGAGTATCCTGAGATCCAGGGCATGTGACTTCATGGCTCGACTACTTGGTTTTCTAATGTGCCTTCCTACTACTCTTACTACATAAATGTCCTGGTTTTATCATCCTCACTAAATTTATCATCTTGATTAGCCTATTGATAGGCTAATTGCCTCACTAATTGCCGCCTTACTGATGACCTTACTGAGTATTATTTAAATTGTATTGTTAGTTATTCAAATTTACATACACTTTTATCTAATATTGGCTAAAACCCCGTTTTTTTTTTTTTTTTTTTTTTTTTTTTTTTTTTTTTTTTTTTAATGAGGAGAATACCTGTCTTGAGCTAAGATATTTTGATATTCCTTTAGTTAAAGAGCATATGCTAAGGGGTAGACGGGATTCAATATTTATGTAAAAAATACAGTACTTCACCAAAGTAGAACAATGAAACTCGGTATAAAAATTCCTTATTAAGAAGATAAAGGATCATTCGTTTGTCCGTTATTGAAATTTTCCGTTTTAATGCGGAAAGGGAGCATTTGTATAATTTCTTTCCTCACATTGAAATGGACATTGTCTGCTGTTTGTGATTACATAACAGGTAAATAGTTAACCAGTTTGAAATGATTTTGGAACACACTTAGTATCTACAGAATTTTAAGACGTGCCTTTAATAAATGGGCGTATCCTAATGGAGAATAGAGGTTCAAAATTTCTGCGAGAAATAGAACATTTAATAAATTTTTATCATTACGCTTATTACAATGCACATTCAAACGAAACTTTAAGAGTCTTCATCCCGGCGAAATTAAAATACCGCTAATTTTACAGTAATTATGTGATATCTTCAAATAGATAAAAGATAATCGAAATGTGGAACAAGAGCGCCCTAGACAATATTATTTTGCGTGATGTACCGTTATCACAAGTCGCCTAGCGGCTTTATGTTTTCAGCTGTTCAGAAACGCGAAAATAAATGCCGATTTTCAAAATGGCTCGAAATCGAAAGCAGATAAGTGAGTCGTGATAACGGTTTCTCATGAAAAATGATATTGTCTAATCTGATTTTCACAAAGCTTTGCACCCCTTGTAAATAATGCAGACTGCAGTGCAGAAATGTTGCCAACTAATTAAACAAAAAATGTTATATGAAAATTTGTGCTAAGAAATGAATAAACAAACTGAAGGGGAAAAAACAATGAGATTAAAAATAAAATGGCATGGGCTTGTGATAAGAGAATCAGGAACCATTTTCTCTCGTTTGCAGTGGCGTACGCACTGCTCTTCTGAATGTTTGAACTACTATGTAAACGCAGACACGCATCAGGAGGAAGAAGAGCAGAAAGCTGAATTTCTTCTACCAGTGTAAATTACAACTAAAACTTACTATCCCCACTCCACGTTTCCTCTAGCTGAGAATCTACCTAAAATGTTAGGATTCAGAGCCACTATTACATGATGACTTAGTGTTCCTACTAGGAGATCTATGATTGGATGGATGGATTAAAGTTTATCATCCCCTTCAACAACAAGGTTCTATAAGATTTGGACCTACAGCCGAACGAGTGATCCGAACTACATGAATTGCCTCCGGAAATCGAACGCGGGTCTCCCGCCCGGCGACGAGTACGCGGATCATATAGCCACAAAGGAGTTAATTATCAGATCTAGAAACATGTGCAGTTGTACTCACGACTTCTATTCGAAATTGAGCTCTTGGGGGGTCGCGGTGGCTCAGTGGTAGAGCGTCCATCTCTGGCACATGGGGTTCCTGGTTCGATCCCAGTTCGCGCCTTGTGGTAGACAAACACCGTGTGCGTGGGTATCCTCTGGGTCCTTCAGTTTCCTCCCACTTTCTTCATTCCAACATTTCATTCATGTTTTCATCATCACCGCCTCCTTTAGCCTAACCTGCATAATCATGGGACGTAAAACTCGAAAAATTTCATTTAATTTCATTTCAAAATTGTGCTCCTTGTACGTTTCCATTATAGGCGAGCGAGTGTTTGAAACAAGCAATTGTTCATTCTGCAAGAACTTGAAAACTACTGAGTTTACTTATTTATTGAATAGAGAATTTATTATTTTATTTCCTTTGTTATATGTAATAAAATACCTATAAAATATACATAATTGAATCCTCGTGACATCCTTTCATTTAATATCTAACAGAAAAGTTACGCCATAAACTAATATCAGTCATGAGAGTATGAAGATTCTATCGACATCTTATTCAACAAATTCCAAGAAACTTTTTAGATTCTACATAGGAATAAAGACACATTATTTAACATGCACATAGTACCTCCTCTTAATTTCATTGCAGCCAGAAAAAAATAAGACTCAAAAGTTATGAACATTCCTTCCAATATTATAAAAATTCTTAAATGTTGAAGATTCTTGTGTACATTACTTCATTTCTGGCACCGAATATTCAGTTTTTGCATATTTTAAATGGTCATTTATTCTGATCGCATTTTAAAAGTGCGATATACAAATTATAACTGAAAAAATTAGCCTCATATTACTTAATAATGAATCACTAAAACAGGTTTTATCCTCTTTAACTTCTCTCTATCACCCTCACTCTCACTCTCTCTCTCTTTTTTTTTTTTAATGACTATTTCCTCATCTCTAATGAAAGGTTAAACAAAGATCTGAAATACTATAAGGAACTTATTATCTTCAATAAGAACAGCGAGTTCACTTGATTTCTCTTTTACATTTTCTTAGCCCATTTTCATGAAATGACAACTGTTTGACAACCATTCTTTGTGAAAAACTGAAAACTAACTATGAGTTAGCAACATTGAAAATGAGACTAATAACAGTTTATTCTTCCATGAGCAAATAGTACACAACAAATGCAATGTATCATGGTAATTAATGTATTGTTAAGGCACAGTAAGAAGATGTAGGTTTCGACTCAAAGTATGTATCTATATGGGATCGAAATCTTTAACCAAAATCGAATTTGTAAGAGAAAACTGTTACAATAAATGACAAAACACACGAAATGCGCGCCACAATTTAAAGATGTCGCCCAAAGAAGCCAGCAGGTTACCTGCTGCTCCGAGTTATTCTGTTAAACATATACAAGGCAAACCCGTGAGTGCAGAAGAAAAGCAAATACTTTATCAAACGATAACAACGTTGTTCAGTTCACTTGAAGATAATTAAGACCTATAATAGCTAATTTTCATGTTCTTATAGAATATTTATTTACTTACTTTATAGTACGGAAGTTAGTATTTGTACATTCGCATGCTATACAATGTAAGAAAGCACATCAATAAATTGAACTTAAGGGGGAAAAGTACCATATGTTTTTCATGGATATGCATAATGATTTAGGTAATTGATGAAAAACAAATCATCTCCCATAATGATAAATATGCTTGCTGTTACATACCAGCGCCATCTCTTTATCGTTCAATTGATAATTTGACATAACTCATTGTAATTTCATCCATAATTACTGTTTGGAGAAAAATAAAATGTTCTGTTGCTCTTAAAGGAGGAGGGATTATATAGTATTGGGTATTTTGCCTTATATCACGGCAATGGTGTGAGAGTGAGACGAGTAATGTACACCGCAGTAGCAGAAATTCATGCACGTGCTGCAGCAGAAATATTGCGGGAAACAGACGAAACAATTTCCTCTTCACCAATCAGCAAGTAGTCGTGCGCGCAGTGATACAACATAAAGTTACGCGGTTTGTTTTTGAAAGGTGCAAAGGACTGTGAAAAACGCTTTAGGGCGCTCTTGTTCCACATTTCGATTATCTTTTATCTATTTGAAGATATCACATAATTACTGTAAAATTAGCGGTATTTTAATTTCACCGGGATGAAGACTTAAAGTTTCGTTTGAATGTGCATTGTAATAAGCGTAATGATAAAAATTTATTAAATGTTCTATTTCTCGCAGAAATTTTGAACCTCTATTCTCCATTAGGATACGCCCATTTATTAAAGGCACATGGTAAAATTCTGTAGATACTAACTGTGTTCTTTGAGGTAGATACTGTGTTCCAAAATCATTTCAAACTGGTTAACTATTTACCTGTTATGTAATCTCAAACAGCAGACAATGTCCATTTCAATGTGAGGAAAGAAATTATAGAAATGCTCCCTTTCCGCATTAAAACTGAAAATTTCAATAACGGACAAACGAATGATCCTTTATCTTCTTAATAAGGAATTTTTATACCGAGTTTCATTGTTCTACTTTTCTGAGGTACTGTATTTTTACATAAGTATTAAATCCCGTCTACCCCTTAGCATATGCTCTTTAACTAAAGGAATATCACAATATCTTTGCTCAAGAACAGGTATTCACGATTATCTAAAATTCATTTTAAGTTCTTATACCGTTTCCCCATGATGCGATCACAAACAACCGGCAACATCGTAAATGTCGCAAATAAATGACATTATTTTTAGGTTTAAATCACGCAATTTCCCTTACTTACAAGGGAACATCTTATATTGATAGTAGCATTGTCCAATCAAACAATTTGCAATCGATAGAGGAGTGAAGAAAAGTGAGAAATCCAAAGTTTTACGGGCCGACACGCAGAAACACAGGAGATACAGAGGAAAGAAGAATCTAGAATCATGTGAAGATATCAATTAAAAGATACACTGACACAGAAAGAACTTCAAAATGATTAAAGTAATCAAAATGGTATTCACACAACAACATTGTACCCCAGACATGCTCAATAACATCATATGTAATGCACTATTGCCAACTAAGCAGAAAATGAAGTTTTGTTAAATGACACGGAACAAAAAACTATAGCATGTAGAAAATCTAATTATGATTAGAGCCATACCTGTGAAGTCATGATGTACCGTGTTGCCAATATTTGAAGATAGGCCTATATGAATTCCTACATGAATTTCGGATGTAGAAGAGTGACATAAATTACCAATACACTGCGGAGCGCTTTATCAACAGCGACACTGAAAAATTGACTACCAATAATGTGTGAGGTGATACAATATTACGTGCATCAGGAACGTGGTCCTGCTAATCAATTGTCAATCCAAGAGCATGCATCATTTCAGTTTTGTGTGTTGTGTTTGATACTATTTTGATTTTCCACTTGGGCAAACCTGCTTCGACACTGTGCTTCGTCCCTTATTTTCGTGCTTCACTGATTATATTATCGTTTGTAGTCTCATATTTTGGTTTTAACTAGTTAGAATCGTGTATTGTATGTTCTCTTCTACATCCGATATTCATATAGGAATTCATAAAGGTCTATCTTCAAACGTTGGCAACACTGTACATCATGACTTCACAGGTATGGTTCTACCCCTAATTAGATTTTCTAGATGTTATAATTTGTGTTCCGTGCCATTTAACAAAATTTCCTTTTGTGCTCAGTTGGCAATACTGCATTACATATGAGATGTTATTGAGCGTGTCTGTGGGTACAATATTTGTTTACTATACCGTTGTGTAAATCTCATTTTGATTACTTTAATCATTTTGAAGTTCTTTCTGTGTCAGTGTATCTTTTGCACTGTTATCTTCACATGATTCTAGACCCTTCTTTCCTCTGTATCTCCTGTGTTTCTGCGTGTCGGCCCGTAAAACTTTCGATTTCTCACTTTTATCACTCCTCTATGGATTGTACATTGTTTGATTTGGCAACGCTACTTCATTATAAGTGTTCCCTTGGTAGTCAATCATGTCATACATGAAACAAGAAAATAACTGTTCTCCATACATGGAATAAATATATGATTTAAACCTAAAAATAATGTCATTTATTTGTAAAATTTCAAATCTTGTATAAATGTTCTCATTCGGCCATTCTTGGGAGATACGGTGAATCTTTGCAGAAGGAGATCTTCACCAGAAATTTGAAATTGTTGGTCATACGAACATAAAATTTTCTACAGGTATTCTTGTTCAATCTAAGCTGAGGGTAAGATCGATATTTGGAAAATGCATTATCTGTGGGGGAGAAAGCTATAACAATAATAATAACAATCCGAAGGTTGTTTCTAGGGATTTAATTAAAAGTATATTCTCTTTCAAATGAAGTACAGAATTGAAACATACTTGAGAAGGGAGAAAAACTATAACCATTTTCTTCTTTGCGGGTGGTATTTCATAACTCCATCATAGCACGGCACTGGCAATGTTATTCTGACAACACTGTAATTTCTGTGGATGGAAATACTGAAAATTCTTCAGGTTCATATTTTCTGTTGTAGAATAACACTATCTAAGATTGTGGTAAGTTGCATTACATTATCTCCTTTCACTACTTTACTTTTACATTATTTCCTTATGAATAAACAAGCAAAAGAAAACTGGTAAATTTTGCATTACTTTAAGGATATCAGGCTCTTAATACCTTAACTCAATACAAAACTAATTAAATATTATATAATAAACCGAAATGATAATTCTAGAAATAAAAGTCGATTTCAAAAAAATATACTTCTTTATTATGCATATATAAAATTAATTGCACATATTTTTTTCTATATTATTTTATTTTACAAGAGTTTGTTTTCTATTCAACAGCACTGGTATTTGCACTCCTTTTTAGAACTTAACAAGAAAACAGTTTAAAACTATATAAAAAAAGAAAATCAAAAAATATCGTCTTATACATAAGTTTATAATGCATCAGGGAGCGCTGTTAAAATGCAAAGAAGATTTTACATTAACTATACAATACGGTACATAAAGTACCTATAGAGCAGTAAAATCGGTTCATAAAACACCATCACTATATTCTTTTCCAAATATTTGTAATATGCTTTCATCTTCGATATAATAAAAGTGCAAACATACATAAAATATCTCGTACACTTACCATACATACACATATCTCGTACATATATAAACACAATTAAACATACACACACATATATTTTACACGAGAAACAACCACTGCAGTTTAAAAATTTGAGTTCCATGCGGTCATACTTGTTTTGATTTTATTATATATGTAGCATGATATTTGTAAGTTTTCTATTACTGTTTTTGCTGATTCGCTAAATTTTTATAAGTTTTTGAACATGTTCTTTAACCCTATTTTTGCTTATTAAAATACCAAGCTACAAATCGTCAGTTGCGTATAATAGTTTACACATAGGAGTTACCTAAATAATAATACTAATACTCGCAATAGAATAATAAGATAAATTTAGGTTCTGATTTCTTAACGTTGTGCCGAATAAATATCAATTTATGTACGCAAATGAGTGTCTTTGTAGTAAAGAGTTAATTACTCACTTCTAGTATGCATGGTTTACTGTTTGACATGTATTTTCGTAAATGATAAATAGGCATTCATTATTAGATCATATCCAAATCCATTCAATGTCGACTGTCATAACTAATTAGAGCCCGGATTTATATAATTTTAAAAAAATCAAAATATGCGTACAAAAATACACTAAAAAGATTAGAAAATATCCGTTGTAAATAAAGTATTATGCTGATAAGCGTTTTATTCATTTCGGATTTACTTGTTTACCTGCGTATATCATGTACTGTAGAATGAACTTCCACAGTACACTGGCAGATTTTCAAGGGTTTCTGGTGTCAAACTTGATATATTGTCAGCTAAATAGACTCTATAGCTCAATAGTCCAAAAGTAACCTTTCAACATCAAGTGAGGTGTTCGGACATCAGTTCGGGTTATTAATCTCTTGATTGATTTGACGCAATTTTCCATCCTTTCCCACCCTTCCCTATCGGACACACTTTTCATTTTTTTTCTAGCTTCTCTTCCTTATGTCTTGTATTATTTGGACAATATTCTACAATTACACACAAAGTTCGAAACATTCATCTGACTCGATTTTATGATTTGTGTTAAGCACCTCTTCCTCGATTTTCTAAGTACTTCGTTCTTCATTTAAGCTAAACATCTTATCCAACGTCTCTTTATTTTTATTTTTTTCTAGCTTTGTCTGGAGCAGAACTTAAAGAAGTTGCTTTGTTAACAAATTCGAGAGACTCCTAGAGGAATGCGCCTTTGAGTTTCCAGACACTTAAATGTTTCGACAACTGTCGAAAGATGTACATGAATAAATTGAATATCATGATGCTAGAAAAGGGTAGTACCATTAGTAACAGAGTAGGAGAAATATTTTCTTCACACATTACGAGACATATGAAACTACCGATTCAAGACGTTAAGAATACTAAAATGATAAGTAACTTCAAATATATATGCAGAAATATGTGAATATCCATACAATATGCACTAAACATCAAAATATGCATTTGCATATAAGTATATTCATTATTTTAAAATACGGGCCTTAGTCATAACCCCCATCTACCTAAGACATTGCTTTTACATTATCATTCGACCATTCTTTGGTGTATCCAAAGGTATCAATAATTATTCCAACTAGATCTCATTCCTATAAATTAAGTTACTATAGATGAAACGAAATTTTTCAATCATTAAAAAAAAAGTTTTAGTTTGAATCTAGCATCAAATAACTGCACATGAAGCTATTGTTACAACCATTACAACTATTCAAACTGTTTCATATGAAAAGAACGCAACTCACAATTATTAACATAATTTTCTTCTGGATATAATAGTATATAACAGGAGATACAGAGAGCTTTGATATGTCATCGAACAAATTCAAGTCGTCGATATAATTTATGAATATTAATGTGAGTAAATAAGGCTGGTATTCTTACGCTACTGCATGATCCTTAAGTACAGTACAAACTTTGCAAAATGATACATTCTACACATCTCAGCAGAAAGATAGGTATAGGATATTTCATGCCGCGTAAGGATTAAGAAATTCGTTACGCCATAAATAGATTCATATTAGTTGAAATGTTAGTGGTTTCGAACTAAAATTTCGCAAATTTTGTTACTGCTATTCTCAGTCTGCAAAGAAGAGACAGGATATTAATTAATACTAATATTTGGAGATCATACAAGGAAAATGAAACCTTAAACTCAACGTTTCTCGGTTATGCTCTGAAGGAAATTAATGATAAATGAAAGTGAAAGAGAATGGACTAATTAGTGGAATGAAGAAAGTAGAAGGGAATGGAAGAACCAGAATAAACTAATGAGCATGATGATGTCCATCAGAAACTTAACATTGTCTCTGATTGAACCACTAGAAATGATGATTATGTCCATCAGAAACTTACATTGTCTCAGATTGAACCACTAGAAATGATGATTATGTCCATCAGAAACTTACATTGTCTCTGATTGAACCACTAGAAATGATGATGATGTCCATCAGAAACTTGCATTGTCTCTGATTGAACCACTAGAAATGATGATTATGTCCATCAGAAACTTACATTGTCTCGGATTAAACCACTAGAGATGATATATCAAGGCAATCTAGTAGAACTACTTAGGAAGCCATGAAACAAAATACTTAATGTGTGTACTGGATTCCGTCTTAACTATTTTACTGTAGTACTGGGAATTGAATTATTTGTTAGTAACTTACACTGAGACATTCTTCCACAAAGATCAGTAAACGAACTAAATGCAGTTAGATTGGCTTGTTTCCATTTGTCAACTTTGAAGTTTCTACCAAAAACACGTTATTACGTGCTAATTCAATGGCCTTTGTCTCATTGTTACGCACATGACGCAGTTATCAGCCAGCCAATCAATTTAAACTATTTTTCTTTGGTGAAATTTTCGATACTTCCTAACCATGCATCACTGTGGATCTCTCTGTTTCTGAATTGTGTTTGTTACTTCCTCCATAACAATAATGCGGCTACAACGCAAAGCACATGCTCTACTTCAATGTAAGAATGAATCACGTTAAAAACTCACGAATTGCTGAAGAATGCAGTTTTTTATTCTTGAAACGTCTGAATCTATACAAATACCTCTCTAGCTGTGATGTGTATTACTTTTTTAATCTTAAAAACAGTTTGAATTTTTGCTATAAATTAACATTTGATCCAGCAGCATTATTTCAGATTTGGGGGCGCAAGATTCTCCACCGATATAAGATTTAACGTTTTTATTAATCTATTAACCCCTTACCGCATGCTGTGTCATATATGGCACATTCCCTTTTTTCACTTTAGCTTTTGTGTGATTTATCAAAGGGGCCAAATGACTATTTCGTCTGCTGTGTGAGATATTGACATGTGTGAATAAGAGATTTTGGTGTCATCTGGCATGTCCTTTGTGAGTTTTATTAGGCGGTTAAACGTTGACATGTATTTCTTTGTGAAGCAGTGGATTGTTGTCAGTGAAAATATTTTATTGGCGAAACATTGTGCGCACTTTTCCCAAAGAACTGAGAGTATAGTATAGATATACTAGCCCTATAGCATAGTATAGATATTACTGCATGAAGTGATAAATATGGCAAGATCCATTGCCTACACACTTCTAGGAAAATTTACCATACTGCATAGTGTGTCATATACGACACGTACTTATTTCTCATCGGAATTAAGTGAAAAATCTAAAATTCAAGTTTTAATTCATTTTTCAAGTTCTCATATGAGGATTTCCAATACTGATTTTTTCGCTAAAAGAAAAAATCATGCAGTAAGGGATTAATATACAACTGATTAAAAAATATGTATTTCTCAAACTTGGTGCACTCAATTGCCCCCCGTCCACCTCAAATAACGCCTCTGATTTCACCAACTTGTAACAACTAGGAAAACAGCAAATAAGAATGCAGATAGGCCTAAATATCAAGGCTCGACATCTTTGAAGAAGTTCTAAAAAGAATTTGCGTTCTAAAAAGTATAGTTCTTACGCATACTAATGTTCAGGCCTTTCACTGTCCATTCGTTATACAACTGCCAACTAGCACTTACCGCACACAGCATACTACATACATACACACACATTTTTAAACAGTTCCGTATCGCATACGTATACACACGATATACACACAGAAGCATCGTTAGCTAAACAGGTACCGTATAAATTAAACACTTGCTCCTCCTGATAACTTGACGTCACTCAAATAACTATTGTTTGGATTGTAGTCAGATCTGCCATCCATAGGAGACTTCTTGTGGTTTTCGGTCAGTGGATGATCCTGATCAAACTCTTTGTCCTGATTCTTGTCTCCTGGTTTTCGGTCAAACACAAAGCGATAAAAGGCCGAAACGACGATTCCGGAAGTGCAAGGTGCTACCCAGTACAACTGGAAAACAAAAAGAAAAATTATATACAACTAATTTATAAATAAGAAGATGCGTCTATATCTATTCTGTAAAGTAACTAGTAATATTCAATACGCCATAATAAAGCGAAAGTATGTCTTCGATATTTAGTTTTGTCCTAAGAAAGTTACATCTATACGAATAGTGAAATATGCTAGCAGACATAGATGGAGAGATACGTTTTCGTGGAATCTGCAAAGTCCTCAAAACTCTCCTTACTGTTCTTGGTGTCATTTGCTAAAGATTTATGATCCCTGTTACCTAAATATCAACGTTGCCACATCTCTCTGTTGTCCCCTTCTTTTATCTTCCATTTCGATAGGGTCTATACATGTGTTACGGAAGTACGGCAACATTGAAGAAAATGACAGCGCACGTGCAGAAGATTAGCCGAGGATTGTGTGGGAGGAAATGAGCAATGATTGGGACAAGTAATCTGTAAGTTTGTCAGCAACAATATATATATTTATCCAATGAGATAACATTGAGAACGTTAACAATATAAAGTTGGAAGAAATTGGACAAAGATTTATGATATCGTATCAGGGTAGCATTTGCTGTATAGTAGTGGCATGACGGAAAACTTGTTTAAATCATTGGTTGCAGGATTAGATCCCGAAGTCTTTCGATTTGTAAATGTATGGACGCTAAACGATTTATTTATGTTCGCTCTTGTAAAACATGTAGGCCTATTTACGTTTGTATCCGAAAAGTCATTAATCATACGTACACGTGACTTAATTTAATTGTAGGATGGTCAATTTCGCTTCTCTATTCTCTGCAGAGTTCCATATAATACTTTAAAAAACTATCTGTATTTGAGGAGGCACAGATAAGAGTTTGTATTAGGAACACCATATATACTATCTTTCCAGCAAGAAGCTTTTTAGTAAAGATGAACCTTCTTAATTTTAGGTCGGTAGTATCTTGATTAATTTCATGCAGTTTCCTTATCATGAGCCAGAATTTTTCACTTTTTTTTGTACCTTTTGGTTACTGCATCTTATATTATTTAGTCCGAGTCCAATCATCCTATCCCTTTCTCTAGAAGTATCCTGCAATGTGCTCCTTTTTCTCTTTTTACCACTTTCATTACTGTTCATCAGATGCTTTACTCATCGATTTAATTTTCAACATTCTTCTACGCAATCTAGTGTTGCTCATAGGACGATAAAAGAAACGAGGCTCCCTCCGTGCCGTAAAATTTGTATATGACTCTCTTCGTCCCGTAAATGTTGTAGAAGTCTTGTTTAGATTCTCGAAAAGCAATTCTCGTTTCGTCTAGTTTTGTAAAGTTATGCCCTGATTTTTTTTCTTAATTTCGCATAGAAGGTATGAGAATTCTTCTGCGTCACAAAAAGTCTACGAAGCTTGTAACATTATATCTAAACCATATTTATTAAGGAATATAGTGTGTTATGACTTCTGTATCTTTAAACGTTGATAATGTTCTTAATTGTGTGCGTATGATCAATGTTTAGTTTTTATACTATGAATCATGATTAGTGTTTCAGATCTAAAATATGGGTGAACTAGAGTTGCCCTCGAGACTCATGAAATTTCTCATCTGGTCTAGAAAATGAAACGAGCGTTCTGTTTCTTGTCTCGTCTCGATTTTAAAAAAGGTATTTTTAGTCTCGACTCTACTCTCGTTTCTCGATGTGAGAATCGAGACAATTTCTCGTCTCTTGGGAATACTAATAGCACCATAGTTTTAAGGCTTTTCATCCTCAGGTTTTCTTTGTCACTTACAGAGTGCATACCCCACATCGAATAAAAAGCCAACTGCACACATATGTTTTCTTCAGTTCTTGTTCGGCATTACTGGTCAATAGACTTCGTTTATTCTTTAAATGTCTTCATTACCTGAAACTAAAAAACTAACTAACTCAATAGCCTATGGAACCTGGAGGTTCAATGTCGCGTTCACAAAAGCTCTCCACTGAGTTCTATCTTGAGCTAGCTGGATCCAGTTTCTACTCTGGATTCCTATTTCTGCGAGATCCATCTTAATACTATCCTCCCATCTGCGCCTAGGTCTTCCTAATGGTCGTTTTCCGATTGCTCTTCCAGTCAAGACTTTAAAAGCGTTTCTACTTTCTTCCATCCTAGCTACATGACCTGACCACCTAAGCCTCCTAGACTTGATGACCCTAACAATGTTTGGTAAACCGTATAAATTATGTAGTTCCTTGTTATGAAGTTTCCGCCATTCCCCATTCCCGTTCCTCTTGGGTTCGAATATTCGGCTCAGGATCTTCTTGGTTTGGGCTATTCCAGATTTTACGTCATGTTAGCATCTATTGTCGCTTCTAACTTTACTCCCTAAATAACACAACTCCTGCGTTTCTTCCAAAAGTGATATATCTTAGATTCAGAGAATACAGTGGTTCAGTGGTAGACCGCTTACCTGTAGTACGTGAAGTCCCTGGTTGAATTCCCGGCCAATAAAGCTTCTGGTGGACAACACCGTGTCCATAGGTTTTCCCGCAGTACTCCAGTTTCCTCAAACATTATCATTCCACCAATATTTTCATCATCATTCACTTGCCTAAATCATCCATCTCCCTTAGCCTAAAAAGCATAAACGTGGGACGTTAAACTGAAAGACTTCATGTCATTTGTATTTCTATTTTTGTTTTCTTTTTCTTTTTGTTTCTTTTCTTGCACATCTCGTAACTTTTGTTTCGTTCTTCTTGATCTTCATACTGAATTTGATTCTGAATAGTTCTTACACTCCGTTCATGCATGTTTTTAATTATTTCTCATTGTCCGGCAACAGCACATTGTCCGCAAACCTATGCGTGATTATTTCCTGTCCATAAACAGTTAATCATAGGCTGTAAATGTCCCTGATTTTTTTAAAGTACTTCTTTGAAATGGAGATTAAACAAAAATTTGGTTACACTAAGCATCTTTGATTATTACAAACAGATGTGCTATCCTAGCAATAATTTTATGTGACAATTTTCCTTGTACACAGCATTTGTTCTGTAAATTTATAGCAAGCACTGACAAATTTTTGAAATTCTACAGCCCAGTGCTTGACATGAATAATACTGTTGATATCGCAATTAGTATTATGAAACTAATTAGTCAGAGCTTGTCCTAAATTTCCTACACAACTTTGTGAGTGTCTTCAAAACTTACTTACCCAGTGCAGTGTCCAATTGCCTGTCCATATCGAAGGACCTAGAGTTCTTGCAGGATTCATGCTTGCGCCTGTGTATGGGCCCTGTAAAAGGAATAAATAATACATTTGTGTTACTTCTGTAAATTCTTTAACACTCAACATTTTATTGAATATAAATTATTATGTCTCGCTACTTTAAAGTGGTATATACACTTCGTATCGACTATCTAAAATAAACCCGCTTGTTTTATAGGTGTTATTTCTGCTTCATAAATTGGCAGATCATCGCAGAGAGAGAGATAAGCTACTTCCACAGTGCTTTAAGAAGATATAATAATCTAATACGTATCACTGACAAATGAAAAATATTATTATTAATAATAGTTGTTATTTAATACTGAAGTAATGACAGTATGACTGTCAGTGACTCATTGAAACTTGAGCTGAGTTGATTTTAACGTTCCTTTCAGCAGCGAGGCTATACGAGACGTGGACCTACTGATTACCATGGAATCCGAAACACATGAGCTCCGCAGGAATTGAACTCGTGTCCCCGGCGCCGAAGATGCGTGCGCGAAGGAGCTCTCATGATACTTTAGATGGGAAATTTAAATTGTATAAGACCTCTGTTAAAACATGAAATTGCAAAATGTAATCACAACTTTTTGTTTAGGAAAAGAATTCGTGAATTGTTACCAGTAATGCATCTAACAATACTGTTAATTTCTTCAGTTTGCTTTCCATTTTAGAAATACGCTATATAGCGTTTCAAAGCATATTTAACATGTAGCCAGGCCCGCAACTAGAGGGGGGCTAGGGGACCTGGCCCTCTAAACATTTCGTGGCCCCTTCAGATCTCAATACAAAGAAGAAACACAATTTAGATATGTGCAAGAGAATGTTTAATGACTTGGCCCCCCCTAACATATCCATGGCTCCCCCAAACCTCTGTGGCTGGTTGCGGACTTGCATGTAGCAATGTCGTTAGGGATGCACACGAGATAAGATTTGTGGCTGTCTCGACTCGAAAATGTGCCGTAAAAGTGATGTCTCGACTCGAAAAATGTATATTTCTCTATTGGAAGAGCCGTGTCTCGACTCGAATTTTGTCAGGAAAATCCTGTCTCGACTCGTCTCGTGCGCATCCCTAAATGTCGTCCACTGAATATTCAACTTCAGTTTAGCTCTGAAATATTTATAAAGCTCAAACACGAATTGAAATTATTATTTAAAACTTTATGCGTTATTATCAATAATTTCAAAATGTAATGTTTATTAACTAAACTAATTAAGAGATGTAGAAATCTGATCTTTCATTTTCCCATGGTGTTTTATATATATATATATATATATATATATATATATATATATATATATAATATTCTCATAATGTGTTACAAATTTTGTATATTAATAATATTCATTCACTTTTTTCAAATTTTCGTTTACGTCAATGTTACAGGAAAACCGAAATGTAGATTCTTTTTAGAAACCGGTTTTACGCATTGCTAGTATACACAGATTTGTCTTAAGGTGGGGGACGCGGTGGCTAATGCATTAGCCCGTCGTGGCCGAGTGGCTGGGTAGTTCGTGGCTTGTAGTCGAGTGAGCTGGTTCTCGGCGTGGTTCGCTCGAGGTCACTGGTGTTTCTTCGAGCAGCTATTACTGCTAGTGTAGTGTGTCGATTCCTCTTTTGTGTGTGTGTGTTATTTGACTGAATTTAATACTATTTTTCACCTGCTCTTCATATTATCACATAGTTTTTTGGTTTTTTTTTTTTTTTTTTTTTTTTTTTTTTTTCTTATTTTTGGAATTCAGTTTTCTGACAAGTTCGATATGAACACGATTCGCCTCAATACACTTCGTATCAGTTTTCAAAGTGTTGTAACTGTGCCAACTTCTATTATTTTACATGAGTGGATTAGGGATACCTTTGGGTTACCCTTGGAAACTGCGCTCAGAATAGAAATGGATTTTCCGCGTAAGCTATTATATATTAAATTAAAAACTCAGGAAGATTGTGAACGCATTTTAAATGTATTTACAGATACTGTTAAGTATTCTGATGCGGTAGGTTCATATAACCTACCTATTGATTCTGCATCATATTTGATTAAATTGGTCCGCATTCATGCGGTTCCAATGGAACTTTCCGATTTACACCTTAAACAAGTTTTTCTTTCCTATGGGGAAATTCTAAGTCTTACTGATGAACTCTATTCTACTGGACATTTTTACCCGGTGCGTACGGGGCGGAAATTACTTAAGATCGTCCTCAAAAAGAACATTCCGTCATATGTCACAGTTCATGGTCTTCGTTTGTGGGTGACATATCCTGGACAAATTAAAACTTGTGCGCGATGTGATAGTGATCAGCATTTGATTTCTCAATGTGATAAACGACTGCCTAAACGTGCTCCTGTGACTGTTCCGGTTTCTGGAGGTTCTCGACTACCTCCCGAGTCAAATTTACGCTTGGCTCCGCCTCCAGTGCAACTTAAAGCTGTTCCAGATGTTACTAACTTTAGTGTTTTTCCTGTACTTTCTACTCCTTCCCTAGTCAAGACTACTAGTGCTGATGGTGATGTGGAGAAGAACCATCCCTCTCTTAGTACCCCTGGAGCTCCTTCTTTAGAGAAATCTTCTGTAACTATTTCGCCTGTTGATGTTTCCAGCACAGGTGTGATACTACCTTCTATTTCTTCTGGATTGAATCAGGTAAGTTTGGATGATACTTTAGAGGCTGCTGCTGCGATGTCGTTAGTAGTGGAATCGTCTCTTTCAACGCCCTCAGTGAACGTTTCAAGTGACCACTCAGTACATGAACAACACGCTGCAGTATCTAATCCGGAACTTGTTAAATCTCCTAGTGTTTCTGTTATTCCCAGCGCAAATTTGCCTAGTGTGATGAATGTTGAGATGGTACCTTTGGATAATTCGAAGAAAAAGAAACGTCCTCTCCTTGATAGTAAAGCTCCTAAAGTTCAAAAAGTGCTTGACTCATCTCTGTCTGATGAACCTAGTATTGCTCTCCGCACGCGATCTAAACAACTTTCGCAACCACAGGTGCCAACTGTGTCTAATGAATCTTCCTATTCGTCCAACCAAAATGCTGAAACGCCATCTTAATTTTTGGTAATTTTTTGGGGGGTTTAAATTTTTGCGGTGTGGTACTTTTTCTGCTTCGTGCATACGCTTTGCATTTTGTATATTACTCCTCTGTGTTTTACATTTTTACTTTTCTATTTTCCATATTATGTATGGTGTTAGGATTGGTACTATAAACTTTAACGGACTTTCTTCCGCTACGAAACAAGATGCAGTTGCTGCCTTTATTAATACTAGAATGATTGATATTTTGTTTGCCCAAGAGGTTAAAATTACTGATTTACACGGTTTATATAATTATACTTTTATTAGTAATGAAACTGTAGCAGGTACAGGTACTGCACTTATTTATCGCAGTGATTTACAACTCGATCAGGTTTATAATTATCCTGATGGTCGCATTATTACTGGCAATTTGGAAACTATACACCTTTGTAATTCCTATAGTCCCTCTGGCTCGCAAAACCGTATTCAACGCAATAATTTTTTCAGCGATGACGTTGCTACTGCATTGCATGCTGGTACTCGATCTATTATTTGGGGAGGCGATCACAATGAAGTTCCCGGTTCTCAAGATTCCTTACAGAACCGTGCCCCTTCCACAAATTTGCTTCATGTTCTTAATCAATTTGGTCTCGTGGATGTTTGGCGTCATTTTCACCCTCACGACCCGGGTTATACGTATGTTCATTCTCAAGGAGAATCTCGCATCGATGCTTTTTTCATCTCTGCATCCTTGCTTCCTTATGTTCAGAGCATACAACTGGTCCCAGTCTGTTTTTCTGATCATCATTCTGTTCTTTTAACTGTTAATTTACCTGTAACACAATATCTACGAAAATCTTTTTTTGGCATCTTAATACTAGTATTTTGTCTGATCCATCCTTTCAAGCACTTCTTCGACACAAATGGAATGAAATAAGTAAGCAATCCTTACGTAAGCGTAACATTATGCAGTGGTGGGACTCTCGGGGTAAACCTACCCTTAAACGTCTCTGTCGAGACTATTGTCGTTAGCGAAGTAAAACCTTTCATGAGCAGTATAATTATTATTACCGACTTTTGCATGAGTACCATCTTGCTTATCAACAAGGGGCTCCTGTTTTATCACAAATCAAACAGGTGAAAGCTTTCCTTTTATCATTACATCGTACCAAGTTATCCGGTATTAGTGTGAGGAGTAAAATTATTTCGAGTCAGCCCACTGAATCTCCCGGTCTGGTTCAAGTAACTGCTGAAAGACGTCGGGGCAAGCAATGGCTAATCGGTAAGATCCAAGATGGGGAGGGTCGTTTATGGTTGGGAACCAATGTTGCTCCTTGTTTTACCCGTTATTATACCCGTCTTTATAGCCGACATCCTTCTTCTCCGTGCCCTGATGATTTGTTTTCTGAGTTGACTCCCTTAGAAACTGCGGCTCAAGATGTTATGAATGCCCCTTTTACTGAAAATGAAATCAAGCATGTTATAATGACCACGCCAAGACATAAATCTAGTGGTGTGGATGGATTTCCTTATGAATTTTATCAAACTTTTGCTGGTATTTTTATTCCTTTTTTTACCGAACTTTTTAATGATTTTCGTGTCAACTTACGTTTATGGACCTCTCTTACGCATAGTATTATAGTTTTACTTCCGAAGCAGTCTCAGTCCCCTTGTGTCACTCAATACCGGCCTATAAGTCTTACTTGCTGTGATTATAAACTTTTAACCAAGGTTCTTGCCTTTCGTTTACGTAATTTCCTCCCAAATATTTTACATTTTGCCCAATTTGGTCATGATGTCCAACACCTCTTATATTTGGCGCTAGCAAATATTCGTGACACCATCGCTTTTTTTTAGCGTTATCCCACTCGCGCCACAGCAATCTTAAGTACTGACTTTTCCCAGGCCTTTGATAAAATTGATCATGACTATCTTTTTCGTGTTTTGGATGCATTACATTTGGGCACCAGTTATTTTAATATGCTCCGTGCTCTTTATCGAGATCGTACGGCACAATTGAAACTTAATGGAGCGCTTACTTCTTCATTTCGGCTTGAACGTGGTCTTATTCAGGGGTGTCCTTTGTCCACCCTTTTGTACAGCATTGCAGTTATGCCTTTTATTAGTAAAATTTATCGTGAAATTGATGGCATATGTATTAATAAGGCGGTTCTCAAACTACAAACGTACGTTGATGATTTTAGCTTCTTTTTTCATTCTCAAAGTGATCTTGATACGATTCAAGATAATTTGCACTTATTTAGTCAAGCATCAGGTGCGACCCTTAATGTTGATAAAACTAAATTGTTATGCCTTTCCGAACAAACACATACGTCCTTGGTTTCCCCCTTCACATCTGTTTCTTGTCATAAAATTCTTGGTATTACCTGGTATCCATCCGTTAAACATACCATCTCGGTAAATTATAATCTTGTTGTTTCTAAGTTGGTTACTTTATTCTATCAACATAAAACAAGAAATCTTACCCTTTTTGAACGTGCCACTTTTATTCAGGTTCATGCTCTTAGTCTTTTATATTTTATTGTGCAAATTTTCCTGCCCTCGGTTGCTATTCTTAACAAAATAAACAAACATATGTTATATTTTCTTTGGTATCAACATACTCTTCGGGTAAATCGCCAGGTAGTTTGCAGTCGACCTTCTGTTGGAGGCCTTGGTATCAAGGACATTGCTTTACAGGCCAGATGTCTTTTTCTTCATAGAACCTGTAAATTGCTTTGTGTTTTTAGCAATTCCTTTTCGTCACAATACATCATGCGCTGCCTGAGTCACGTGACACTGCTCCTGTCTCCGTTCATGGCTGGTCACCGACCTATCTTTATTTAAAAACAGCAGTTCTCGATATTGCATATGGCCTTATCGCACGGGCTCGGCTTGAAGATATGACCGTTTCACAATTATATCAATATTATGCTTCTCCCTCTTGCGTTCCGCTTATAGTACGTAAATTTCCTAATAATAACTGGCCTCAAATTTGGCGTAACATTGGTTCCCCAGTTTTATCTTCCCCCTTACGTTCGCTTTGGTATTTATTGGTGCATAACTTATTTTTAACGAATGCACGAGCTTATAACATGGGCATTTCTCCTGCTTTCATCTGTCCATATTTGTGGACAAACCGACACCCTCTCACATCGTCTTCATACATGTACTCGGATACACCCTCTTTGGCAAAAATATACTCAGATTCTTGCCAGAATCCTTCGCACTGGTACCGAATATATAACTTGTGACAATATGATTTAGCGCCCCGATTTTGTTTTCTTCCCTCCAGTTAAACATAATTTTGTTGTGTGGTTGACAATTACAACGGCTGATCTTTTTCTTCATCTTTCTACGGATTTCTCCCCGGATTTATACATTTCTTGGTTATCTTATTCTCTTTTGCGTATACCTGTTCCCCAACGTCATCGCTGGTTTGCTCAGTATTATCAGGCGATCTATTATTTTTTTTTTTTTTTTGCTTTAACTACTGGTATATGTTTATTTTTTTTGTATTTCTTGTTATTAGTTGCATTTTTCTAATTGTTATTATTGTAACTATTATGTAATTGCTCAATAAATACTATTAAAAAAAGTGGTAGAGCATTCACCACTGGTGCTTGGGGTTCCTGGTTCAATCCCAGCTAGCGCCGTGTGGACTTTGTGGTGGACAAGCACCGTGCTCGTGGGTTTTCTCGGGGTTCTCCCACTTTCTTCATTCCACTATTTCACTCATCTCTCATCATCACCGTCTCCTTTAGCCTAACCGCATAAGTGTGGGACGTAAAACTTCAAGATTTCATTTTTTCTTAAGGTATTCTCCAATATAGCAGAGATTATTTTTAATGTCCTGTAACTTGCATAATTTTTGCCATATTAATTTATCACGAGTATGCCATAATGGATCATACCATCCCAATTCAATCACTGCTGTTGTGGGGAAATATAATATTCACCCACATTTACTGTAGAATTCAGGACACTGTATGTATTGGCTGAGATTTGTTCAGAAATAACAAGTTAATAAAATGAAATAAGTTTTTTATAAGTCACCCTGTTGAGAAAGGTTAATTTATCCATGCTCATACTTACCGCTGCTATACTGATAACAGTAATGAGAAATCCGAATTTTAGAGGCACTGAATCCTGGTTATTCGCGTTTCTTTTATCCCAAACGCTGCAGACAAGAAGCATCAAAATTCCAGTTATCAGGATTTCAACGAGGAACGCCTGGACTACAGTGACATCTGGGTGCGGAACTGTTGTACAGAAACCATTCGTCGAGTTCAGCAAATGCGCTGGAGTCACCATCTAGTGGGAAGAAAGAAAAGTTATTAGTTATACCCTGCAACGAAAGATTTACAAATGAATATAAATAAGTTGTATGTTCTAACAGTTCTTTCTATCGTGTGTAAAAGGAAATGTAACAGCACTTTAAGCATTGTGATCCCACTTTATCTTAATTATATTGAATAATTCAAAGATAATGAAGGAAATAATATGTATTTTTTTAAAAAAAAAAGTATTGAGTCTCTGGATGTCTAAAGTGATAACATTTATTGCGGTATGAAAATAACATTTGCACATGCACCATTTTGTTCGATGACCTATCACTTAAACGGGAAAACCATAATCCCGTCGATATGGGAACTTCCGGGATTTATGATTTAAAAAAAATGATACATGGCTTTCACAGGATTTTATGAACTGCAGATACGAAACAAAAAATAGTCTCATGGTGCCATGTCTGGGCTATATGATGGATGCATTAAAATCTTTTAGTCAAGTTCTCTCATTTTCTGACGGGCCGTTAAAAAGGTATGCAGCCTACTGTTGTGAGCATGGTACATGACACCCTTTCCTTTTACAGTTAAGGACGTTTCTATAGAATTGCATAGGTTCACTCGCGCTAGTTGCCAACTGAAGAGATCCGAGTCTATCGTCCTACCAAGTGGCAGCAGCTTCTGATGCACGATGCTCTTTCAATCCTACGAAACGCACAGTATAACCTCCCTGGACCTCCGTATGAGCTTTGCCACAGACTATGGAGCTTTTCCTCGTTTCGATCGGCATTTTTTTTTTTTTTTTTTTTGCGCACATTGTTGCCGTACGTTATCCAATTTTCATCTCTCGTGATCAATCGCTTCAGAAATGGCTCTATTTCGTTACATTTCAGTAGAGATTCGTACATAGAAATTCGATCGTGTAAATGTTTTTTTTTTTTCAGTCAGATCGTGTAGCATACAAACGTTGAGCTTCTTTTTGTAGCCAATTGTCTCCAAACGGTTTAACACTGTTTCGTAATGGATGGTGATATCATTGGTAATGTCATCATTAATCGCATACCGATCATGCTCGACATTTGCCAGTATCTCATCAAGTCAGGGTCGTAACTTTTGCGGGTGCAGTGAGGTCAACTGCCCCCAGAGAGGCTCCCCGTCGTTCGAGGGAGGGGGGGGGGCACTTAAGACAAAATTTTCTTACTCCACATACGATGCGAACATGAAATTATAAATGAAGCATCAAACATGTTCACTACATTACATAAACCAAACAGCACACAAAAGTTAAATAAAACAAAAATGAATCGTGGGTCCATTTCAGTAGAAAATGTCTACTATAACATTTATTCGTATGGCTTTGGGATTTGTCAATATTGTCCCCTTAACTAATTTGTCGTGTATGGAACGGGTCCAGAGGCGTAGCTAACTGCTCCGTAGACCTTGTCATGCGGAAGAGCCCACAGGCTGCGGGGGGAATGAGTAACAAAAAGCGTTAAAAAGCATGTCGTTCGGCTCCAGTAATAATTGATACATTTTTTGTTCTACTGGAACCAAATATTGATTGTCTTATGTACTGTATATACGTAAACGAAAGGCATATTCTTTTTAGTACCGATTCTTTGTCTTTTTCTAATGGTGAAGTACATACTCCTAACAGTGAAGCACATACCACTTGTAAAAATGGTTCCCACTTGAAAAAAGTTTGAGAAACTCTGAATTAGATGAATGAACACAACGAGCAGGTGATAAAGACAGTATTGACACGCAGTAAAGAACATAAATGTCGGAATCGATGGTTTTGAAGTACATGTACAACATTTATAGTTCCATAATTAATCGCACACTGCTAAACCTTCTTTACACCCTTCTATCAGGGCATAATTTGAAGTGGCAAGGAGGGTGCAATTCTCCTCTCCCCCCGAGATCAAGAGATACATACATTTTAAATAATTATACAGTAATGCGTATACTAATAAAAAGCGTGAAATTCTTATATGAGTGAATCTGCTCCGAGAGTAAAGCCATACACTGACGTTATACATCGGCTACTATGGAAATTACTTTTTTTGTCTTCATATGTACTCAAATTGTGTATAGCAGTTGTCAGAACATGTAGAAATTAGTTTAATTCAAGTATAATATTTATCACTACTATGTATTAATACAATTCAAATTGTTAGTATAACCTAACCAGATATATAATATGTAAGAATATACAGTAAACTCTCGACTTACGACTCGTAAGTAATACGTGATTTATGCCTTCGGTGCGAACTATCCCTAGTTCGATTCCTGGTGGAGACACTCTGTCAAAAAAAGTGTAAAACACTTTTTCAGGCCAGCCACCCTGAATGAGGTTTTCCTGGGTTTTTCCCATTCACACCAGGCGATTGCCGGGATGGTATCTAACTTTATAGGTCCCAGGCCGCTTCCTTCCTTCCCCCATCCTTTCTTCCCTCTCTTTCCCTCGGATTGTGTGCTCGCCGAGGGACGTCATCCCTCAAACGTGACGCGCTAAATGGCCTTAGATGCCGAAAACCCAGAAATTTAAGTCTAGATCATAAATACGTGATTTACATTAATTGTAGTTGCGTAATAAACCTAGAAAATTACAACTAATAGGGCATATGAACATGTTTGAAGATTTTGAGGGTTTGACATTCAGTGTATAGTAAGCTACGGTACAGGTTATCGTATATAATTTTACATATGTAGTTTTAATATATATGTATTTATATCCCAGTATATATATTTATATCCCAGTAAATATAGTCCTGAATCACCTTTCAGTTATAAAGTAATAATGTGTGTATATGTATTGTAAATATTTTGCATTTCTTACGAAGTTACACATAAACAATTTACAAATTCAACGTAAAATTCAAGTTATGGAACTCATAACTTACGTAAGTCGAAGGATTACTGTGTATGGAATTCAAAATTTGATTAAATCCTGTGTTAACAATTGTGAACAATTTGGATAGAGGAGCTCAAATGTGGTATAATAACGTTAAACTTTTTCTTTCTTTACCAGGACAGTGTTTGAAAATCCAGGGTTGTCTTAAATTCAAGAAGTGACAAAGAAATCAACTTTAAGCTACACTAAAGTTCCTAGCACGAACCTCTGACTAACTGGCGATTTCCAGGTAGGGAATGTGCAGTCAGCACATCGGGTTTCCCAGCAAGGCCGCCCATCAGGGAGGGGAAGGTGGGGCGCTCGCCCCCCTAGAGGAAATTGTACTTCGGAATATAGAAAACCCAATAGACTTTTAGAATAGTTACATCAAAATTTGAAACTATATTTGAAATGTCGCTTATACTTGCCCCCTTGGAAACCACAACATGGACGCCCTTGGTTCCCAGCGCTGTCGTTACTAGTTTTGCTGATAGAAGTCCTGGTGGTTTTAGTCACTGACGAAGCCAGTTTTAATTTCTTGGGGAGGGACCAAAAGGGAGAGGCAGAGAAACATTTAGGGTAGCAGGTATTTTTTGCATGCCAAAAAGGATAGTTTTAAATTGCTTGACCTATATGACAATGGTACAATACGTTTGGAGTGTCATTCAGAGACAGACGAAGGCACCAGAGACCACAGTCCCCTTTTACCCCCTCCGGCATCAGGGCTGGCTAGTTCCAATAGGCTAACTAGATAGTGGCGCATAGCAGTAGCGTACGCAGGAATTTATTTCGGGGGGTCCAAACCCAATATTAGGGTATTTATATTAAAATTTCTAAAATTGCCCCAAATATTAGGCTAATTTTACACAAAAGTCGAAATTTCGGGGGGTCCGGACCCCCAGGACCCACCCCGTGCGTACGTCCCTGGCGCATAAGCAGTAAATTTTAGGAACTACCCTATTGTTTTCTGCTTTTCAAAATTTCCAACACTAGAGTGAATACTTTACAGCTATCTGTGTAAAGCAAAGTACAATTTACGGTAGAAAACTTCAGCGCGTAAGTAGTTGATCAAAAACGAAATGACATCATGTTCAGGTCAGGAAGATATTGGACGGGATGTTTTGTAACAGTAGGGTTATGGGGTGAAATGTGAAGAGTGACAAGGGGCGCAGAAATATTTCTCGCGTAGGGTGTCAAAATCACTGGCTCTATCTAGCGTCATCACTGATTTTCATGTGACATACGAAAGCAGTTTATGTTAACAGTACTTGTTTTATTGAAGCAGCTACATACATAATAAGAAACATACCATCAAGTTTAAGAAGTTCTCGGAATAACACATAGATGGCAGAAGTAGCAACGATTCCGTTGTAAATACGTGCTGCCATCTTCCTTATCCATATAAACATCTGGGTGTTCTTTTCTTGAATTTTAAGTGTTACACGTATAAGAACAGGTTAATAAGTGAAATTAAATTTATTGGTAACACGTTTTGACAACTTATGTCTTAAATGTGTTTGAAAATATGTCCTAACTTTGTTTTCGATGTGTTTGACAAGAAGCAGTGTTTTAAATACGTCCTGGAACACTTATTAGTATACTTCAGATACACGAAGAACATTTTTTAACGCTTTTTAACCCCATTTTCACCACAAGATCTGTTATAGAAGTTTTTAAAGACTATTTTATTTTTTATACAATGTGGCATGGAAATGCACTGTAAAACACTTGAATTCATACTCAACTTCATTGTGTTAGCTTACTCAGCTTCCTACTGTATTTTCATTACATACTTAAGACAGGGGCGGATCAAGGACGGACTTCTGGGGGGGCCGGTGAGTTGGAATACTGCTACTTAGAGCTACCTTTAAGAGGTCCAAACTCTGGGATGGGTTTTATTTATATATATATAAAATAAGAAAGTTTCCTCTTCTGCGGGGGGGGCAATCGCCCCAATCGCCCCCCCTGGATCCGCCACTGACTTAAGAGATGCTCAAGAATCTTACGTGAAGAAGGCCATATCCTAACGTGGCTCCAAGGCACTGTGAGATTATGTAGACCAAAGCTGTTGGTATGGACATTAAACCAAGAGTCACTGCACAGCAGGTCACAGCAGGATTTATATGGGCCTGACTCAGATGTCCAATACTCTGAAAAACAAACAAATGTCAGTCATAGTAAATAAGCAACTTACTCTTTATAGACAAACTTTTCCGAAAAAGCTTTATAACTTTGTTCTATTTCACTAACAGATATTTTAGTTATAATTGCAGCATAACGTGATTTAATTTATAACAAATTGGAGCGAGAAACTTTAGTGTAGTGGCCCGTACCTCTTATTTAAAAATAAAATAAGATTCTGGACAAACTTTCTCCTACAATGAAACAGTCCAGGTTTTTTATTAATTTCATAAAAATTGAAAGGTGAAATAAATAGTTCCACCTTGATTCTTATATCTATAAAGACTATAAAGGCAATGTGAAGTACTTGAACTCAGCTGAAGGGGTAAACTTTAATTCGCTCAGCAATAACATTAGTGGATTCGTATAACCGAAATTGATGTTTGTAGTCCAAAATACGTATTAGAAGTTACGTAAAGAAATAAAGTAGTTACATATTATTTAAACGATTTTTTTAAGTGTTTAGGTACTTGCGGCAAATAAGGCCCACCTAAGAAAAATTGCTTCATTACGTAAATACTTATAATGTAATAGACATAAATTGATATGCATTTTATTTGTCAATGTTTTATCTACCTTATGGTATATTTACTTTAACTTAAACATTGAACTAACTGTATGAAAAACGTACTAAAAGAGAAACATACAAAATGGCCTTATTGCCAGCACGGTAGGTAAATAAGATCCACTCTATTTGAAAAGTAAAATTTTACCATTGAAAGACCATTGAACTCAATTAATACCTAATATTTTTACAGCACTTTAATACTAATAATAAAATTACATTTAGTAACAATATGGATATGAAATAACAAGGATATAGTAATTTTCCATGTGTTTGTAATGTACTATTACAGTTGAAAGTAATGGCAACTTTTTTTACGCACCCTGTACCTAGTAATTTTTTTTATTCGATTTCGGTTTAGTTACACAATTTATTTACTCTCTTTACTTCAAATTAAATGTAATGAATCGAAAGGTTTCATTAGTAACCATATTCCCACTGAATAATATATTTATTTATATTTTGATTAAGTGTAAATCCCATTTTCGCATATACAAGTTGAATAGTAACAAGGTTTATCAGGCCGACGTCATACCAAAAAATAATTCCGTCATTGGATATAAATTTTCTTAATTTCAGACCAATGTAAAATTCAGTCAGGTACCTAATCTTTCCCTCACCCCCTCTCACTAGTCCATAGTCACTTTCAGATCCGGTTATATCTGGATTTGCCAAATTTCTATTTGTTTTGTAATTTCCGCGGCTGGTAGACTCCGACCTCATTGGTGGAATTTTCCAATCCCTGTCGTTTTCGGCGCAATGTTAATAGAATAATCAAGGACGCATCTGGACGCACAACTCGTGACGTGTACTGTCGCATTTCAACTGGGAAAACTAGGATTTTAATAGAATTCAGGTAAAAATCTGATTTAATTTCATAGTTGAACATTGAAGGCTGTGTAGGAGCCCCAAAAAAGAAAAAATCTACATTTTTTGTAAAGAAACAATAAGTTAGTGAAACATCCAATTCTGGTTGACAGGACGCCATGTTGTTTACAGGAGAGTGATTTTTGATCTTTTAAAACTCAGTTAGGGATTAGGGGAAATACGACCTGGTTTTGTGTGTATTTTGTCCGTGTATAGAGTAAATGTGATTTTTTATTATTATTATTCAGTAAGTGCATGTACATGGTAGGTTTCGTAGTGTAATGCTAATCAGCAGAATGGCAGCTTAATTTAACAAAAGGAGGCCCCTATTCCCTTTCCAAATTGAACCATTTCTAGCGGGGGAATGGGTTAGTTGTTGTTTGTTTTAAAGCCTTTTCCCCTCTCAGGGGAAGGGTCCCTCAATAAACCTCGTTAAGGTGCCCCCAGGGCATCAATCTTTAGTAATAATTTTGTAAACAATTGGTCAGGTCAATTGGAACTAGGGTTAACTATTCTCATTTTGCCCCCCATCAAGTTTCAATAGAGCCAACTCTATATACCGACAAGGAGTAATATGATTAAAGGTACTTGCCTTTAATATGCATGTAATTAAATGGTGCTTGATTAGTTAGTATTTATGTGTAGTATTTATAGTGGTGTGTGTAGTTAGTAGTTCTGAGTGAGTGCATGATTTTACCATAAGGACAGTGTATTAAATATGCGTCAATTTAGTACCATTTTTCTAACTATACATAAATAAACGAGAGTAAATATTAGATTTCTGATTAATGAGTACAAGTATATATTTCAGTACACGGTAAATTATGCCTCCACTACAGCGCCACCGTGTCCGTTTTCGGTAGTCAATTGTTTGTTGACATTACGACGTCGCATGACTTAGTGATCTAAGTTGTTTGATTTTGGCCATTTATTCTCAAATTACATCCCATGGACATGGTTTTCGGTTCGAATGAGTATGCATTTATATGAAATAGCATGAGATCTTACTATTTTGAAAATTACAGCTTGCTATGTCATTTAGAACCCGAAATATCCACTGAAATAAAGAATCCATATTTTCTTAATAGAGGTAAAGTCCATATGCTGCTACTATTTGTTTCAAAATGTAGTTTTAAATTCTCTTTTCCCGTGGCTGTAGAAAATTTCCATTGTTGCTTTAGTTTTATCAGCAAATCAGAAACAAATTAATCGTTGACAATTTAACTTTCAGTAAATACACGTATGATTTTTTTTACTGCGAAGTAAATACAATTTGGGTGCTTCGAAACAAAGAGTCCGTGGTTCGATGAATGTTATCGTGTAGTAGTTTGAGCGTGATAGATTGTGATAATTATATATTTATTAGTGTGTAATGTAAATATGTGTATGGCCTGCGTGTAAAATGTATGAAATAGGGTGTCTATAAAATATTACTTCGCGCGAAAATGAGTAAATAATGAATGAATGTAATGATATAATTATAATATGATATAAAATATGAATGAGATGGTATGACACCTATATTTAAATAAATAGGCCTAGTGTATGTTATATAGTGAGAATATGAATATGTTTACTAAACATCTCTCGCGTTTTGACTTCTACACCAGTACATTCATCCAACCGAGTTTGCTATTTGGATAGTAAAGCGTAGTTGGGAATTGTAGCCTATGTTACTTCGTATTTAAGTACCTCATAGTAACAGTCCCGGATTCTTAAGCCTTTCATCAGATAGAGTAGTATCATGTGGGAATTACTTCTGAAGGTTGACAGAAATGATAATTAAGAAAACTAACTGCTATATCCTGTGATCATCGAAAAGTACAGGTTCGGTCATTTGTACCTTTAACATTCATTGACTCTCCGAGATTTTTTTTTCGTTGCTGACCCTATTTATTATGCAGTGCTCATATAACTTAGATCGGACTATCCGATTAAATCAACCACTACTAAATTAATATTTATGTCAATCGCGTACCCGGACGTCGACCCATGACCCTCTTAAGTATTTTCGTTTCTTTTCTTAGTTTAATTAGTTGATGGAAATTAACGACGTCCCAGACTTTGGCATGTCTGCGCAGGGTAGCCATCGGTGATGTTTGGTCATTGAAAATCACCGATCCAAAATTCAGTTTATTTTAATTTTTTTATTTTGGCAAATCAGTAGTTAGGGATATCTTAGCTATTACTCTAGTTTCATTACTATTCTGAACTTTCTTAGTTTCCAAAAGGTCGGATGATTTTTTTTCTCTTTGAAATTCTAAGTTAGCGCCTTCTCTAACCTTCCGGTGGATTCCGGGATCTGCAAGGGCGTTGACCGGATACGGTGAGTGGTGGGATTTCCCTAAAGCCTTTGTCTTTCCGAAAATCCCATCGAGGACACAGACTCGTCTCGACTTTGCAGACATCTTTTTTCGGCTATTTATTTGGTAAGCCGAACCCCTTTTGGCATAAAAGAGAGTATTTGGTTATAGTATGTTGTATACGCAAATTCGACCACTTATCTTTTGTAGTTGTAGTGTTCTGTCTCCTCTCTTTTTACCTATCCTTCTTCTACTTCTTCTCTAAAGTTTTTTTTATTTTTTCAACCTTCCCCCCCCCCGGTTTTGAAACTCATGAAAACATACAATATTCATATCACTAATTTCGATCGTATGTACTAACTGAGACATCGAGGAATACAATTCGTGGAGGTATTTCAGCACAACCTAGGACCATTTTCGCGATATTCAATCCACCACGGGAGAAACTGGCGAGAAGGTACACTATAATTTCAGATTCCCAGAAACTTACTTGTTATTCATTGATCGTACAACTTATACCGCTGATTACTGATTTCTGGTTTTCTTTCTATTGATTGGTTATATGATGTATGTATTATAGTTTGGGCCCACTAGTTTCGAATAACATTGATTTTTTTTCTTTCTCTGTATATACATCTATGTATGTACTTACATATTTTGAAAGTTACGTGCCTGCTCTATTTGTTGTATTTCCACCTCTTATGTCAACTTATTAAATAACACCAATTATTTCTTTATACGCGGATCTTAGTAAATTGAGAATTATTATTAATTATCGGGTTTATATATATAAAGTTTCAATGTCGCAACCTTATGAAAAGAAAAAGAATTTTGTTAGTCAGGGTTTTTGTTTTGTCTTTGAGCCAATAAAATGTGAATACTTATTGAATATAAAAAGGTTATGTAGAATTTAAACGTCGACGAAATACTGAGATGGATATTAAAGTGAAATTTATTATATTGAGTAATATGAAAAAAAAAATATATATATATATATATATATATATATATATATATATATATGAGTATGTATGTAAAGGGCTCGGTATTTACCCTGGTTGTTTTAGGCTGCTATAGATTTTTGACACCCGACACTGACCAACTATTTGTGATATACAGTATTACCGCGTAAATTGT
Organism: Thermobia domestica; assembly: GCF_964235325.1. Classification (NCBI taxonomy): domain Eukaryota; kingdom Metazoa; phylum Arthropoda; class Insecta; order Zygentoma; family Lepismatidae; genus Thermobia; species Thermobia domestica. The sequence goes on along the minus strand of NC_137466.1, from coordinate 194,360,738 downwards.
AATAAATGACATTTTGTTGAGTTGTTATTGATGTTTGTGACTATTAAAGTTGAATATCATGTTAAATACTGCATGTAAATAGAACAAGTAGCAGGTCGTAAGAAAAGTAAAAATAACCCTAATCCTTATCCAAATTTATTTTGCGAGATCATAGTGAACTCAGTAAACTACGAAACAGTGCGCCCCACCAACGAATCCTTCTATCAGTAATATATGAAACAAATCCTCCCCTACGACTGGAAACATAACTATTTGGCTTTCGTCAGTTCAGTGACTACAATCTCTTGACTCCACAATCTATACTGGTAATAAAAATTTAGTGATCTTAAGTTAAACTGATTTTGGCTAATAATTTAGTAATGTGAATACAGGACCTACGATGGGTCCATTGAGATATCGTATAATGGAAATAAGTTCCCAATGTTTAGGACTGGACTCGATATTTTAAATCTCGATAAACTTTGAAATTTTATATCAAGTGCGTCAAGTGACGAAATGAAAATTATATATAATATGAAGAAACTAAATTTTTTGTCTGTCGTTAAGACAAACGATTAAATGCTCTCATGGACACCAATCATAGTGAATAAAGAGAGTTGAAAAAGGAGTTATTATCGACGTGAGTACAAAGACTCATAAAATTGTCGAAATTCCTCCTCTTGGGACAGATACTCAATAAAATGCTACTAAAGTGTTTTTTTTTTAAGAATGATTAACCAATTTTTTTTCCACAATGTATTCGTTGCATTGAATCTTAAATATGTTGACCTTTGAATTCTTTTTTTTCTTTAATTTTTGTCTTTCGTCTTTTGTCGAATATTATTTTTTTTAATGTAATCGAACTTTTAATATCTCTAGAAAGAGAAATGTGTTATTTGATATTGTTGAAAGTAGCAGATTTCTGTGCATGCTTATGAAACATTTTTTTTTTTCATGTATCAAATTTTTCCTGTTATGTCAAACTAAGTTTTTCTTTTATTGAAATGTAATAAATGTCTATAGAAATGTAGTTAGGTTAGTTTAATTCAACTAAATACAACCTGAAGTATACACTGTCCTGTATGAATGTGAGTGTGAGTGAAATGTAGGTTTAGTTTTAAGTGCACCGATTCTTTTGATATATATATATATATATATATATATATATATATATATGTGTGTGTGTGTGTGTGTGTGTGTGTGTGTGTGTGTGTGTGTGTGTGTGTGTGTGTGTGTGTGTGTGAGGGAGAGAGAGAGAGTTACTATAGTTAATGGTAGTTGGCAATTAAAGTCGTTGAATGTCAATACTAACTTAATTTAAGTTGGCTCTATGAAGGAAGCAAAAAGGACTGAAGTAGCCTGAACGAATAATCATCATGGGAGAACTGTGAAAGTCAAAATCTTCAACAAATAGATGGGTTACTCTGATTTTTTTTTTTTTTTTTTTTTTTTTTTTTTTTGTGGTCGATTCTAACATGCCATCAACTTCGTCGTTTATTTTTCAAATATTGGATATTAGTCTAGAACTTCTGGAAATATTGAATAAACGGTTAAATTAAACTTTCTCATCTATCTCAGAGCTAGATTGGGATAATTCGGTAGTTGGGGTTAAATGGATCTAGGTCTGGGATGTATGCGTTAACATGTGTCTACCTTTGATCACCTTAATACCAAACATTCACCCAATAGCTATTGGAAATGATCCCAATTCGATAATTATTCACTTTCCTTTACAATATTTCTAAAAAATATCCAGTAACAGTTCTTTTTTTTTTCTTACTTTCTCTATTTTTCTTCTCTTCTTATCCCAACTTTCTCTTCTCTTCTTTACTTCTTTTTCTATTTTAATAAAACTGAAAAGGGGGTCGTGACTGGGAATTCCATATATAATAAACACGGTCATGTATTTATTTATTTTTATTTTCTTCAGAAGTCCGATAAAAAGTTTTCTCATTTCGATTGAATCTAGTATGTTCGAAATTAAGAAATGGATAATATATTCCAATATAATTAGACATAAGCCTATAGCTTCATGAATATCCCCCCCACCACCACCAGGGGCGAAGGGTTCCCACTCACGATTTATTCCATGCATATCATATGTTACAGAGCTTTCTATCTTTCTTTTTTCTTTCTTTCTTTTTCCTTTTTTCCCCCCTTTAATCAGTTTTATGTTATGCAGTCGTTGGTTAAGTCGTGACAACTAACTGAATTTTAAAGAATCAACTTGGACATATAATAAACAAGTCCCCATTGAAAACAGATTTCACACTAACTTTCAACAATGTTTACACTTGATAACACTTGTAGCAAATGAATTCCTCATCATCGGCATCGACCAAGACAATTATTATATTCCCAAAATCATCAAACGATGAAAAGTTTAAAATTATTAAACACTAATATACATCGTGATTTCTCCTTGTGAAAATTCTATCAAGATTAACAATACGATACAACCACGAAAAACAACACGTCCTACGCAAACGGATTTTTCAGTGGCATCAAAACATAAAAACCTTCAAAGTGATAATATCAAGCTTATTCAAGGTGATGGTGTCCAAAACATATTAGTTAAAATCTTCAAGGTGTCTATTTTAAATTGAAAAAAACATATTTTCCAGAATAAACAGTGCCTTGTTAAAACTAAAACAGTTTTTAGTGATACTATAAAACCAGGCATTTTTAAAAATTATCATCATTCAACCTACACCTGCTAAGAGTGTGGTATGGTACAATTATTCTGCGTCCAGAGGAACCACCCAGGACTGACAGCGGTGATGGAAGGCCTGTGTTTGTGAGTATGAGCTTTGCGCTGATGAACTTTTACATGACATAAATGTCGTGAGGGGAGGACTACAAGACATTATAAACACACGAGAGTATCAGGGATTTCTCCTTGATAGACCCTACCATCGTACTACTTATATTTCACATCATGATATTGTAAATATTGTTTGTATCTATATCATTTACATTTATGGTGACGGTTTTAATAAATACCACAAATATATGACACTTGTCATTTTATTAAAATTCTAACTACTTAACGTAACAGTTTATAATTGCTACATTCAGTAACATAATTAGTATCATATTATTAGTAACATATTAAACATATTATGGCTCCCCCAGAGGAATCTCTCTCGTGTGGTTCTTAGTGTCTGTGTTCCTCTTTTCACACATATAAGGCACTTTTTTGCTTTGTTAACTCCATTGTGGTCATTTCATTTCTCACATTCTCTTGTCATGCCCACGACTCGCAGTCAGGCTTCTTTCATTCCCTTAAACACACCTCAAGCTCAAAATTCAAACAATATGGCAGGTATCTCTTCCATCATTCCCGATATATACAGTGCGTCCAAGGAACAACGCGCGGATTTATTTTTACAAAATTTTTTGAAGATCGCACTGGTCAATAACTGGGATGACTCAAAATGCATAAAGATTTTCGAAAAGTCCCTTTCTGGACCCGCTCAACATTGGTTCTCCACCCAAAATCTCTCTACCCTTCCCTGGTCAACCGTCCAACAAAAATTCCTAAAACAATTTGGCGACGAACAGGTTCCACGATCTCGCATTCATCAGTATAGGGCTCGAGTTCAACTCCCTAATGAACCACTTTCTCATTACGTTTTCGCAAAGAAATTTCTGGCAGATCAGGCATACACGCAATTAGATTTTCAGGAGTTTCTTTTAGAATGCGTGTCGAGTATGACACCCGAGAACATACGTTGGTTTGGCACTCGCACCATATCTGACTATCCCACATTTATTGATGAGGTTACAACCTTAGAACGCACTCAGCTCATGGCCCAAAAGCGAGAAACGGACTCTTCCTTTTCACGCCAAACTTCAGATGTCCCAACTTCTAGCGCCATTCAAGAACTAACTCATCAAGTTTCACAGTTACAGCTTCATCTCAACACCCTTTCAAATTCTCAACCTACCTCTGTTCATTTCGCTCCTACCCGTTCTCGTTCTCCTAGTCCTCACAATCACAACACCCTCTCTCCTAACCATAAATCCCTTCCCTTTCCACGGTCCCTCTCACCCCATCCGCCGTCCTCCTGTCTCCAACATTCTCATTCCACCAATCCGACCTCTTCTTCTTCTAACTCGTGTACTCATTGCTCCACACACCCATATCATTGTTGTCAATGTACCGCCTCCTCTCATTGTCAAACTGTCCCTCAGTCTCCCCCAACTCGTAACACTCCACGAAATGATCACAATAACGACTCTCGTAAAGGCAAGAACAATAAGCGTTTTAATAAGCATTCTTCCCAACCCCAAAACGTCTATACTACACAACAGCCAACCATACCCATTCCCCCATATCCATTCTATCATCCCTTTTTTCAATATCCTACCCCTACCCACCTACCCTCACTCCCCTCCCCTTCCCCTGTCTCCACAAACTCTCGTACCAATAAACCAAAAAACGCCCAAAATTAGCGCGAGAGCACACCAGTCTCCTCGCGCTTAATTCTCCCTCATCCCCTTCTTCCCCTCCCTCTTCCTCAGATTACCTCCAATTACCGTTGCACTTCAAAGGCAAATTACCTTACGTAAAAGCCCGTTGCATGACCAAGGATGTTTTCTTTTGCCTTGACTCTGGTGCTGAAGTCAGTCTCTTTCCAGCCGACCAACTCGACCCTTCGGTTCGTACTTTTAAGCTTCACACGGTTCTAAATGGTCTTTCATCATCTCCGGTACATCTCTCCCGTGCTACCATTCTCAACTTAAATTTTAATGGTCATCAATACTCTGTACTTTTTCGTTTGGTTCCTTTCAAAAACTTTCCTGCTATCCTTTCCAGTAAATTTCTTCAAGACCATCAAGCAACCCTTGATTTTGACAAAGGCATCCTATCATTACGTCATCTAGGTCGCATGCCTCCAGCCGATAATGCAATACACAGCGTTAATACAAACACATTTCACTTTTTCAAAAAACATCCCACTCCTCACATTGTTTTTCAAGCACGTAGGAGACTTGTCATACCACCCCGTTCAGCTAAAGCAGTTCCTCTCAAGGTTAACGGTCACTTTCCAAATACATCCTTCCGGCTACATACTCCTATCTTACGAAACTTAAGTAACTGTTATATGACGCATGCTGTTGTTTCCATAGATAACCTTGTTTTGCCACTTGCAAACGTCTCGTCTCGTCCCCAGATTATAAAGGCCAATACTCCCATTGTTATTGGTTCTATATTTTCACCACCGGAACAGAACACTAACGCTTACACCATCAGACAGGTTCATTTTCCCACGGACGAGGACGCTTCACGACACAAAGCACAACGCCTTAAAGAAATCGGTCATCTCATTGACATTAACAAATTTCACTTTTCCCCTGACATGAACGAACATCAAACTGCTCAAATGAAGGCGCTACTTTCTGAATATGCTTTTCTTTTTCAATGGCACGACAATGATTTTACAAAAATACCCATCTTTTCGGCCACGTTAGACTTAGAATCAGACGTTCCCTTTCAGTCCCCCCAATTCGTCATTCCACACAGACTTAGACCGCGAGCAAGAGAGCTCGTCCTGCGCCTCATTAATCAAGGAGTGTTTGAACAATCAGATTCTCAGTATAGAAATAACATATTATTTGTTTTAAAACCAAATTCCAAAACTGAGCTAAGGGCCGTTTTTGATCTCAGGGGCCTTAACTCCCGTTCCAGAACATTAGCTTCTCCTTTAGAAGATATACAGGACGTTCTCGAGTCTCTTTCTGACTCAGTTTGGTTCAACTCCTTTGATTTACACTCCAGTTTCTATCAATTAGACTTAGATCCCAAGGAAAGACCGGCCACTGCGTTCTCCATTAAGGGTCTTTCTCTCCCTTTCAATCACCTTCAGTTGACATCTGTTCCTCAGGGTTTCAAAAATGCCTCCATTTTACTTCAACAAGCTCTTCAAACCATTTATAGGGACATCTTCCCCAACAATATTACATCATTCGTTGACGACATGTATGTCCACGCAGATTCATTCGATCAGATGATGATTGTGCTTCGTGCCTTCTTTCAGCAAGCCGCCAAACATTCTCTGCTCTTTAACATTAAAAAATCAGTTTTCGGATCAAAAAGAATTAAATGTTTAGGCCATATTATTGACAATCACACTCTACAACCTGACCCTGATAAGATTTCGGCTTTAGCTCAGGCACCCAGACCGGCCACTCTCAAAAGCCTCAAAAGCTGGTTAGCCAGTGCAAATTTTTTCCGACGTTTTTTCAAAAATTTTTCCATCATTCTTGCACCCCTTTATCAGGCTCTGTCAAACAATCCTAAAAAGCTCATCTGGACTCCTGAGCGCGTTCAAGCGTTTGAAACAATGCAGAAACTTCTAACCTCACCCCCCGTACTTGCTCTATATTCAACCCGCAATACACACCACATTCTCATGACAGACGCCGCATCAGTAGGCGTCGGGGCGGTGTTATTACAGAAAGATCTCACTACTAACGTTGTGCAACCTGTTTGCTATGTCTCTTCCAGACATCCCAAAACCGTTTCCCCCCTTCCCATCTTCCATCAAGAATTATATGCAGTGTACTTTTCTCTTCGGAAATTAGAAAAATATTTGTTAGGCCACCATTTCACCCTAGTTACTGACAATATTTCTCTTCTTGCCGTTCGGAAAACAATTGTTCCATCCCCAAAAATTTTGAGATGGTTAAACTACATTAATACATTTGACTTTACAATCAAACATGCAAAAAGCCATCAGAACCCCATAGCTGATTATCTTAGTAGGCATCCTGCTCCTCTTACGCAAGACACGATAGACATGGACAATGAAGTTGTGCCTGATTCTGTACTTCTAACTATCGATAACAACTTGGATCTATCTCGCCTACAGGGTGAAGATAAATTCTTCTCCAAAATTATCGAGACTCTTAACAAACGAGACGAGACAGATCCTTCATTCCAACGTCTCAACAAACAATACGTTATTCAGAAAGGCATACTTTACAAAAAACTGTACCGAGTACCTAACTCTCGATTACTGCTCTGCGTACCCGATAGTCTTAAACCAGCTTTATTCGATGAGTATCATGACTCAATGACTCACATAGGTTTTACCAAGATGTATTGGATGTTGCGATACAAGTATTTCTTTCCGCGCCTAAAATCATGGCTAGCTCAGAAACTTAAATCATGTAAAGGCTGCGCCATCTTTAAACGCAATTACATGCCTAATAACCCCACAATTCAGCGTTTTCCTCAGTCAGGCCTATTTGAAACCTTTTCTTTGGACCTAGCAGGCAAGCTAATACCCAGCGATCCCGAAGGTTTCCAATACTTTTATGCAGCTACGGACCACTGTACTGGATTCACCATTACTCATCCCATAACAACTCCAAACAGCGACAACTTCATCAATTTCATCACAAACCATATCATTCTTCCATATAATACTCCTCGCACAATCTACTTAGATCTTCAGAGTTCACACCGGTCTACCGTATCGTTAAACTTTCTCAAGTCTCTTAACATAACAGTTAAGTACGGCCTACCCTATCAACATCGTTCTCTAGGCACAGTCGAACAAAGATTAGGCTCCTTGCAAACGAGTCTCAAATTTCTGTGCCAAGACAACCAGAAATTTTGGCCTCGCTTCCTTGCGCATGCCACTGCGGCTCTGAATAAATCACCCTTAACTTCCATTGGTCTCTCTCCTCATTTTCTCCTCTATGGCGTTCATCCCACCTTACCATTAGACAATTTGCTACATGTTCAACAAGAAACTTTGAATACTAATGATCGCCTACTTGCACTCAAAGAAATGAGGGACCTCGTTGAATTTCGAAAACACCAAGTTTTCACTGATCTGAAGAAGCGCATTGAGAAGGTCAAAAATCCAACACAGTTCTTCCCTGACAGTTTAGTTATGGTCTTAGATACCTCAACAAAACCTAACACTTGTAAGCCATTATCCCGTCTTTATAAGGGACCCTACAAAGTGATTTCGAATGTCTCGGCTGATGAGTATCTTCTAGATATTGATGGGAAGCCAACGGTCATTGCTAAGACCCGTTTGAAACTGTACATCCCACCTACAAACCCAGACCCCGAATTTGAGTATAAGTACAAGCGCTTCCTCAGTACCTCTAAATAGGATCCGACCACACATTACTTCAAAACCCAACTACCAATTACATTTCACGTTATGTTTTGATTATCTAATTTAACGTTCCTAGTGAAACATGATCCCTTTCTGTAGTACCACACTGGCAAAACTTCCGACTTTGTCTCTCGTTATGCCATAATTACAGATACAGGTAGGCAACACACATTACAGGCAATATTTCTCCCGTGCGGCATTTTTTTTTCTTCCGGTAGTTCATTATTATTGCATATGCTTCGTCTCCTGTTTTAGGCAACCCGCTGTACATGTACTATTTCTCCCGTGCAACAACTCCTAGTTACGCTCATAACAAACTCTACGCTTTTCCTTCTCCCCATAAGCAATATACCGGCATCATTCATTATTCACGTCATTTTTCTTTCCTAGACGCGTAAGGAAAGACTTTCCATCTCATTTCCTTCTTGCGTCCTTTTTCGGGAACGGCTGGTCCGACCCCACTTGATATCACTAAGGTCGCTAGGACGAAATGCTTTCTCTCATCCCACACCCATACATTACAGTCAATATATCACAATTATGTGACTTTTTTTTCTCTCTCTTCTTTCAGGTTTATTCTCTCCATCCTATTTGTATCAGCTTTAGGCACATTCATGCCACAAGGCGTACAGTTTGTTAATGGCATTGACTATATTCCCCTTCCCCAAGCGATCCCCTATTCCCAAACCTTTCCTTTAATCTATAACATTTCAACACCTACCTTTCAGTCCATCAATTCAACCATAGAATGCAAAACTAATACTTCCCGGTTGTGTACCCATTTTCAAGATTTTCTATCCTCAATAAATTCTCTGTCTAATGACATTCAAACTTCTACATACTTGGTTAAATTTCTTTCTAACGGAACCCCTTCTTCAAGGACTCCGAGACCCCAAAGAGGTCTTTTTAACTTCATCGGATCAGCATTAAACTTTCTCACAGGAGTTGCTACTGAAGACCAAATACATTCAACTAAAATTAATTCCGAACAACTAAAGACACACGTACAAGAGCTTGAAAACCATGAATCTGTTCTCAGTTCTAAATTTTCTGATATTTCTCATCAGGTTGCAACACTTGCTGAACAAACTTCTTCTTCCTTCAAAGATGTGCAAACAACGGTTTCTGCTCTCATTGCCGATGAGACACGCCTACTTGAAGCCATGCGCACGGATCACTCCTCTTTTGTTACTTTCTCTAAAATGTATTTAAAATTTGACAACGCGATCCTCCTTATGCTTCGTCAGTTACTTTACTTAATTAATTTTAACAACATTTTTGACCAATGTAAAGAAAACCGGTTATCTCCTCAAATCATACCAGTTCATCAGTTACATTCTGACTTACATGATTTTAATCTCAAATTGGTTTCAAAAAATTTACGCGTCAATCCCGTTTTGACAGCACCGATCATTTACACCCTACCCCTTACCACTTGCTATTTCTTTCCCGATCATATCATTTTACACGTAAAACTCCCTGCTATTCCCCTCCATACGCTACCACGTTTATTTAAATTAGTTCCCTATCCGGTTGCGTCAGCTCAACAAAATTGCTATTTACAGCTTCCTTCCAATTTTGTTGTCTTCATGGATAATCAAGCTATCCCTTTTTCTCCGGCTGATCTTACATCTTGTTCCTTCTCATCTAAACATTTCTTGTGCAAAATCCCTACTATTTATAATCATACAATAGCTTCTTGTTTACACACTTTGAAATATCAACATATATCGGGCTTACTAAAAAACGCCTGTTCTTACAGCTGCACCCTCACACAACAGTTTACCATCACCCAAGTAGACGATCATCAATTTATTTTAACCCGACCACCCAACAACCTTCATTATCTTTTCCTTAATGGCACTGCCACGCCATTATACATTAATAATTCTTTAAATCTCCGTGTTACTTTACCCTGTGACACAAGCCTCCATTCAGGAATTATCGAACTCATACCCCGCTCTCATTTCTGTCTTCCGACCACAATCATTCCTGTCCATTTAGTCCTTCATCATATCCATATCATTGATTCCGATTTACTCCTCTTACCCGCTGATAGGATTCTCCCTTATAACTCCCTTCAAAATCTTCCCCTTAATTTTAGCCACCGCATAACACCAATCACAGCTACCAATTCTTCCTATAAACCGCCAACTTGGCTTTCCTGGCTTCCCACGGACGACTATCCCACCATCTCTATCTCCTTCTCTCTCATCCTATTTTCCCTCTCTATGATGAATACCCTCTTCATCTATATTTTACATCGTCGTACACACCAGTTACCTTTAACACCTACCACAACTCAGCCACCCGAACTAATTCCCCTTAACTCACGTTAACTCTCCTTCCGCATCTCTTCCTAAAAAAAAAAAAAAAAAAAAAAAAAAGACAATCTGAAAACTAAATCAAACAACTTTTTGGTACTTACCTCGTACCCTGTCCTCCGCCATTTGCATTCCTCGTTCTAGATATCTTAACAAATCCTCTCATTATGATGTTAATAAAACACAAACCCACCACCACACATTCGCGGACGGCACACATTAATTGCCATTGCTACTCGCGTCTCCATTTTTTTTTCTTAACACCCGTATACAAGCTCCTTTTGCTCACGACTGGCAACCTCATGCAGTTTCTCCCGAATCATTTGTCTTCCAGGTCAACTTACGGTACCTTGGCCAGGAATAAACTACGTCTCACTAATATGTATATATATATATTTTCCTTCTGTCCTACTTAATGGCAAATTCACTCTTCATTTCTATACTTCTTCTACTATAACGGAATCTTTCGCTATCCACGACCATACTTCCGTACACAGCACACACAGTAATAGTAAACATGATCATAAAAAAAAAATCAATAAATAAATAAATAAATAAATAAAAATAAAATAAGGGGCTCGTCTCTTACAATTTTTTTTCTCTCTTTTCTTTTAGCATCCTCTTCTTTCTGGTTATACCCGGTGTTGCAGCTGGCGACTTTATTCCCATATCTTTATACATTGCAATCCCCCTCATCTTTCTCTTCTTTATCATTGGTGGCTTCTTTTACATCAAGTTTTTTTTAACTCATAAATTTCGTCGCTCCTTTACCCACCCAACGCCTACCAGCCACACTTACACCGTATCTTACACACCTCCCGCTGCTCCGAACCCAATCTATCTTCCTCTTTTTCATACCAATAACGTCACACACCCCGGAATCTCCGTATCTCCCTAAAGATTGATCAGGTGCCTTCTTCATTACAGTTCGCCATTATACATATTTTTACGTTATCCTTTTTGTTCCTTGTACGTTACTTTTGCAATTATCTCTTCTCCCTCTTTTCTTTCTTTTAGTCCTTTAAAAAAAAAATAGGTTTTCACAATGGTCTTTAACAAGTAATTCAGTGCCTCCTGTCATGTAATTTCTTTTCCGCATCCGGCCTATTTTCACAAACGCACCTGGGCTACCCATCATCTTGCTACCCGTTTCCATGGATGATGCCTACCAAGTCGCAGTTTCCTTTTCTGGATGATGGACCTCTCGACTTCCAGACCACAAGATGCTGTCCATTCTGGCTCAAGGATCAAGCCTTCCAGATAGCGGACTTCCAGGAGATAGCCCTTGACTCTCGACGTGCTGCACCACCACGATCAGGATTTCCCGAGTTCCAGCCTTCCCGGATACACTATTGGGATCACGCTCGACATCTACACGGATCCAGCAGTTTTAGTGATTTTTTTTTCTCGTGTGTGTGTTTACTAGTGCCTCCTTCCTCTAGTGTTTTTGTTTCTTTCTTTTGTGCACCAGCCTCATGGTTATAAAAGTCAAACGATGAAAAATTTTAAGGGATTCCATGTCACTGGTTCTCATGAACAGTTGACCATTGTACTTTATTAAAAGGGGGATTATTATATTCCCAAAATCATCAAACGATGAAAAGTTTAAAATTATTAAACACTAATATACATCGTGATTTCTCCTTGTGAAAATTCTATCAAGATTAACAATACGATACAACCACGAAAAACAACACGTCCTACGCAAACGGATTTTTCAGTGGCATCAAAACATAAAAACCTTCAAAGTGATAATATCAAGCTTATTCAAGGTGATGGTGTCCAAAACATATTAGTTAAAATCTTCAAGGTGTCTATTTTAAATTGATAAAAACATATTTTCCAGAATAAACAGTGCCTTGTTAAAACTAAAACAGTTTTTAGTGATACTATAAAACCAGGCATTTTTAAAAATTATCATCATTCAACCTACACCTGCTAAGAGTGTGGTATGGTACAATTATTCTGCGTCCAGAGGAACCACCCAGGACTGACAGCGGTGATGGAAGGCCTGTGTTTGTGAGTATGAGCTTTGCGCTGATGAACTTTTACATGACATAAATGTCGTGAGGGGAGGACTACAAGACATTATAAACACACGAGAGTATCAGGGATTTCTCCTTGATAGACCCTACCATCGTACTACTTATATTTCACATCATGATATTGTAAATATTGTTTGTATCTATATCATTTACATTTATGGTGACGGTTTTAATAAATACCACAAATATATGACACTTGTCATTTTATTAAAATTCTAACTACTTAACGTAACAGTTTATAATTGCTACATTCAGTAACATAATTAGTATCATATTATTAGTAACATATTAAACATATTACAATACATTCGTCATATACCCATACACCGCACCCTTTGCAGATTTGTATTTCACCGATCCATTCTTTGGTGCATAATGAACGATATTGCGATACCTCGAACGCTCAGAACCGCGCGAAACTGTGCTTAGAATATACCCAAAAACAGTGATATAAGCCATTCGCATGTATTATAATTAGAAATTTACGTTATGAAAGACATTAATGTAGAACTCGAACCTGCGAACCCCAATAGTCAACCACTAGGCGCGAACATGATAGACCGCCCTACTACAGAGGCTGGCATTGGCCAAGAAAGAACAACAAACTAACTCACATTCAAGTTGCCATTTTCTAAGTATTTAAGAATGCATACACATTTGCAACAATGCATATGAGGGCCAGTAGATTTTTGATGGGCCTTATTTACTGATCATGTACTCGTCATTTTATAAACCATTATTTACAAACATGTTTCAGACTAAAACGAAGTAACTATTATCCCAAATACTAAACACTATGATCATCACAAATATACAAGATATTTCGCATTAGCTTTATTCTACACACAAAAGATGAATTTATCTTGCTTCCATAAATTATATCAACACATGGAAACTGACTTCTCGATGATTCAATACTGCCAGCGTTCCGTCTAACCAGGGACAGGAAGACGAGCTCTCGCAAGCAGGCATTGTGTGAGTAATCGCTATTTGCGATATTGCCAGATTTCTCCTACAGTGCTTCTAATAAATAAAATTTTGCACTTGGCCTTATTTCCCTCCAGGCCTTATTTACCGCAAGTACCTTACTTGTTCAGATTTTGTAAATAAATTTCTACAAGATTTCCTTTTTCTACTTCAGAAAATTTGGTAGCCCTGCCTCAAGAGTAGAAGCAATTGAGCAAGTTGCTACCTACCTCACCTCGTGTATGTTTCTCAGCCTCGTATGTCTCAGGTCTTCAATCCACTCATGATCTCAGAACATTTCTTCCGGAAGGGACTTTCAATATACTGGGGGGTGAAAGTAATACTGTGAAAATATTGGTAACCCAGTTTGAACAGGTTCTGAAAAATGTTCCGGGAATTTCATAGCTCTCGGAAGGAACTGCTCCCTTCCCCCTCCCCAGGCCATTTCTGAAATCATAATTGATTGGGCTTCATAAGACCTGTACTAAGAGGAGAACACCATTAACGTGTTCCATAATAAACTGAAAAGTATACTGATGGACCCATAGTTCTCATTTTAAATTATAAACTTCACTCACACGTAAATAGTTCCAAGAATACTTAGCGTTTCAAAGTTCTGTATATTTTTACACATGACGAATCACTCATAAGTTAATCACAGTTGTCAATAGGAATGACATATTATTTAAGTTGATGAATAATCGTTTTTCATCTATGAAACATAAAACCAGCAAATTCATCGTATTTTCAAGTAGACAGTTTAGGAACGAAGTCCACAGTTGTTAACGTGGATCAACCATACTTATGAATAAACTAATACTTCTGCACTTTGCTACTTGTCAAGGAAAACAGTACTTGTGGTGGCATATACAGTAGAAGTCCCCTTTTCGTTTTAAGTTTAACGTTTCACAACACAACTTTGCCTCAGCCTCTCACCAATTAATATAACCCTTTAAACCTCTAAGGAAACATACGTCATATTTCGGGTAAACCGGATTTTCTCGAAAGGTACATGGGAGATGCTTGTAAAGCTGCGGAAAATTTGTATCCCTGCCCCTGATTCATATAAACCGCAAGCAACAAGCCCCACTTAGAACCTCAAAGAAGAACAGAAACTAGATCCACTTTGAAAAAGTAACTCATTTGAGAAGAATTTGGGGTTTCACGTAAAATTAAACATGTTTGATAAACTTGAGGGTTAGACATGTTTAATAAACTTTGGGGGTTCTACGTAAAATTAGACATGTTTGATAAAGTTTGAGGGGTTTTACAAAAATCACATATGTTTCATAATTTTGAGGGGTTTTACACAAAGTTAGGTATGTTTGATAAAGTTGTGGGATTTTATGTAAAATTAGACATGTTTGATAAACTTGAGGAATTTTACGTAAACTTAGACATGTTTAATAAAGTTGAGGGATTTTATTAAGATTAGAAATGTTTGATAAACTTGAGGAGTTTTACATAAAGTTAGATATGTGTGATAAAGTTGAGGGATTTTATGTAAAATTAGACATCTTTAGTAAACTTGAAGGGTTTTACCTAAAATTAGACATATTTAATAAACTTTAGGGATTTTACGTAAAATATACATATTTTATGAACTTCCGAGATCGTCTGTATGTTTCCTAACCGTTAGAAACATCTCTTGGAGTCAGGTAGGGAGCAGCGCAACTAGTGACAATTATTAGCCTGACTATGAACTATTAGGAAATTGATGCATTTCTAATAAGAATTAAGAATATCTAAATATTGTCGCCTAAATCGTTATACAAACTGCGGCTCTTAAATGTATTGCAGTTACCATATTAGTATTACTCACAAACTGAGATGTATTTGTTTTATAAATAGGATAAGATAACTAACCTGAATTATGGTTGCAACAGTAAAACCAAATACTATAGCACCTTGTAATGGTAATGGTCTCCCAGAAGGCCAATCCTCAATGCCTCCCATGCAGCCTAGAAACATCAGCGTGCCCGTGCCAATAAATTCTGCAAGCGCTAATACTGTTAACTCCCAGATGATGTCGCTTTTGTCGGGAGAATTCTGCCGCAAGCGGCACATTTTCTTCAAACCTAGAATGAACAGAAAATACGTATATTTGAGTTGATCACTACTACACTTAAATTAGTATTTATAACAAGCATTTCTTTGAACAAATCACATAAAATAAAATATCGTTTTCTCTATAATTCAGAAACAATAATACTTATCTATTATTATGGAAAAGTGGGGGTATAATGATACCAGGGGCAAAAAGGTCACTCTGATAGTGATACTATCCTGATAGAAATGCGTCAACTAGATGTCTGGTGATAGACGTGTGAGTGTGGGCAGGAATCTACTCCGTTTTCCATTGGTTGACTCCATTTTGGACGAGAAAAACCTGTTTTCAAGGGTGATAGACCCCTAATGTAAGATAAGAGCTGCATTAGTATTTATATATTTGTCCGACAGTGTATCAAACATTATTCACAAATATAAGCGAGTTGAACGAACTAAACATTGAAGCTGACAGTTATGGGTGTGCTGTCTGTACAAGATAGCATTTTTACGTTAGAACATAATCGCGTCATAATGGAAAAAGCCTACCTTGTACCCATACTGCAAACTTCAACGTTTCAACACCATGCAAAGCCATTCAGACACGAACCCTGGCCTGTTAACCATGGATAAACATCTTACTCATTCGAAGGATTTGAATGTTACTGAGTCAGCTAGAGCAAATTTTGTCACCATAATTTGTCTCCTCCTACATTGTACACAAAAACTCCAACCTATTGACATATCAGTCATATAGTATATCCGTTGAATACCGATTATGAGTCAGTATTGGAAAAGTGGTTAAACAATCTCCCAGGGAGGGTGATAACACATTTCCATATAAATTAGACTTTTGGAGAAGATTATTTGCACTCTCTTGAATGCCATAAATGGTTTCAAAAAGTGCCTTTACGTCCTTAACATATTTAAAGATGCTGATTTTTGTTGCAGGAGACACCACTGACCAAGCAGAGGATGCTAATGTCAACGAGCAGCAGGACACGTTTTCCACACATTCCCCTAGATGATACTAAGGGTCTACAATGTACGTGTAGTAGTCCAATAATGAAATCGCAGGTTCGAAGCCAACTAAAGCACTTGGTAAAGAGTCACTAGAAACTTCTAGAACTATTAGAGAACCTACGCTGCCCGATACGCGGAAGGATCCGTGCAAAACAGGAACAAGTGGAATGTCTTTCATTTGTGATAGATCTAAGTTATTGTGGTTCCATATCATTCTGACATCCGAATGGACGACGAGTCGTCACAAGACGGAAACGAGGAGGGGATTTAATCCTAAGAAGTAGTTCGTTCAAAACTGCTTTACTTGAAGAGAAATTACAGAAGGTAGGAAAAGAGAAAAGGTAAATTAATAAAAGGCACTGGACTGAATGTTGATGCACAGAGAAAAATCCATTCTCCGGACAGCGGTATATTATACAAATATACGGTATCCTCTTGCTTACTATAAAAATCAGTACGGAGCATACGCCATCCGAATGCTACATAGGCACTGCCCTTAGATGTTACATCATGCCGTTGTAGGATGTCTGACATCTAACAGTTTTTCGTATATCACAAGCATATACTTATGTTACCTTCGTCAGCTATATGTTATATACGTCCATTTGTATGTGAGATCCTGACCGCCTACATTGCTTCATACAGAAAGTACGTATAGATGGAACACTTATACAGAAAGTATTATAAAACATGCGTTTTCAGTTATACGTCTGCTGTACGTTAAGTCCAAAAACTACAGGAATTACACATGTAACTTATCTTTTTAAGTACGCCATCTACAATTTTTTTCTCAGTGTGGAAAGAAGAGGGAAGAGGCACTTGTTGACTGATGACAGTTCTAACAGGGAGGTAATAATCCGCGGTGCATCTTCTGTTGTGAAACGTTTCTACATTCTGCACACGGCCATGGTTGCATTAGACGTCTCATTTGTCAAGAGAGGGCTCAAACAAAATTTAAAATTTTAGAGTTAATTATGTCTTGGTTGCCTTTACCTCCAAGCAGGAACGCATCCACTCAACATCCATTTGTACACTTTCTCAATAAAACTATATTTGTTTAACAGAGAAACGATTGATGTAGCATGAACATTTGATTTTACACTTCATCTGTACTCTTTCTCTTATTAAAAACAATCTAGTTCTAGCATTTTTTCTGAAAATATAGGTGGAAGTGTTTCAAATTACTTATCGTCTTTTCGGGTGCAGAAGAACACTCGTTTAATACTACGTAGACGTAATGGCTTGTAGTAATGGACATCGACCCTCCTCCAAAAGCTTGGACCTCTCCCAACAGAAATTTCTGGGTACGCTCCTGCCTCCAAGTTTTTCTCAGATATCCAGTTTATAGAGCAGGGTTGGCCAATTTTTTTAGGTTTCAGGGCTACTTTTCATTTTAGAAATCAGTGATGGTCTACTAATCTGTTTATTAACCCACTAGAGGAATCATAAAACAATAATCATCGATACAGATAAGATGGATAGATAACCAATGGCTACGTCTCACGAGTAGTCCGCGGCCGACACGTTGGCCACCCCTGTTGTGTAGATTGGGCGAACCCTTGAGCAGCATTGGGGCTGCGGTGCCTCAGTGGTAGAGCGTTCACACCGTTGGTGCATGGGGTCTTTGGTTCGATCCCAGCTCGCGCCAAGTCAACTTTGTGGTGAACAAACACTGTGTGCGTGGGTTTTCTCGGGATTCTCCTGTTTCATCCCACTTTCTTTATTCCACCATTTCATTCATTTCTCATGATCACCGTCTCCTTTAGCCTAGCCGACATAAGCGTAGAACGTAAAATTTAAAGATTTCATTTCATTTTTTCCTGAGCAGCATTGAAACGAAAGTAGAGCGAACAACTCTCCGACACTTACCGAAGATCGAACATGGGCCTCCCAACTGGTAGGCAAACGCCTTACCGTTATGCCACCGTGGCTCCATCTCTTATAAAATCCCAAGCCGAAATAAAAGTAACGTGGTGCAGAAAAACCAAGACGAAATTCAAACCCAATGATCGTTGCGGTGTATGCTATTACTTACTACTGATGCATGCGACAGTCATGAACAATACTATTTATAGTAAATGCTAAATGTGTAATTATTATAAGTGTTCGAATTATAAGTAGAATTATGTTGGATTAAGACAATGTGTGTACACATTTTATGATATCTAAATAATTATGATAGTATTTAACATTAGTTGAACAGGAAATGAGGTCAACACTTTTTTCTTTAAAAAAAAGAGAGAGAGAGAGAGAACGGGTATTTAGTTATCAAACCGTTGGAATTATGCCACGACTCTGTAACCTGATTGCAAGACTGTCGGCAAATTCAATTAGAGTTAGTTTATCTGTTAAAAACACCCCCTCCATTGCCCTCAACGATCGAATCAAATTGCGATTGCATGATTACGACTTCCCGTGAAAATAATTAAAACCAAAACAAGTCAGTAACTATATTGATAACTCAAAAATAATTATAATACGTCAACGGATGTACATAATCTCTTGTAAATTTTTGACGTGGGTCGCCAGTAAGTAAATTAATAAATTAACGTTGTTTTTCTTCACAGCAAGAAAAGAGATGAAGGTTATTTGTTTACTTAATAAGCAGAGACAAACCAAATTTTGCATTTGTAAATAAAGCGAGAGCTCCCTCGTGGCTAAGCGGTTAGTATACACTAGTGCTGTCGAAATCGGTTTTTGAAAAAACCGAAAACCGGTTTTTGAAAAAACCGAAAACCGGTTTTTGAAAAAAGTGAAATTTCATAAAACCGAAATGTCGGTTTTGAAAACCGCATTTGCGGTTTCGGTTTTGAAAACCGCATTTGCGGTTTCGGTTTTGAAAACCGCTTTTGCGGTTTCGGTTTTGAAAACCGCTTTTGCGGTTTCGGTTTTGAAAACCGCATTTGCGGTTTCGGTTTCGAAAACCGCTTTTGCGGTTTCGGTTTTGAAAACCGCTTTTGCGGTTTCGGTTTTGAAAACCGCATTTGCGGTTTCGTTTTCGAAAACCGCATTTGCGGTTTCGGTTTTGAAAACCGCATTTGCGGTTTCGGTTTTGAAAACCGCTTTTGCGGTTTCGGTTTTGAAAACCGCATCTGCGGTTTCGGTTTTGAAAACCGATTTTCTCAAAAACCGAAAACTGCAGAAGTCACAAAAATTCGAGAGCACTATTATCAAGTAACGACGAGGAAACAGCAAAGAATCTTTCCCATCTTCGGCTCACAGTTGCCAGATGGAGGGAAATTTCCCCCGACGTAGGGAAAAAATGCTCAAAATTTGCAGAGGTGAAAGAAGATATTTTTCTTAAAATGTCTTAACGTGTAGGGAAATTCTTGTTTAGTATTCTTTTACAATTGGCAGAATAAAAAAAAATAAGTTGCAGTTTCTCACGAAGAGGCACGGCTATCGTTATTGGGAAGTAAAAAGATATAGAATAAAATATGATCGGTGTTCCCTTCACGTATGAACTATTGCAGGTGTCTGGGACTTGCGATAAGAAACCAGTCAACACATGCAAAACCACAACATTCACATTTATCGGAGTGGCAACAAATCAACAATAAAATTGTGTATTGCGATCTAAATTTTTTTTCTTTTCTTTTTTTTTAAGAAAGGGACGTGGTGTTTTTTTGTTAACAAAAGGAAGAGTGGCAGTACTATTTAGAAACAAAGTGAAAGAGTAATGATAATATAAAAGATCTCAGTCTAAGTGGATGAGATTTCAAATTGGATTTCATGGGTTGCAGGTGTAGTGATCTTAAATAGGGATATACCTTATTTTCTATTTAGCTTAGTGTTGTCATATTACCCAATTTTTGCAGGTACCAACCGATTGTCAGGTTCTATATTCGTCCCTCGCTATCTTAATCACGAAAAACCACCCGCTTTTTGGGATTGGAGAAAAATCGGGAACTGCTACCGGCTGGTCAGAGCAGAACATTAATGCGACTGTCTACTGTCAGCAGTTGAGCCGTGTTCAAGAAAAACTCAAAACCCTGGAGCCAGCACTTCTCAATCGCTAAGGGGTTCTACCGTTACGGGACAACGCTAAGCCCCACATGATTAGAGTGACCCGGGACACCATCCTACGCCTTAAATGGGAAACACTATTGCAACCGCCATACTCCCTGGACAATGCACCGTCCAATTATCCCTGAACCATTTCTTGGACACTCACATTAGAGAACTAAAGTCCAACTCCGTAGTAAAGGTGCAAAATGCACTTGATACCTTCTTTCCTTCACGGCAAACCAAGTTCTACCGCGAAGGAATCCATGCCCATCCCAAACGTTTTCAGAAGGTCCGTTGATACTGATGGGTACTATTTTTGATCTTCCAGGTACGTCTTAGGCAGGGGTGTAGCCACGGGGCCAGGCCCCCCAAATGATTTCCTGGCCCCCCTAATGACCAAATGTTAAAACATCATCGTGAGATTACTTCGCTTCAGTCATTTAAAAATAACAATGTTTACATATAATTAATAATTTACGGTAAAATAGTATGGAAAAATAGTATTTTACCATACCGATCACAAAATAGTATGGTATTTCTTCCTTATAGCGATCCGAAAATAGTATGGTATACTTTTTGTGACAGTAGATTACACAATTTACGGCGATTTGTATTTGACAGTTTGAAGACAAACGTTTTGACAAGGTACTATAAATTCTATGAAATGAAATGAAATCTTTGAGTTTAACGTCCCACACCTATGCCGGTTAGGCCAAAGGAGACGGTGATTATGAGAAATGAATGAAATGGTGGAATGAAGAAAGTGGGAGGAAACGGAACCCCGAGAAAACCCATGAGCACGGTTGTTTGTCCACCACAAAGTCCACACGGCGCGAGCTGGGATCGAACCAGGGACCCCAAGCACCGGAGGTGAACGCTCTACCACTGAGCCACCGCGCCCCCAACTATAAATTCTATCATAAAACAATGGTACTATACTAAATCGTAAGTACATTATATTATTTATATGCTGTAATTAGTGTTTCAAGAAAACTTTTTATCAGATGGAAAATTTGGTGAAAAGCAACGTTTTTATTCAGTTTTTCAGTTTGGATTTCATTCGCTTTTTAAAATGCTATTTCGTGTAAAACAGGAAGTGAGATATAGCTGTTAATAAAATAATTATGTCTTTTTAGTCACGAATAATAAATAAACATTTTTTCAGAAAATCTTAAAATAAATTAAGTGCAATTTCAAAGAAAATCAGTCTTATGTATAAAAGTAACCAAGAAAGTTCTGTCGCTTTTTGCGTAGGTCTGCGATAGTTGGCCCTAACTGGCGGCCGGGTTTCGTCGAGTCGAAACATATATCTCGCGTCGGGGTGTTGAAGTACCACCGCGTAGCAGCGACCAGCGAGAACTTCGTCTTGGTCCGCACTTCTCAGATTCTTCGCGGAGAATCGTGAAGGGACCAACACGAACTGTCGCCAGTCATGTGCATGCGGTTATTATTATATATTATTTGTTGCTGACGAATTGTTCCTAAAGTGAGCTCCGAGGGTCAAGAATAACCTCTGCCTCAACATCATGACGTGAAAAATCTTGAGATAAGTGCGATAATTGTATGAATTTAGATGACAACTGTCGTCGATCATTAGAAAGTGAGTATGCGAGAACTATGAAATAAAGTAAATAGACACGCGTCATTTTGTTACAAAATTACATGGTGAACACATTTTATCTAATTCCAAACAGTTATCGTCGAATATAAACGGTTAAAGGAGCACTGTGATTGACCAAATTAAAAAGATCTTAACGTTTTATCCCTTTACAAGCAACGTTTCCTTCATCGCCATCGTAGCGAAGTAGGAAGAACACTTGCCTAGTAATCATAAGGTTGGTGGTTTGAGTCCCCATCGGGGTAATTTTTGGGTACTTTTTAAAAGTGTTTTTTAGACTCACCTTAATGTAACTAATTCACACATTTAGCCGATTTAACATTTTGGGGGAGTAATTTTGTGGTTCATTGGCGTTTTGTCGCATCTCTGCCGCCAATGTTTGGCGTGATGTCGCTAATTGCCCATTTGTGGTCCACCGACGCTTACGGCATGGGGACAATTCAGTGTGAGTGGCGAAACCATTCAGCAGCACCTTCAACTGAGGAAACACTAGAAGTTGGGTCGATGGGTCCCACATAACTTGAATCCGGGTCAAAAGGCAACGCAAGCAGACACCTGTGATTCTTTGCTGTCTCGTCTGAGGACATTTCTGGACAAGGTGTTGTCATGTGATGAGAAATGGGTCCTGTACGAAATTCCACGGCGCCGTCATAATTGGTTAGCATCCCATGAACGGTTCCAAGACAGCCGAAACCAGTACTACACCAGAAGAAAGTCCTCCTGTGTGTTGATGAACTGCTCGTGGCATTGTGCATCGGGAACTGCTACCAGCTGGTCATCGCATCAATCCAACTGTGTACTGTCAGCAGTTGAGCCGTGTTCAAGAGAAACTCAAAACTCCCAAAGGGGTCCTTATGTTACAGGACAACGCTAAGCCCCTCGTGGCTAGGATGACCCGGGACACCATTTTACGCCTTGGATAGGAAACACTATTGCATTCGCCATACTCCCTGGACATTGCACCGTCCGATTATCATCTGTTCCCTTCCTTGGACAATCACTTTAAAGGATGCCAGCTCAAATCCCAAGTAGAGGTGCAAAATGCACTTGATAACTTCTTCACTTCACGGAACACCAACCTCTACCGCGATGGAATAAATGGCCTTCCAGAACGTTTGCAGAAGGTTGTCGATCTATTCTTGATCTTCCAGATACGTGTTAGGTGACATATGAATGTCCGGAGGTGGTGAGTGAGAAAGCGATAGAACTTTCTTGTTTACCTATATAGATCGGTTCTGTGTATTGAAATAGTTATGCACAAAGGTATAATGTTTGGTCGGAGGCAGTAGTTCTTGGTTAAATATAATACAAACTATCTGTAATATAATTTATGAAATTACTATAATTATTATTATTATTATTATTATTAATAATAATAATAATAATAATAATAATAATAATAATAATAATAATAATAATAATAATAATAATAATAATAATAATAATAAGCTAAAACAGTGTTTTTAGTTTTCCGGAAGGAAACCAAAATTTTCCAGTTTTCTTCAGGCTTCAAAAACACTAGCTGTAACACTTTTTTTTTTAGATTGTAGCTGCCCCCCTTCAAAAACGACGGGCCCCTTCTACAGAAACCTGCTGGCTACACCCCTGGTCTTAGGTGACATATCGATGTTCTAAGGTGATACCGGTAGGTCAAAAAGCGACAGAACTTTCTTCGTTAACTTTATACATACTATATAAAACTACTGTATAAGTTCTAGTATCTCGAGTTCGGGAAGTCGGAATGTCAAAATTCCTTAAGATTCGTGTTCCTCGTGCTCTACTTTACAAAATATATAAAAATCAGGTGGGGTCCAGTTTGCTTCCCTGCAACCGAAAAGTACCTTGGAAGTGTCATCAAAGAAGTAACTAAAAAAAAAAGTGCAAATGATCCCAGGTCAGTATTTGTAACACACAAGTTCACATCAGTACTTACGGAGTTCTAAACCGTAAGAAAGTGGGAGGAAACGGGAGCAAATAAAAAAAAGTTGAAACACAAACATAAATCAATACAATTGTCTCGATCGATAGATGCTTTCACAATTGTTAAAAGGTGTAATTAAAAACATTGGTTTCGGTTTTGAAAACCGCATTTGCGGTTTCGGTTTTGAGAACCGCTTTTGCGGTTTCGGTTTTGAAAACCGCTTTTGCGGTTTCGGTTTTGAAAACCGCTTTTTCGGTTTCGGTTTTGAAAACCGCTTTTTCGGTTTCGGTTTTGAAAACCGCACTTGCGGATTCGGTTTTGAAAACCGCATTTGCGGTTTTCGGTTTTCAGAAAACCGGTTTTCTCAAAAACCGAAAACCGCAAATGTCACAAAAATTCAACAGCACTAGTATACACGCCTTTGTCGTAGGAGACGTGTTCGATTTTCAGCCGAACTCCTGTCCTTCGGATCCCGCGTTGCTGAAAGGGAAGCAAAACTTAAAATCAAATAAAACAAGATTTTTAGGAATGATCCAAAAAATGATCAAAAGATTGCGATCTTAGCCAAGAATTAGTTTTTAATCAGGGACCACAAAATTTTTGAACGGCCCGTAAATCAAGTTTTCATATTTTCTATGGAATAAACACTTCATACTGATTTAACTGATAGTTTGAGTTTGGCTACGCTATATGTAGTTTTGCCAGATATAAGGCATACAAGAAAATTTTTGCCTGATATTGGATTTTTTAATCAAAAAAAAAGTGAGTTTTATGTTGGTGACTATCGTGTTCCCCTGAGGAAACCTGAAATGACCCAACTGCTCACAGTATGCTTGAATCAAAAAATGTTAACCTCAAATGACGTATGTCAGAGCTAAACAACTCTAATTGGTTCCCTTCAAATTAGTTTTGATTCGTTGGTTCCGAGCTAAATATTCCCCCAAACTAATCTAATCTGATTAGTTGCTTTCCTGTAGCCTGTATAATCGTCCAGACGTTCTCATCACAGCTGCAACGTTAGTAGCTTGCTTGGCTGTCATGTTCAAGGTCCATATGTATAACGGTTAGACTATAAGAATAATTCTGGTTTAGAACGTGAATGGACTCATGACGTGATGTCTATGAATGTTCGCGTTCCTAAGCGATAAAAGTAACTTATTTACTCGTATATTTACAATTATGCATTTAGTAGATAGTAATACTAAGGAAAAACATCCACCGCAACCTAGGCGAACATGGCATCTACAATATATGATATTCAAAAGACCTACAACTTGCTTCAACAAATAGCAACCGTGAATGAAAGATAGTAAAAATATATTATACGCTTGTCTGGGTAAGTGTTGACAGAGGAACTTCTTTGCTTTTCACTTTGGCCTTGGTGGAGTTTGCGTTTCTGTGCTAAAAGTTGACACAAGTGTGTCGAACATAAGCTAACATCTCTCCTATTATTATCTCGTAGAAAATATAATGCACTGAGAAACCAAAGACGAGATAGGTTGCACATAAAATTAATAATGGTTGTTTAATTTTGAGGGGAAAAAAGGAAAGAGTTTAATTACTTCGGAGTGTTTTACACCTTCGGGAAATGCCCAGACACTACATTAATATGTACTCAACACAGGAATCAAACATGAGTATATACGCATGTTGGTCCAGATAAATACTAACCAAATATTTGTATTTTGCAAACAGAACAGTGATTTATTATCAAGAAGGATGCATTTGAAATTTACAGCTTGTATATCTTGAGATCTAGTGGCGCCTTGTAGAAACTGAGCGCAGTATTTGTACTTTCTCAAAAGTAGGATGTTTCACAAATAATGTAGCGATTCTCAACTTATGGGTCGTGATCCACTCATGGGTCCTCGGAGAATTCTTGGTATGTCTTGAGATTCTTAGAACTGTAGTTTAATAGTTTGCAAATGGGGAATAATTAAGAGTTAAATATTCTGAAAGTATGAAATTTCCGATGAAACATTAAGCAACTTAGGTCATTGATCACTATATGACTGGGTGAAACTGAATTGCTTTCTTACAACTTAGGTTAATCACCATTGAACACGTATTTCTGCAGTGATGTAGTGAATTTTTGGTGGGTATATGCTCCAACGTTTTCAAAAGTATAGCGCATACCACTATACAAGTTCGCTTTTTTAATGTGTGTGTGTGTATATATACCCTGGACTATAAAAATATTAGGTAGGTATACACCGTATATGTACTATCGTAATGCCCCACTACATCCTTTGGATCCAATAAAGCGTAAAATCACTCGGGATGAGGAGGTGCATTGTCTCAGTGGTGGAATGCTCAAGTCTGGTACAGTCAGCAGCAAAAAAACCTGCAACATGAGCATGTAAGTTTATTGTGAAACGACGAAGTCTTTTGCTCCAAAATAAGTGTGCAGGGGAGGACGCCGAGGTTTCTCCTGGCGTGATTCTTGCCACTTAGACGTTATGTTGATTCCCTAAGCTGTTAGGCGTAGTTTCCCAATGCTTGTGTTGCAGGATTTTTGCTGCGGATTGTACAATGAGTCTCTTGTTTGATCTCTGGCCAAGTGAGTTTGTGGTGCACCACATCATGTCTGTGGATTTTCTCAGAGTTTTCTCGTTTCCTTCTATATTATTATTCCTCTATTTACTTTATATTTCGCTTTTATTAATAATTCGTCTCTTTTAGCCTAATAGCCGCGATCATCCACACATACAGTACCATGCAGCGCCGCTATAGCTTTCTACACCATTTCCCTTGGTTTTGCTCAACTTCGTGTCTCTTCGTGTGCTCCGGAGAAAGCCGAAGGATCGCACCCGACGAGCCACGACCGGGCTGGTTTCTCTTGAAGGCAGGCTGTCGGGACACGATATGGAAACGACACAAGCATAGCACGTCATGTGTGATTAAAAAAAAAAAAAAAGATATCCTAATGAATTTTCAGTGATAAAGTGTACAAAGAAACTTTGTGGACCACGGTGCGGAGGAGATAACGCATGGGAACGTCCGATTTAATCTTAACACTCGCCTCACGCCAACATGCTTATGAAATTATTCACTTGATTGGTGTTAGTATATGTACACTCATGTCCAAAATTATTGTCGCATGTCTAGAAATATGTTGTTGTGTAGGAATATAATTTGATAACGAATTCGTCCGGTATTTCTTATAATGTTAGTATGTGTATAATCGGCAAAGAGACGTATGTGGAAAATTTCATGTCAAAAGAGCAGTAAATACGAACAATAAAACGAAAATAAAACTTTCTTGTTCATTTAGCAACATTTTGTTTTACTCACTCTAATTTTCGTATTTATAATTCGTTTCCTATGAAATTTACCACAAATATACATTTCCCGATTATACACATAGTATCAGCATTAAAAGTATAATGCAAAATCATTATCAAATTATATTCCCTTACAAGAAGACAGTTATAGATATGCGACAATCATTTTGGACATGAGTGTACATCGAAAATTATTGTGACTTTTTTTTGTTTTTATTCTTATTATTTAGCAAAAAAAGAAGTGGTGATTGTAATAAGTATTACTGCCGTTAATAAACAATGCTCTCCAAGCAACATGATCGCTCCTTTGGCGGTCAGTGTACTCAGATAATGAAACGAAAGATTCTACCGTGATCACTTCACCGAATGAATACTCTTAATATTGACTAATGCTTGTGGGTAGTTTCCAATGGGCTTTGTTCGGAAAAACTTTCTGACAGATAACGAGAGTTCACAATGTTTTTCTCATGTTCAATCTCAGTAAAAACAGCCTTTGATTATGATACGATAACTAAACTGTTAAATATTACATGATAACATTTCATGCACAAAAAAAATACAAAAAAAAAGAAAAAAAAGTATCTTCATAAGAACGCCAGTGTTTGTACACACAATCTTTTTCGCGTTACTTGTAACAAGGGTTCCATTATCAACAATGTTATCGATAACACACTTTTATCTCCAAATACACACGCTCACATATGTCGATCATATATGAGTTTCCCAAGGATTTATCAAGAAATCAGGTCACAGCATGCTTGGAAATCACGTTTATTCACTCATTTATTAATGTGGATAGATACATCCACGGAACATGCAAGAGAATAATGTATATAATGCGTATTGCCTATAAATGCATTACTTATTAATTTCATAGATGTCCAATGTTATATAAAATTAGTATACATTACTTAGTTCTGGGGTAATTGCAGGGGCGTACCCACGGGAGTCTGTCGAGTCTAGACTCCCCTCAAAATTTTCTAATTCGATATTCTGTATATTTGTACACTTTTTTCATAAAACTATACTTGTTTGTACTTGATATGCCTTACTCATCATTTTTGCTTTTTGTCTTGTCATAAAACAATCTAATTTTATTATATTTCGTGAGAATAAAGGTACAGTATTTATAAATTACTTATCTTTTTTTTCGACTGTAAAATAACATCCGTTCGATCCTGCATAAGCATAGTGTCTTGTACTATTGGACTCCCCCTCCCCAAACCTTCGACCCCTCTGAACAAAAATTTCTGGGTGCGGCCTGAGTAATTGTCTCTCAAGTATACATTAGCGTTCTGGAGTCTGTTCAAAGCAGTATTTCTGAAGGTTTTCACTCCAATATGTGTCGGTTTGCGTCTTAGTTTGCGATAATAAACGTAACACTTATAATTGTTTTATTTATTTATTTATTTATTTTTGCATTGGGTTGTGATTCGCAAAATTCTGCAAAGCCTCATACATAATAAGGCCTCAGATGTAGAGTAAAGTTTAAGGGGAGCAATATAAAAGTTTGGAGGAACAACATAATTTCTGGCGTTTTTAAGAGTATATTATAAGCATGTCAGACTAGAATTGGCTATAATATACAAGACTTAGAAAACTTAGAGTGAGCGGACTGCTTACCCTTGAACCAGTGAGCTTATGCTAAACAAACAAGGTATGTTGCAAGTAAATATATATCAGCCATTGACAATCAACTGCTGGATGAAAGTCTCTCCAACTCGTCTAAACAGCCCATTTATAAGAGTAATTCTTTTCCCCGTTATCCCACAGTGCCACTTTATTTTATCACTGTACGTAAGTGGTTCAATTATGTTCTTTTCATAAGCTGTACGCCAGGAGGTTTTAATTTAAATATTTCCGAATAATTGAAAATATATTAAAAATTTTCTATAAATTAAGAAAAATATTTGAGATATTACGAAAGACTGGGAAAAAAACTGAAAGTACTTAACAATACAGGTATGTATCAGACTTGATAAAACTGACTGGACAGTACGACGTAACAATTAAGAAGTATTAGCAAAAATTGGAATGAAATTAACAATATTGCAGAAAAGAGACTGTTAAGAAATTGTTAGAAGTAAAAAGTGTCTTATTAAAGATTTGATAGAAGTTACGGTGGAAGGAAAAATATGGAGAGGAAGATTGGAAATGATGTTCAATATATTAAAAATAATTCTTGCGTGAAAATGAAGAAACTAGTGTACGACAGGAGTGCATGAAAGATTCTCGCAGCGAATGATCTGTCTGTATTTGTGACATACGTCTGATGACGATGATGATAGTATGGCCTCAATGCTACGTAGAATTTGCAAGATTAACATGACCTACTTATCACACGAAACGTAGCCTAAAACTATATGCTAGGCACTATTGGGAATTTGCCATGCTACTGTTGTAGAGAGAAAGTCATAAACTATTCGAATTCTATAGAATCACATCTCTGTACGAACATTCTCACTAATCCAATTTAAACTACTTGCACATAAGTAAGTGCCAACTAATCATTAAAACTTACCGTCGAAAGGACATGAGTCTAATTTGATTGGCTGCACTTTAACTGACGTTACCAATGCAATACCAACCAGAAGTGTATTAGGGTTAGCGAGTACACACGTGTGCTTGCAGAAACTGAATAATTGGAACCAACCACGCGCTTGGTAATAAGTGGGTCAAGTTACATAAAGCGGACTTTTTTAATGATGGAACTAAATGGACACAAGCAAAGTTCATTTCCGTGATCAATTAAAAAATAATAATATAAATGATAAAAGATATTAAAACGTTGGTAAAGAAAAGAATAGCTTTGAGATCTGGATATACAATATCTTCATTGTGAGAAAAACATTCATGCATGTTCAACGATTTTTGAATATTTACAATGCATATAACTTAAAATATACGCCATCTTAGTTGCCCTAACCTCTACTTCAGTTGTTTTCAACTAGACAATGTATCATTAGAATCGTACCTTTTATAACCTAAGAAACCCAGCACAAGAGATATTTTATTGAGAACTTGATTTAGAAGGAATAACATAAAAGAGATATTTTGTTGAGAACTTGATTTAGAAGGAATGATCCACAAGAGATATTTTATTGAGAACTTGATTTAGAAGGAATGATCCACAAGAGATATTTTATTGAGAACTTGATTTAGAAGGAATGATCCACAAGAGATATTTTATTGAGAACTTGATTTAGAAGGAATGATCCACTAGAGATATTTTATTGAGAACTTGATTTAGATAGAATGATCCACAAGAGATAGTTTATTGATAACTTGATTTAGAAGGAATGACACACAAGAGATAGTTTATTGAGAACTTGATTTAGAAGGAATGATCCGCAAGAGATATTTTATTGAGAACTTGATTTAGAAGGAATGATCCGCAAGAGACATTTTATTGAGAACTTGATTTAGAAGGAATGATCCAGAAGAGATATTTTATTGATAACTTGATTTAGATGGAATGATCCACAAGAGATATTTTATTGAGAACTTGATTTAGAAGGAATGATCCACAAGAGATATTTTATTGAGAACTTGATTTAGAAGGAATGATCCACAAGAGATAGTTTATTGAGAACTTGATTTAGAAGGAATGACACACAAGAGATATTTTATTGAGAACTGGGTTTAGAGGGAATGAAACAAAAGAGATATTTGATTGAGAAGTGAATTTAGAGGGAATAACACAAAACAGATGTTTGTGTTATTGAGAATTGGATTTGTGGAAAGTTGAATGGACTACACGTATTTACACAGAACATTTTTACATAGAAGAAAATGAAAAGAAAACCGCGTATAAAAAAAACCTACTCATTGTGCTTAAAACTTACTTTACATTGTGTAATACGTTAAAATTAGCATGCACTAAATTTGACTTTTTAAACCTTATTTACAAGTCAGTTTCATTATCATATTCACCAGTGACGCTTAGCCGCAAGTGTTGTAAACATAATACTTCTTCTTTTTTTTAAGTTTAGATGCTTGCAAAGAAGGAATACAGAGGTTAAGAAGTAAATAAATAAAACATTGATAGCTTGGGGTCAATGATTGAATCATATTAGGTACAGTAACAGGAAAATATAATGTCAATGCTAAAGGGCGTTTACGTCAAAGAAAAATAACATATTTAACATATTACGCACGA
The DNA here is from genome assembly GCF_964235325.1 of Thermobia domestica. Classification (NCBI taxonomy): domain Eukaryota; kingdom Metazoa; phylum Arthropoda; class Insecta; order Zygentoma; family Lepismatidae; genus Thermobia; species Thermobia domestica. The sequence continues at coordinate 194,329,221 of NC_137466.1, read as the reverse complement.
CTGCTCCTCCCAAAGTCGAATCACATGCAATCTTTCCGCACGTGTGAGAAATCTCCGTGCAGTATTCTGATCTAATTTGTTCCTTATACAGGCAGGGCCGGCCCTAGGTAATTTGCTTCCCCATGCAATAGCATCATCTGCCGGCCGACTTTATCCAAAAAGAATAAAACTTAAAAGCCACGATTTTAAGCATGCTACCCTATCATAAACAACGAAGGAGAACGAAAAAAGCACTCTTACTCAGAAAGGCCTACAAATAAAATCTCATTGTCTGTTTATTTTTAAATAATAATCTATTATATTAGTAAAAGGTAAAGCAAACACACCTGGTGAGGAAAGATGGTAATCCTTTTTCTCCAATTCAATATCGAGCTTCAATCTCAATATATCACTTTGCAATTACAGTGCAACAAGCTCTTTTATCTTTATTTCTTGATTTTCCTTCTACGTTTGTTAAAAAAAAAACAATTAAAAAACTTGTTTTCATCTTCAATGATAAGGAACTAGTTTGAAACAAAGACAAAACTAGTTTTCATATCAAAACTGTGATAACTAACTAAATGGAACAGGTGTTCGCTATTGTTCGAGAATTGAGTTCTTGCATTTGAGAATATTCGAGGAATTCATGCTGGAATTTGACTATTTGCTTTAGCACTGTCCATGCGACCTTAAACTAATGCGATTTAAACATGACTTATGAATGTAGTATTAAATAGAAGGTCAACTTAGTAAATTTAACTACCACCATCATGAAGTCTGTTTCCAACAAGAAATATTTATTTTAAATAATGTAGTTATGAGAAATTTTGCCGCCCCATGAAAATGCATGTGTTGCACATAAAAAAAAAAGTGGAACCGGCCCTGTATACAGGATGCAAACAAAACAACATAAAACTCAATAAATGATTACCTGTGTAGGAAGTGGATCGAAGAATATTCTGTTTTGTAGTGTGTAATAAGTACAACTAACAAAATTTGTCGGCCTCAGTGGCCGAGTGGGCTAGCGCTATATGCTAGTAATAAAATCCTCTTTACCGAGCGAAGTAGCTCAGGTGGTAGAGCGTTGGCTTTGCATTCGGGAGGTCGTGGGTTCGAATCCCGCTGCCGACCATCCTGACTGAGGTTTTCCAGGGTTTCCCTCAGTCCTACCAGGCAAATACCGGGATGGTACCTACTAAACAGGCCCTGGCCGATACCTTCCCAAATCCTTTCCACTGTTATTGTTGTTGTTGGATATCCAGTGTAAAATGGCCTCTGAGCTGTATCTGGTGATTGTTAAATAAATAAATAAATAAATAAATTGTCCCAATATCAGTAAATATAGTGTGCTCCAAGCAATATTGTCCCCGAGACGTCAAATGTCGTATCCAAATATGTATGTCCAAACCCTTCCAACACATAATGTACGGAGTATGGCATTTAAATCATAAACTGTGGGCCCCTTTATATTTTAATTGTATTTTTTTCGGTGAGTTATGGTGAAAAATAACGAAAAAGTAGCAATTAGGTCATACTGTATTTATAGTTTGGAATGAATACAATTCGTTTCTGTCTACATAACTTTTAAAAGATAAAAAGGGTACAAAATTATTAGCAGCAAATTCGAATATTGACCGGATTGAATTACCACGGTAAGTGTCAAAAGGATTGGACAACAATGTGTAAACTGTAGAGTATAAGATATTGATGTTACTTCAATTTGGTTAGCATACACGCCTCTGGCGTTGAAGCTCCATGATTGATTCCTAGTGGGAACACATGTAGTTTACATACCATGTTAAGATGTAGCTTCACGTCTTATATAACCTCGCCGCTGAAAGGTAAAATCAAACACTAACCAATGAAAAAATATATGCTATTGGTTAATTGAGGTTGGATTTTGACCGAATAAAATATGAGATTCTAATTGGTTGGATTATTGACAACTGAATTCAAAAGAAATATAACACAGAAAATGGTATTGGTCTACACAGAACAGTATTTAAGAGAAATAATACACAAGAGATGGTGTTGATTTATTGAGAACTGGATTTAGAAGATATAACGCATTGAATATGTTCTTGGTTTATAAAGACTAAGATTGATTGAGGCCTGTTATGCTAGATGTTTCCAATGTTATCAGGAAAACATAATGAACAGGAAACATCAACATGCATAAAAGATTGCTGGTCAATAAATATACATATTGCATAATTTTATATAGCAAAGCTTGTATGGTGAAATTTGGAATGTATAATCATACTGTATAGTCAAAATACATATTTAAGCCAAAATTTCCCGTAGAGACTTTTCGATGAAAGGTAGGAACATTTTAACTTAATTGTAGAGACTTAGCCAAAATATTGTTGGCAACACTGTGATAAGCTCTCAAAATGTAAGTGTGGAGAAGCAAGAGAGGTGTAAAGGAAAGTAAGACCGAAATAGGAAGGAAAAAACAGGGAAATTACGTGGAGGAAAACCAACTGGTTAGGGCATTGTTGTGGTAGAAGTAGGGGTACCATCGAACAGTGCAGTGCCGTGGAAAATCAGCGCCTGGGGCAAGAATATATACGACAGCGCTCTCGTACATATGAGTGAGGTCGACAGACCAGCCGCGAAGCGTAAGAAAATTTTCAAAAATAAACATTGCTTTTCCTTCATTTTAAGCAATTTTATTACTTTTTTCCTTCCATTTTATACATGTGCACATGTGCACAATATTTCCTCTCTTTTTTCTTTTCTCCTTTTCTTTTTTCTTCCGAATTTGGCGCCCCCATTTTTCGGCGCTCGGGCCCGTTGCCCCGTTCGTTCCCCTCCCCTTCGGCACGACACTGCCATCAAATAGGTTTTAGAGCGCAAGTTGTGCTCATGAGAATATTTGAAGATATATTTTTTTCATCGAAAATGGTATAATCAAATTGGAAAAAGTTATAAATTTTGGGGAAGAAAAGTCCAGCTGGGAGCAGAATGATAAATTTGGGTTGCAAAATGGTAAATGTGTTTGTTTTCTATTTTTTAAAGTAAATTCGGGGGCAAGAATGATACATTTGGAGGTTGAATGGTAAATTTGAGGTACTGGGGATGAACAATCCTGGAAAGAAAATACGATAGATAAAGAAGAGAGAAGAAAAGAATATTGGAATTAGGTAACCAATAAAACAGTGGCGTATTTACGATTTTGTTTCGGGGAACTTTGCTAACTTTGTTTCTGAAAATGTGAAAATTCTGCAATATATTTCATTTACTTTAAAATATTAAATAAAATTTCAGGAAGGCTTAAGCCCGGAAGTCACCCTTAAATACGCAACTGCAATGAAAAAAAGAAGCTCTTTGTTATGTCGACAAAGAGAGCCATAACTATGCATAATATGACTAACGTTAATGATCTTAAAGCAAACATTAATAAGCTATTAATATTACTGATCATTGTTTTAATATGAACTAATATTACTCTAATGTGAAACACATTTCTTGTTCATATATCTGTCTTTTCATAAAGAAGTAAAGCCAGAAAATGTGCCAATAATGTGCTGTAACTTAACAAGAGCATGCCAGAAACTTTGCCAATGAGTCACTATAAGTTAACAATAATGGACTTGGAGAAAATTTGATAGTTAATTGATGTATATGTAGTAAACATTTTACAGCGTGTCAGACTTGTGAAAATTATTCAGATGATAGTGCTGACATATAAGAATATCCACTTTAAGTCTTTCCGTTACGTAACATTGAACAAGTGTCATATTACTGAAAATTAGCATCAGCTCATTGCACGAATACACTAGGCGATATCATGAGTGACCAACAAGAACATAAGAAATAGTTATACTCTCAAAAATAAAAAATAACACTAGGAAAATATAATTATAAGTCATTTAATTGCAGTATTTGATGAGTATTGTTAGTAGTATTTACTTCGCTGTGATAAGTACAAAAAAAAAAAAGTACGATCTTGAATTGTGGTTTCCGTGTGAAAAGGGGGCGTTGTTAGTGAACTGAGTTGTGTTCCTGAAGTCTTACTTTGTGCCAGAAGCCACAGTCAGTGGCCTTGAATCGATGAAGCACAGAAACCAAAGCAGTATTCTAAACATACAAAAATATCGTCATTTAGTAAATATAATATTTTGCAAAAACTAAGGTCAGTGTGTGATCAAAGTGTCAGTGAATTTCAGAAATTTATCTGACAATTTCCCTCGTGTAATTGTCACTTCCCTTTCTGTATGAACTGTTAGAGGTTGAGATTTTGACATCATCAAATTTTGGGTGGTGTTCTGGTTTTTATATTCAATATTTGAGAATTTCCTAGTCTTGTTTAAAGCGATTGTACTCTTTTCATCGGATGACAGTATTGGAGCAAAATTTAAAATTAAAGAACAAAAGTAAATGCCGAATTTCTTACTATGTTTCGCCCTCGTTTTGTTCAAATATTCATATAATTGGTGATTCCGAAAAACACACTCCATTGTGGGAGGTAATCCTCTAGTTTCAATTACCTCTAATACTTCATTTTGTTTCTCTTCTCTAATACTTCTGATCATGTGACTTCCCAATTTCTTTTCTTTTTTTAATGATAAACTTGTTATCTATTTTTTTTTTTTATTTCTTTACTGTAAAAGCGGAATAAACCTGCAGTAACGTACTCAGTAAGGTGCGTATCTGCCAACTGAGCAGCCCTGATTCAATCCCCAATGGGAACGGAAATTTTTTTTCTCGTCCTACCAGAGCGTGGCGCTGACTACCAGTGGCGGATCTACTCTTGGGCCCCCAGGTTTTTTTGAGTCACAAAAATAATCGAAGCTATTAGCAGGGCCGGATTTCCCAATAGGCCCGGGCCTATGGGCGCAAGCTCCTAGGGGGCGCACGGCCGAGAGAAAAAAAATAAAAAATATCTAGAAATAAATATAAATAACCATAACTTAACATATTTTTTGAATTGATTTTAAAAAATCAGGCTAATAAAGCATTCTGATTTTGAAGTTCATTGAAACAAATAATTGTTGGTAAAGTTAAACTATTTTTCAACATTATGCATCAACTTCGTTACAACACTGATCTCAAACGCGGGAGAACTGGCTGTAATTTTTTAATAAAGGTTTTTAGGAAAGTAACTTTAACCAGACTAAGGGGCGGAAAAAATTATTGGGCCTAGGGGCGCCAAAATGCTAAATCCGGCCCTGGCTATTTAGGTATATATTTTTGAAAGTTTATAGTAAACTCATAATATACCTATCATAGTCTGGAGTCTGGCTGCCCTGCTCCCCCCCCCCCCCTTATTTTTGTCTTATACATCCGCCATTACTGACTACACACTTTTCCGAGTGCCGAAATCAAGAAAGCGTGGGCTTTTACCTTTACGTACAGTTTTTGGTCCCATTGGTACCTTCTCCTTCTTCCAAATGCTTGAGCTCAATGTACCCAAATTTAAAATTCAATCCTCCTCACACTTCCACACAGGAAAGTAGTAGAAGAAACCGAAGTGGGTTGTAACAAAACCAAGATAGCTCGTTTTGTAGACGTAAGGGTCTTCACTACAGCGAAATTAAACTACCGCTAATTTTAGTTTATTTCCTGTAATATCTTCAAAACAAATAAAAATATTCGAAAAACAGAAACGTAGTGAACTAGACAATACGATTTTGCATGTGATACCTTTACCACAATTCACCTATCTGCTTTTGGTATGCCGCTATTTACAGAACCCGCAAAAAATGCTAAATCTATCTTCAGTTCCAAATCGAAAGCAGATAGATGAGTTGTGAAAATGATATCACGTGCAAAATCGTATTGTCTAGTTCACTGCGTTTCTGCTTTTCGAATATTTTCATTTGTTTTGAAGATAATTACAGAAAAACTCTAAAATTAGCGGTAGTTTAATTTCGCTGTACCGTTTTTAGAAGCCAAATTATGGTATAATTAAAGTTCGACTGTGCCATTTTCAATTAAAAATTATTACGTCAGCCCCCACCTAAAAAAAATCTAATAGAGCCATCTACCCCCTAGAACCCGCCTTCTTGGGTTACCAGTGCCTAACCTGAAAGAAATAAAATGAAATCTTTCAGTTTTAACGTCCCACGATTATGCCCGTTAGGCTAAGGAAAACGGATGATTCAAGCAAGTAAATGATGATGGTAGAAATGGTGGAATGATAATGTAGGAGGAAATGGGAGAAAACATACGGGCACGATGTTGTCCACTACACACTTACTTGGACGGACCCCACTTGTTACGAGACGTAAGTGCTCTACCACTGAGCCACCATGCACTTCACTTTTTGAGGTGAGAGATAAGACTAGGGATACGCACGAGACGAGTCGAGACAGGATTTTCCTGACAAAATTAGAGTCGAGACACGGCTCTTCCAATAGAGAAATATACACTTTTCGAGTCGAGACATCACTTTTACAGCACATTTTCGAGACGAGGCAGCCACAAATCTTGTCTCGTGCGCATTGCTAGATAAGATACCTCTTCGAGAGAAGAAAGCCCCAAATCTTGTCGTGTGGGTAACACTAGTCAAAAATAACCAGTGAGTGATGAAAGAATAATACACAACACTCATGCCCGAAGTAGATTCCAACTCCTTGATAGACAAATCTAGCGTTATTGTTGTATTGTTTATTTTTTGAAGTTTAGCGTCCCTTTACAGCACCAAGGCAGTATGGGACGTGAACCTACTGTTTAAGGTGGAATACAGTGGAATACAGTACATTCAATGGTCTCCATCGACAATGGAACCGAGACTAGGACTGATTGATATCTGCATTTGGGTATCGAGAATCGATAAAATATCAAAACTTGATCGATAAGTCGAAATATCAGAAAATAACAACATAATAAAAGATATTGTAACATAAAGTATCATGTATTAAAATTTGGGAAATCGAAAATCAAAATGTCGAAGTCCGTAGATGTCACATATCAAAATATCTTTAGAAAACGTTAAAAGTGCTAAAATATCAAAATATCAAACATCTTATGATATTGAATATCGAAAGTATCGAGATACTGAATACTACTGTAAAATATCGAAATATCAAATATTGAAAGATATTAAATAAATCAATTATTAAAATATTGAATATCAAAATATCATTAAAATTTAAATATCAAATATCGAAATATTAAAAATACCTTAAAATACTGAAATATCAAGAATGTTGAAATATTAAAACATATCGAAATATTGAACATCGAAAGTATGGAAATACTTGATATTAGAATACAGAAGACTTTCGAGTATCCGGTCTAATGTGGCGGAAAGGCAGGCCGGAGTTCACTGGTGTACACTTAAAAAAAATTAAGCATACCCCAAGAACAATTTACAAATACAGTACTGTACGTACTGTACAGTAATAATCAGGAATAGCGGCAAGAGTATTGTATTTAGGCCCATTGCACACTGATATTGAGGTCCGTTACACACTGACGAAACAACGAACAAGGAGCAGAACGCTGCTCTTTTCCTGTCACAACTTGTATTTTGCATACGACACGTAGAAGGATCTCAGCAGACTCCCGCTTCCAATGCCTTAGCAATGTTGCCAATTCAATGCCTTACCTTCCTCATTTAATTACGATAAAAAAAAAAAACTAGGCCGGGTGGTATGGAGGCCGGATAGACGCGAGCCGGATACTCCGGAGTATACTGTATTCAAATATAAAATATATTGAAATATAGAATATGAAAGTATTGAAAAATATCAAAATATCAAATGTCAAAAGTCGATAAGGTTGAAATATCGAAGTAGTAACAATATTTATAAATACTTAAATATTGGATACCGAAAAATATCAAAATATCAATATGTAAGTCAGTAATACTTTCGATATTGGTATATGAAAACAATTTATTGATTGGGCTCACCCAGACCCCAGACGGCTAGACCAGCAAGAAGAGCTCTACAGATATTGGCAATCGACAGCCCATTGGCTTACACCACGCGACTACGCCAACCGGAACGTGCCTAAACTATTAGCTAGCGTTCTCGCTGATGATGTGGTAGACCCGAGTTCCATTCCCGGTTCAGTAAATATGGTTCTCCATCCCATGTTAAACCGTAGATCTACTTCTAATATGTCTTCAGAGTAAAGTGTAGGTCCATGTCTGATACGGCATCGAAGCTGAAAATGGTAAACATCATACTTAAAAAGAAAATAAACATTTTTTTTTAACGTAGTACTTACTTATCTTCCACTGGTTAATTTGTTATTCATTGCTGTACAGTTACAAAAGTCATTCTCATCATATCTCTGTCGTGAGGACATGAACTTAAGCATAGTTACATTATTTGAAAGACTATATCCTGTTCAGAATTATAAGTGCATAGAGAAGCTAACACAGCATAGCTAGCCAAGGTCAGCCCACACGTGACTACCATTCTAGATTATCTGTTTTGGGACTCTGCGCAATTAAAACGTGTTTTCAAGATTGATCAGTTATCTGCCATTTGAAATCAGCTCTGCCGTCTGTTTTTTTCTTCTTTAATTTAAAAAAAAAGAGAGAGAGAAATATTTTTCTTTTACAAAATGTGTTGAGAAGAATCTTGTGTAAGAAGTTATATTTCTCGTTTCTGTTGCGAACATTTTTTTCTTTTACTAAAGATACGAAACTAAAAACAGAGATAACAGAAAATAACATTAACGACACTGCACAGTAGAAAATGGTTGTGTTAATTCAACTCAATTTTAACAGGGCAGTGGTTCCAGCTTGACTACCACTGTGCGGTGTTAGTTCAACACAGACCCCGCGGTGTTGGCGTTTAACACAGAGAATGTGTTACGTCTTTAACACACAACCGGTATTGAGCGGTGTTAAATTCGGATCTGTGTTAGTATTTTCGGTGTTGATTCGACACCATGTCAAAGTCAGTAGTGTGGAGAAAAGTGTTGAGTGTTACTTGTGGCGGTGTTGCACCAACACGAAGAAAGTAACACCGTGTGTAGTGTGCTAATTATTTTATGTTAATATTACACCATGTCAAGTATCAATATAACACAGTCCCTGTGTTACTTTAACATCATTTTCTTATTATTTCAACACAAAATCTGTGTCATAATTCAAATTCAAAGCCGTATAAGTAACACCGTTTTGGTGTTAATTCAACACTTCCTGTGTTAAAATTCAAGGTTAGACCACTAGATTAACACCGTTTTTGGTGTTAGTTCCACTCCACTTCTGTGTTACTACGACACCTATTTCGGTGTTGAAATAACTCCGTGTGTGGTGTTGATGTAACCATTTTTCTGTATTGGAAAACCATGTGTGTGCACGCTTACGCTTACCGAAGGTTCTAATTTTAAAATAAGAATAGTAAAATACAGAATTGGATGCTATAGAAAATACTAACTAACTGCGACACAACTATGAACCCGTTTTCGTAGAATTTACAAATTAATTTCTTTACAAATCGAAAAAATATTGAAAAATCATTTGTGATTACTAGTAACATTAATTTTAAATCACCATGTAAATGTAATTCTATGACACGAACTATTGTAAAGGTGTTTACTTTTATCAGTTCTGCATTTAGACCTAGTATTTACATTGCTAGCACTATTTATGAAACAGGAATCAGCTGTCTCTACTTTTGACACTGTGTGAATTATTAGCGAGGGTAGTGGTATACGTAGAACTTCGTGAAGGAAAGGGCAGAAGAATCATTTCGAATTTTGCTTGGTAGAAATAGCAGATGCTCACAAACAACGTGCGATTGGGAAGATTCGCTTTTTACTCGGCAAGAACGCAGCAGAAACTTATGATTAGGCAAACAACTTACAAAGAACATGTTCACACATGTGAGTTAAGGTAAGCGTTTTGCCGATGTCGACTAAGTCAAGCACAATATCACAACGTCGCAAGTAGGTATCAAAGAGACCGAATTTAAAAGGTACTTCCCAGGGGCGGTTTTAGGATTTTAATTTTGAGTAGGCCGGTTCCCTCGCTTATGGATACCTATACACATTTGATTGATTAATGAAAGTAGGAAATTACTTTTACAGTAATGGTTGATGTTATTTGTTAAATAATTATCCACCATTAATATAAATATTTGAAAATATATTTACTCTTTATTGTATCTTTTAGCGTTTATATATTTTTTTAAAATTTTGGGATAGGCCCGTGCCTACCTGGCCTACCCGCTAAAGCAGCCACTGGTACTTCCTACAATAGAATGAACGTTTGATTAAGTGCATTAGTGTTAATGGAGAGTACTTTGAGGATGATTAAAGTTGTATTAAAGAAATAATGTTTTTATCAATAAATTCCGGGTTATTTTGGGGGTGCCCTCGTATATATAGGCGAAGAAGGAGCCAAATAGGCCACTAGATCGCCAGTAGATACATATAGGCCCAGGCTTAAGCCTACTCAGTCTATACGTCTATGTTAATGGGAGCAGATCATAGTTTAAATCGCAATATTGTGCTGAGATTCAAACTATGGCCATTTTTGGATTTCTTTTCCTTGTGTATGAAATTCTTCAAATAGTAATCCACGCCTACTATATATCGGAAACTGAAATAACGTCTCAAAGAGTTTTGTATTTTCCTTCCTATACGAATTACGAAATAAAACCCAATTGATTACAATTTCAAAAGTATTTCTACGCATTACATTCTTGTTTCACTTCCGATCAATATTTCCAACTACCGAACTCACAAGATAACGTTCGAACTCACAGATGAAAGAAAGAAAATAAATATGGCTTACTTATTAGAATGACGCTAAAGGGCCTTATAAGAACGTAATGTTAATATGTACTTTCGCTACTCCACACGATATCTCATGAACGAAAAATATTTTTTTGAATTCTTTATTATTATTATTATTATTATTATTATTATTATTATTATTATTATTATTATTATTATTATTATTAGCTAGAGTCAGTAAATTAACATCTTCACGCTTAGCGGTAACTTTTTAACTTACTGTATAGTTTAAAATCAATAACGTTCGCCTAGCTTCTATGCAACCTGTACAGCAGCAAAGGTTTGTTGGTTGCCTATGACAAAAGGCTATGTAACTTTAGTGTGATCTACAGTCTCTCTTCCAGAGTTCATTTACTTCCGAAGCTTCAGATCCAGTTATCATATGATCAAACTCAGAAAAAAAAACTATTAGAGGCAAGTTGGCTAGGATATGACCTTTGAAGGTACCTTCCCAGAAATTACCTGGTAGATCTGTCTGTGTCTTGAAAAATTAAGTCATGTTCGCCGGCTACAGGGGTCAAATTCGGGGCTCTGAAGACTATGAAACAAGAGCATTTAATAACTTATTTATTCCCACTAATACTTGAACTCATGTTACAACGTTTATATTGTAGCATACCTATTAGCACGCATCGTTGTTGGGTCTTAATTCAGAACTTTGATTAAAAGAGAGGAAAAAAAGTTCTTAATCCATTCCCCGGTATTTATCCTCTACTGTTGTAACCAAGAAGTAATTGGGGTTGCATAAATGCACGGCGTTACCCAGTGGTATTCTGATTTTTTAACAACCAGTTATAGAATATAGATAGAGAGAGAGAGATTTTTCTTTTTTAAGTTTTACGTCCCACGTTTATGCCGGTTAGGCTAAAGAAGACGATCATGATTAGAAATGAATGAAAATGGTGGAATGACGAAAGTAGAAGGAAACAGAAGAACCCGAGGAAACCTAACCACACTGTTTGTCCACCACAAAGCTCACTTACTGCGAGGTGGGATCTAACCAAGGACCCCATGCACCAAATATGAACGCTCTACCACAGAGCCACCGCGGTCCGCGTAAATGTCTTTTGAGATCGTAAAGTTGTGTACGTGGAAATCCACAATTCGCAAAATTGCGATTAAATCCAAGTGTGGAGTTTTCTACACGTGTTGCAAAGAAAGCGTAGTGTAATTTTCTAGAGGGGTTGTGATCAAATCCTAGCGTGAAATTTTCTAGGACGATTGTAATCAATCCCTAGAGTAAAGTTTTCTAGGAAGGTTGCGATCAAACTAGTGTATATTTTTCTAGTATGGTTGCGTTCACACCTAAGTGCGTATAGTTTTCTAGAAGAGTTGCGATCAAACCCTTGTATGTAATGTTTTGGAAAGATTGCGATCAACGTCTAATATGTAGTTTTCTAGCAAAATTGCAATCAAATAGACATGTGTAATTTTCTAAGAGGGTTTGATCCTAGCTTAGTGTAGAGTTTTCTAGGACGATGGCGATCAAACCCTCGTGTGTAGTATTCTAGGAGGATTTCAGTCAAACCATGCGGTGTAACTTTCTAGGAGGGTTGTGATCAAACCTCAGTGAAGAATTTTCTAGGAGGGTTACGATTAAAACCTAGTGTGTAGTTTTCTGGTAGGATTGGAATAAATACTCTAGGGTGCATAGTTTTCTAGGAAGGTTCCACGCGAACCCTAGGGTGCAGTTTTCTAGGAGGATTGTGATCAAATCCTAGTATGAAGTTTTCTAGGAGGATTTTGATCAAACCGTATGGAGTAACTTTCTAGTAGGGTTGCAATTAAAAACTATCGTGTATAGTTTTCTAGGAAGGTTCAGATCGAACTCTAGTGTGCAGTTTTGTATGGGAGGATTGTGTTCAAACCCTAGTATGGAATTTTGTCGTAGCGTTACAATCACACCCTAGAGTAGAGTTTTCTACGAGGATTGTGATCCAACTCATAAAAGAAATAAAGGTAAAATGAGAATAGTTGTGTGGTCATTTTGTGGTACGGTGAGCGATGTGTCGGTTTTCGAGGTATCATTGCACTGATTGTAGAAGAATCAGCACCTACTCAGCTAAAATTCACTGAGTCAGCTTTGAAGAAGGGGTGAAAGGAATCATTTCGAAAATTGAGTCATTAAAGTTTTAGGAGACAGTAAAAACCGGGAAAACCCCATATGTTCGTTGCAATTAATAAATACAATATATGTATTCATTTTAGGTAGTGACTGTATCACGATGACAGTGTATCCTAGCAGATCTCGAAATCCTGTTGTCCGGTGAAAGATAAGTTATTAAGTATACCGAGTTTTTGAGCTTGGAGTATAATATCTAGTAGTTAATAGGAAGGTAAATGAAGATCTTACAAGTTATGTTATTATCATGAGTAACGAATAAATTATGGAAATAATAGGTTATGAAATGGTCTATTAAAGAAAATTTTGATAAGGATAAACTGAAATGAATCATTTACACGAGTTTGGGAATTTGTTAAACTTTTGTTCACGTAATCTTTTCAGACTTTCCGCCTGTAATACGGTAGAAGGAAGTCGGAACTTTAATAAAAGTATTAGTAATAATAATAAACTAAATATCATTTCGTCACCACTTTCTTTTGATGTCGTAGTGGCTCCGTAGTCACTAACGCTCTCATCTTTGGTACGAGCAGTCCCGAGTTCGATTCTCGTGGGGATACTCGGTCGCAAATTGTAAAAGCTTTTTTCAAGCTAGCCATCCGAAGTGAGGTTTTCCTGGATTTTTCTCATTCACACCAGGCAAATGGTGGTATGGTACATAACATACAGGTTCCAGGTCGCTTCCTTCCTTACCTTTGCTCCGGTAGTGTAATCGCCGAGGGGCGTCATCCCTCATACGTACATCATACATGTTTTGCAAAAATATATATATATTTACACCCTTGTTACATCTGGCAACACTGTGTGGCTCTTAGTGTATGCTTCCTAGTTTAAAAATATATGCATGAACAAGGATTGATTTTGGTATAACCATTATTTGTGTATCACTTCAGGTTCAAAAGTTCTACTATCCCAAACTCCGGGTTGCGTTGTATATTGGACACCCTGTACTAATTAATGTTATAGTTATAATTTATGTTTGTGATGTTTTCATCCATCATTTGTCATGTTGTCATTCATCTGTGATATTTTCAAAGTCTTCAGTGTTTGTGATATTTTCAATTCTCTTTTAAGTGAAACGTACTTTCTAAAGAGTTCCCTCGTGGCTAAATAGCTATCGATTACCAAAGAGTCATGTTCAAGTCCTGGTGGGAGAGCTCATGTGGTTTGAATTTCACAGGCCCAAAAGGAACATTAAACTCAAAATAAGCCGAATGCTATTTTAACAGAATATGTTTCTCTACATATTACAGTACAATCGTAGTTTTTTTCGCTCAGAATAATTTTGTTTGGTTTTTACTACAGTCTGTGAAATAAGTTTCCCAGTGAGATTATCAACCTCTGTAAACACACTGAAAAAGAAAGTAATAAAGTAAAAAAAAAATGTGACTAGTCCAACATTACACCGTTACGAGTGCACTTTCTTCTTCCCTCCCCCCCCCCCAAATCTGAATTCTTACTTAATAGCTTTAAAGTATTCTTTTCTCTCGTATTTGAGAAAAACTTTTTTTCCGTAATTATATCATTTTCTCTCACGAATAATCATTTTAGAAACTTAATACAAAAATATATGTACTGCCACAAAGAACTGAACCCAATCCCACGCACATCAAAGAAACTCTTGCTAAACTTTTGAGTACAACAGAAACAAATAATTAGTTACCGCTCTTAAACCTTAAAACTACTGTATTACCAATTAAATATGTTACAACAATACTAAAAGTGTAATAAAATCTTTAAGTTTAACGTCCCACGATTATGTTTTTTAGGGTAAGGGAGACGATGATTAAAGCAAAAAAATGAAATCTTTAAGTTTAACGTCCCACGCTTATGCCGGTTAGGCTAAAGGAGACGGTGATGATGAGTAATGAGTGAAATGATGGAATGAAGAAAGTGGGAGGAAACGAGAGAACCCCGAGAAAACTCACGAGCACGGTGTTTATCCATCACAAAGTCCAGACGGCGCGAGCTGGGATCGAACCAGGGACCGGAGGTGAACGCTCTACCACTGAACCACCGCGCCCCCGATGATTAAAACAAGTGAATGATGATGGAAGAATTGGTGGAATGAGAAAGTGGGAGGAAACGGGAGTATACCCCAAGAAAACCCACAATGTTGTCCACCACAATCTTAGTTGGCCCGGAAATCGAACCAGGGACCTCACACACCAGAGGTAAGGGCTCTACCACTGAGTCAGTGTGCCCCCCCTAAAAGTATAATATATCTTAATATACCAAAAGAAAAAAAATACATTCAATGAAGATAATCTTAAACTTTAAAAAAATATTTTAAAAAGGCGCTAAAATTAAATATAAATTCATTTTTACAATGATTAAATGCAAGTCTCTTAGTAAAAACCCTACACGTTTGGTTTGGAATTACTGACTTAATACATCACTAACAAATTCTGCGTAAGTAGAGTCTAATTAATGTGACAATTACAGTTAATTAACTCATTAGAGTGAAGATGATCAACTCACCTTTTCCCATTCTCGCACGAGATCTGGCGCGGCAGACACTCGGGTTGACGGCACGATTATGAACGAAGCTCTTCGTTCGCACGATTAGTTAAACAACAAACGAACATCCGGCAGCCCTGGTAAAAAGAAAGACCATATCTACCACGGCATAGTAAATTGACCACAGATGTGCGCCTGCGCATATTATCAGACCACGGCAGGAGTAAAATAACGTTATGCATTTGTCACTTTTTTTGTAGCATGCTTCAGCAAGGATGCCAAGCCCGTGATCTTATCACCAAAGTCCACGATTTTATTGTTTTCTTCCCATTATTTTTTGATAAAAAACGATTTCAAAATTAATTAATTAATTAATTATGCTATAGAGATATCATAAAATATATTTTTATTAGATAAATTAATTACGTGTGTGGAAGATAGATAACTTATTTTGGGATGTTATGTCAATAGAATACTGCATAAATATATTAATTAAAATTCAATTATTTCGAATCATTTGGCTTATAATTAGCTGCTCATCTCCAAATGGCCTTGGTATTAAAAGTGCTGAATTTAGGTGTGCACATAAGATAAAAGATTACTAAATTTATGGTACTGGCGAGAAATATTTTGATTGTCTTGGATTTGACTCAAAAGAGGGTCATATCTATAGGCAGGGCCGTATTTATGCATGGGTCGACGGAAAATTTCCTCGAATCAAAATAGTTATATCAATAGGCAGGACACTATCTATGCATGGGCCAACATGGCCATGCCCTCGGCGGAAAATTTCCTTGACTCAAAATAGTGTCACAACTATAGATGGGAAAGGCCATATTTACGCATGGCTACACATGGGCCATGCCTTTGTCGGCAAATTTCTTCGGCTCAAAATAGTCATATCTATAGACAAGGCCGTGTTTACGCATGAGTCAACATGGGCGACAAATTTCTCTCGTATCACTTTTTTTTTTTTTTTTTAATACTGCAGTTCTGAAAATTCCAGAAACTTCTTATGCACGCGTATATGGATATAATACGGGATTTTTAAATTTTGTTTTTACATATTGTTGCATTTATATATTTTTACATATTATATTATTCATTGGGGGCCCGTGTTGGATCAATGGTGGAGCACTCGCCTCTACCCTGTGAAGTTCCTGGTTCAATCCCAGATCCCGCCAGCTGGGCTTTGTGGTGGGCAGAAACAGTGTGCGTGGATTTTCTCGGGGTTCTCCCGTTTACCTCTACTTATGCCGTTCCACGATTGTCATTCATTTCATCACCGTGGGACACAAATATATTATTTTATTAATTGCATATATTTTACTTGTATCCAGTTCTACGTAATATTGAGTATTCACTCAATTGTTTTAAATTTCTTATACAAGTATGTATTGAGATTCAGTAGGCGTCATATTTTTTATGACCCGTGACGACAAAAATATTAAATAGCAGCCAAGGGCGCCGAGCCCCCCCCCCCCCAAAAGGTAATGTGGGCCCCCTCATTGTATTTGCGAATATACAATGTTTGGCATAATTTTACTGCAATTTGTCTTAAAAATCCTCATATATATGCCGTCTACATCTGAATGCCCCCCCCCCAAATTTACAAAGAAATCGGCGCCCTTGATAGCAGCCCTGGCTATAGGTGTAACTAGAGATGGCCAGGAGGGGCCAGTGTACTCCTAAAATGTCGTTACTCCCTCACTTCCCGCCCCTGATTTCTTTTATTGGATGGCTATAATGTGATAAATTCATTGTAGTTTACGAAAAGCAATTTTGTGTTTTTGATACTGGCTCTACTTTGTCCTCCTCCTTCCTAGTGGCGGATCTACGACGGGGCTAGGGCGTCTAGGCCTCCCAGGTTTTTAAGTGACAAAAACAACTGAAGCTATTATTTATATATTCTTGAAAATTTATAATGAACTCATGAAATACCTATCGTAGTCTGGGCCCTGGCTGCCTTCCTGTTTTACCTACTAGCTTCGCCACTACTTCTCCTCCTCTTTGCATCTTTTCTGCTTTCTGCATACAGCTTTGAAACCTATATATCGTAAAGTTTCTGTTACACTATGATGAAAAAAAATGAAATGAAATCTTTGTTTTACGTCCCATGGTTATGCCAGTTAGGCTAAAGGAGACGGTGATGATGAGAGATGAATGAAAATATGGAATGAAGAAAGTGGGGGGAAACGAGAGAACCCCGAGAAAACCCACGAGTGCGGTGTTTGTCCACCACAAAGTCCACGCGGCGCGAGCTGGGATCGAACCAGGGACCCCAAGCACCAGAGGTGAACGATCTACCACTGAGCTACCACGCCCCCCTACACTATGATGATGATGTGTGTGGATTCTCAAACTGTGAATTTCAAATTCGGAGATAAAAGAGACGACGAGGACACCGCTATTAACTTGCCAAGTACAATGCAAGGGTAATGGATGTAGGGGGGTTCAGAATTAGTGTTTTCCACGAGACAAGACGAGACTGAGAGACAGGAGACAAGACAAACCACTTTGAAAAGAAAAAAGTTATACTTTTTGAGATGGGATAGTACTTTCGCGACACCTTTTCGTGACTAGGCAAACTTAAATCTCGTCTCAGCATCAATACGAATCAGAATGTTAATTCTCATTCAAAAAAATCTGGGCTACGCAACTTGATATAAATGGTCATTTTCTGATAACTGTAAGTAGAAATTCCTAAATAAATATCTGAACTGAACTAAGACAATCCATATTTGTTTGATTTAATTCCAACTGTAGATGTAAGTAGAGGGATAGTCAAAGAGAAGTGGCTGGCCAGGTTTATTGAACAAGACCAAGGATATCACCAGAATTTTGAAATCTTTGAGTTTAACATTCCACGTTTATGCCCATTAGGCTAACAAGGAAAGAGAGGGAGATTATATATCGAAGTGGAAAGTGGTTTATATGAAAAAAAGTGTTGTTCTAGGACCACCCGCAGAGTCCAGACGGTGTCCAACTCAAAAATTACAAATGGGTAAGGAAGTCAAGTAGCATATCGTTGGAAAGCCGTTGGGAACAAGTCTCGACTCTCTAAAATTACCTTGTGCAAAATGGCGGCCGGTCAAAATGTCAGCAAAAACGTCATTATAAAGTCTATGGTCACCCTTTTAAATCTGAAATGGTGAGATAGATGTCAAAACAGGAAAACACGTGTCTCATCATTTCAAAAGTATAATGAATGAAAGTAAAAAATATTTGTCCCAGGGTCCTCCGCAGGGTCCATAGACTTCTGCTGACATTTTGATCGGCCGCCATTTTGCAAGGGTAATTTTAGAGAGTCGAGACTTGTTCCGTCTTCTTGCATTTCCCAACAGCTTCCCAACGATATGCTACTTGCCCCTCTTACCATTTGAAATTTTTGAGTTGGACCCCGCCGGGTGGCCCTAGGACAACACTTTTTGCTTTGATACATTGTACTTTTAAAATGATTAAACACGTATTTTCCTGTTTTGGTTTCTGTCTCACCGTTTGCAATTTCTAGGGGTGGCAACGTACTTTCTGGATATCCTGTATATTCATATAACTAACACAGTATATGCAGTAGGAAAAATTGTATTACAGTTTCGTAATAAGCATCATTAATGCTTTCGATTGGTATCACCTTCCATTTCGACATATAATCTCTCTGTCTTCTCTCGTAAGGAAGGCGATGATTAAAGCAAGTGAATGATAATGGAATAATTGGTGAAATGAGAAAGTGGGAGGAAACGGGAACGTCCAGAGAAAACCGACGAGCATGATGTTGTTCACCACAATAGCAACAGATCTTTTGAAGTTACTTTCAATTCTCAAAAGTAAGAGGTCATGGCCTCAATTAGCACAATCTAGTAACGCCAATAGTAGGTTCCATAGTTTTGGAGCTATGGACCTTTAAAGTTCATTTTTCATGTTATCGGCAGCCTATAACTTCGAAAGGAAGCATTTGTGCACGCACGTTTATCTATACTTTTCGTCTTATTTTGGTGTCAGGAATCATCTCACAAAAGTTGTCGGTGTTATTTTGAAACACCCTGTATAACTTTATGGCCTATGGAACCTGGAGGTTAAATGTCGCGTTCACAAAACCTCTCTATTGATTTCTGTTCTCAGCCAAATGGATCCAGTTTCCACTTTGTATTCCTATTTCTGCAAGACCTATCTTAATATTGTCCTCTTATCTGCGCCTAGGTCTTCCTAATGGTCGTTTTCCGATTGGTCTTCCAGTTAAGACTTTGAAAGCGTTCCTACTTTCTTCCATCCTGGCTAAATGATCTGCCCACCTGAGCCTCCTAGACTTGATGATTCTAACAATGTTTGGTAAACCCAGTGGCGGCGATAAGGGCCCCGTAGACCCCGCGGCGCGGGGGGCCCTAGAAATACGCTAACCAAGGCACCTTTTACACGTCATTTAGCCTATAATTTTAATGCATTTTGAAAGTGTTTCTCCACAGCCTATAACTAATTCTAACAGTTTCACTAAATTAAATAATGAAGTAATCATTAAAATTAAATAATAAGGTATGAGTGTGAACATGAATGTCAGGTTGATCTTTGCGATTTTCCAAAGATTTTATTTTTCAGTGTAACATTTGCATATTGAAATGTTTTGTAGGTAGAGACAAATAGCAGCTCGGGCGTGTATTTTCCCTTTCACCAATTTTATTATAAAATTTCTAACTACAATGTCTTTAATTTTCAAAGAGTAATTAATAGTGTATTTTCTCCTAATTGACCAGATGAAGGAGATTGGTGTTTTGCTGGTGCCCCTTCAGCTCATGGCGGCATTCAGAACACTTGCTGGGTTATAGGTGAGATTTATGGGAAACCCCCTCAGTTTACGGCAGCCTCGCGAGATTTTTAGTTGTAGTTAGGATCACTAGTCCAGTGTGACATAGGGCTTAGGAAAAATGTACCCCTAGTCCAGTGCGAATTAGGAGCAGGTAATGGTTAGTCGGTCAGTGGTCAAACTGATGCCGGGTTCCTCCGTAGTCCTCTTTTATTTGTCCTCTTCAGGTGGTTCGTCCTCATTCGGATCCTTTCAAGTGGTCCGTCTCCTTTCGGTTTCCTTCGTGTCTTCCTCTTTAGTGTATCGTCTGCTTTTGTAAATAATCGCACGTGTCGTTATAACATGTGCTTTTGTTGTAATGCGGGAATCCTTACAATATTATTTATATTAGTCTATTATGCCATATTTTCGTTATCGTGTATCTTAGACTACAATTATCGTGTATTACAATAAATTATAACGTATTTCAATAAATTATTGTGTTCGCTGGAAACATCTACCAAGAAAACAATTCGAGACATTGCAACTTGTTAATTGAAGAAGACAGTTGCTTCTTGAGTAGTTTGCCGGACTTGACTACTGACTTACAGCTGTACCTCACACTTCCTGTCACAACTGCTGCAGCAGACAGAAGTTTTTCAAAATTAAAAATTATCAAGAATTATTTACGGAGCACCGTAACAGAAGGTGGATTGCGTGCGCTTGCCATTTTGAGAATCAAACATGGAAAAAACACGGATAAAGTTATAGACAAATTCTTGCTCCTGAAGAACCGAAGGTTATCGTGTAAACAGTTCTTAAAAATGTAGTGTTCTATTCCATTCCAAGTGAAATATAGTGATAATGATGCTTAGAATACCTCTCCTTAGTTTTATTATGTGTGTTTGTGTGATGCGTGTTCCGGTGTGACGATACAAGAAGAGTTTCCATCCCGTTTTATTCTAGGCAATGAAAGTACTATATTTTACGCTAGAACACAAAAATATTCTACATTAATTTTTCCTCTGTGTGGAATGTAGTTACAATATAATTCCGGATAAGCGAAACACGAATTATCCAAACATGTACTATACTGTACGGGAATAATCTAAAGAACGGAGGCGCGCTAGGCTATGCCTAATCCATATGCTATAAAGATAAACTATTACAGTACTTACTACATATAGATGTACTGTAGTCCTAAAAATGTTCATTTAACTTACAAAAACTAAAACCTTGACCACTGGCGTAACAGACCTTAAGTCCTAAGCCAGCGTCAACGCCATATGTTAACGACTGATGGACCTACGACCACCTGAGTGACGAACAGGTGGTCAGTCCATTGCGTCACCCTCTCCCAACAGGCGTATTACTCCCCAGTTTTCCTCACGACACTGGGCAGATGCCAAAAATTTGGAGTACTCCAGCGGAGGATTGAACACGGGATTACGTGGATATGAATTCAACGCTCTAACCACTAGACTATTGAGCTCCTTAAATTTAATAAACAACGTAAGTGAAGCCTACAAAGAAAGTTTTCAAGTTATTTGATCTTCAAAACATTTCAGATAAGTAAAAAATACTGTAGTACAGGCCCGGTAATAGATGTCCATGACTTAACAAACAAATAAATAAATGTATCCGAAATAAGCCCCCTACTTTAGTTCGGTTAACCTTGGTTATACTGTATTATTATTATTATTATTATTATTAGTAGTAGTAGTAGTAGTAGTAGTAGTAGTAGTAGTAGTAGTAGTAGTAGTAGTAGTAGTAGTAGTAGTAGTAGTAGTAGTAGTAGTTGTTGTTGTTGTTGTTGTTGTTGTTGTTGTTGTTGTTGTTGTTGTTGTTGTTGTAATCATAGTGCTAATACTGTTAACAATGTAAAATGGTACAATAGTACGCATATAGAAATTGTAAATGAAATTCGAGTAACACATGGCTTTTTGTTCAGTTTTTGAGGAGGGGCCCTCAAGGCAGTATCGCCGCCACTAGGTGAACAGTATAAATTATGTAATTCCTCGTTATAAAGTTTCCGCCATTCCCTATTTCCGTTCCTCTTGGGTCCGCATATTCGTCTCAGAATCTTGTTCTCAATCTGCGTTCTTCCCTCAGAGTAAGCGACCATATTTCGCAACCATACAGAACAAACAGACATGATTGTTTAAGGCTTCAAATTGCTCGACAAATTCGCGAGGAACTGAATAGTAACACAAATTTCTTACTTTCAGTCGTCATTTAATCAGTGGCGGATCCAGCCCAGAGCTGGGGCGTCTAGGCCCCTGCAGTTTTTTGAGTGACGAAAATAATTAAAGCTATTATTTATATAATTTTGAAAATTTATAGTAAACTCATAATATACTTATCATAGGCTGGGTTCTGGCTGACTCCCCCCCCCCCCAGTTTTACCTTCCAGATCCGCCACTGCATTTAATTTTTTCGTGAATAATATTGGTGTTGAAAATGTTATACAAAAAATATAAATTACGATTCAAATTTAAATTTGTTTCGCAAATTGCTTCACAAATCACAAAATCTTAAAAATAATTTAAAAAATCAGATATAATAGTATAATAATGTCGACAAAATTGTTGAAGTGGGAGGTCATGTAATGTAATAGATAAGACAATGGACTTAGGATCCAAAGAGATACCATGGCTTCAATTGATGCCTATTATCAATTCATAAAGAACAATCTTTCTATGAGAGAAAATTAAGCGATTTGTACAAGAGAACATTAGCATCGCAATCCTTAATCATACACAGATGATAAAATTAAAAAGAAAGTAAGGAAGTACTCCATTGAACTTCGATCACTGGTATTTACAATAAAATGAAATGCTGGGTGACAAATTATGTGAAATCAATTGCATGATAGCATGCATACACTGCATGATGACGGTACACAATAATTCTTCTTCTTTCGGGGAAGGGAACCAAAAAGTTTAGAGACAGAATTTGAGGATTGGTATGTAGCCTGGTAATTGTTATGAAATAGTAAAATAGTTCAAAGCATTAGTAGAAATCCGTAACAAATTAGAGTCAATTACCAAAGTGAAATAGGAAGCTACATGTTATAGTAAAATGAAATCTTTCAGTTCGACGTCCCACGATTCTGCCCTTTAGACTAAGGGAGACGATAATTAAAGCAAGTGAATGATAACGGAAAAATTGGTGGAATGAGAAAGTTGGAGGAAACGGTAGTACCCCTTGAAAACCCACGGACATGATGTTGTCTACCTCAAACTTACTTGGCCGGGGATCGAACCAGAGATCCCACGCACCAGAGGTAAGCGCTCTACCACTGAGCCACCGTGCTAACATGTCAAGTGTCTGTGATGATAAGAATATGTGACACATGACTTTATCCGGTCTTAATCGGCCGACAGGGTCGAGAGTTGGAGTCATTAAGATGGAAGTCGTAAGATATCTGACACGGGATCGAATCCTCGGATAATAAGCATTGATCGAATGCTCCTCAAAGAATGGATAATAAAGCATGGATCGAATCCTCCTCAAAGCATGGATAATAAAGCATGGATCGAATCCTCCTCAAAGCATGGATAATAAAGCATGGATTGATTCCTCCTCAAAGCATGGATCGAATCCTCCTCAAAGGATGGATTGAATCCTCCTCAAAGCATGGATAATAAAGCATGGATCAAATCCTCCTCAAAGGATGGATAATAAAGCATATATTGAATCCTTCTCAAAGCATGGATCGATTCCTCCTCAAAGCATGGATCGAATCCTCCTCAAAGCATGGATAATAAAGCATGGATCAAATCCTCTTCAAAGCATGGATCGAATTCTCCTCAAAGGATTGATAATAAAGCATGGATTGAATCCTTCTCAAAGCATGGATAATAAAGCATGAATCGAATCCTCCTCAAAGCATGGATAATAAAGCATGGATCGAATCCTCCTCAAAGCATGGATAATAAAGCATGGATCGAATCCTGCTCAAAGCATGGATAATAAAGCATATATTGAATCCTCCTCAAAGTATGGATCGATTCCTCCTCAAAGCATGGATCGAATCCTCCTCAAAGGATGGATAATAAAGCATGGATCGATTTTTCCTCAAAGCATGGATAACAAAGCATGGATCGAATCCTCCTCAAAGGATGGATAATAAAGCATGGATCGAATCCTCCTCAAAGCATGGATAATAAAGCATATATTGAATCCTCCTCAAAGCATGGATCGAATCCTCCTCAAAGGATGGATAATAAAGCATAGATCGATTCCTCCTCAAAGCATGGATAATAAAGCATGGATCGAATTCTCCTCAAAGCATGGAAAATAAAGCATGGATCGAATCCTCCTCAAAGCATAGATAATAAAGCATGGATCGAATTCTCCTCAAACCATGGATAATAAAGCATGGATCGAATCCTCCTCAAAACATGGATAATAAAGCATGGATCGAATCTTCCTCAAAACATGGATAATAAAGCATGGATTGAATCCTCCTCAAAGCATGGATAATAAAGCATGGATCGAATCCTCCTCAAAGCATGGATAATAAAGCATGGATCAAATCCTCCTCAAAGCATGGATAATAAAGCATGGATCGAATCCTCCTCAAACCATGGATCAAATCCTCCTCAAAGCATGGATCGAATCCTCCTCAAAGCAATAAAGTACGTATTGTACTTCATTCATTCAGTTCATTATCACCATTCATTCCTCATCATTTCACTTTAGACTAAAAAGCAGAATTAAGGGATTAAAACTTCAATGCGTGGATTTTCTTGAGGTTTTTCCCTTTCCTCCCACTTTATTCATTCCACCATTCCATTCATGTCTCATCATCCCCGTCTCCTTTAGCCTAGCTGGCATAACCGTGGGACATAAAACTGAAAGATTCCATTTCGTTTCATTTTCATTTTCAAAACTTCAAAATAATAATTATTATAAACCCCCATCCGATACATACGTGAGTGTTCATTATATTCTAAGCCTGAAGGTGACGCAAGAAGGTAAGGTGACGAAACTCGGTGAAATGATTACATCATCTTGCTTGGCATAAAAACAAAAGTAAAAGACACTATTATTTTCCTTCGGTTTTAGTAAGGTGCTGGGTGCTGCTATCTGAAGAATATAGTGGATGGGGAAGACGGTTTAACCTGCAATGTCGAATAGTAACTTTGGAAACAGCGGCTCTGTGCACAGGAGCATTGTTGTACAACTTTGGTACACAGCGGTGGTTATCAATGTTACGCGCCTCACTAAAACCGAACGATAAATGTCAACAACCTCAGTTTATGTTTTACGGCAAGGAAAGGTGATAACAATCGTTTCGCAGAGTTTCGTCATCCCATGATTGTTGCACCACCTTTAGAGTTAGAAACAGTGGTCGAAGTGAGACGGAATGCGCTGGTATGCCATACCGCCTCTGGTTTTTCAGTAATGAGGACATATCTTCTCTGGTTTTTCAGTGATCAAGACAATATTTAAAAAGCCGGAATGTTTAGTCAAAATTATAATAGAACATACCGCCTCTACCCTTTTGCCACTTCGTACACTGGTTAGAATGTAATGAAGGCTTTTCGCATATATAAAATTAGAAGATGGATCTAAAATAGCTATTAGCTTTCTCTCGAGTTCCAAATTTACGCTGAATAAAGTGACCTATGGGATTTTTTTTTAGACTAATTTAAGTTTCCCAGCGTTTTTTTCACCGAACCTACATGAGATGGGGATCTTGCTGCTTAAATTGGGATCCAAATCAATACTAAATTGTTCCCGATCGGGAACAATTTGGGATCATGTGCGTTAATCCCTTGGCCACGGAAAGGTACATGGCACTGCCTAGTATCTTGTATGAGAAACAAGTTTTATATATATGAATATGTATTTTATCCCTACCTAACCAGATTTTCAATCCGTGCTTATGTTTGTGTGTATAGTTTGCGTGTTAGGGTGACCCGAAAAAAAATGCATTTTTCCAGTCGTAATACTGCAGAAAAGTTGTAAATTGTGGCGACTTAAAAGGAATAGAAAAAGAAATAAAATCGGTTTACATCTTCAGGTCGAGCATGTGCTTTAAAGTTTGCCGAAATGCGGAAGAATTCACATTTCTACGATAACTTCTATCTTATTTATATTGTAAGTATTTAAGTGTAATAGCTCTAGTCGAATCGTTCTCGAACCGATAACGATTTAGAAAAAATCAGTCAAGATGTTACGCTCGCGCAACAGCTGTCAATTCTAAGAAATTCAGGAGCTCGTTGTAACTCGCACGGAGCTGAGTCTAAGGATGATTTTATCAGAACGATTCTGCTGTTAAGGTGAACCATGCCTAAGTTCGCCCATAAATCAGATTTCAATGTACCTTCAGGTAAGAATGAGTGAAAACGTAGATACGACTCTTCACATAAACGCTAAGTTATGTCAATGTAAAATCTGTTAATAAATATTTTTAAAAGTCTAAAATAATTTGACCTTGACAGCAGAGTCGTGATTTTTTCCAAATTCGGCAAACTTTAAAGTTAGAACAAAAGATATACTGTAAACCAATTGTATTTTTTTACTCCTTTTTAGACTTTCCAATTCACAACCTTTCCGTGCTATTACGATTTATTTCTTTTATTCATTGTTTACCCACTCTAGTGCGTCTATTGCTGGAGTTTAATGTCCCTTTCAGCACCAAGGCAAAATGAGACGTCGATCTAACATCGTTCTAATTACTTGAACGCCCTCCGGGAATCTATTTAGATCTCTCGAATGAAACCGTTATACGTTAACCATAACGGTCACGAGAGTTCATATATAGAAGCAGTTATTAGGATCACGCTTGGAGTCTTATAAGATTGTAACGTTATTAGTATCACGCTAGAGGGTTTTATAAGACTGTTATGTTATTAGGATCATCCTAGAGGGTTTATAGGATTGTAATGTTATTAGAATCACGCTAGTGGTCATATAAGATTGTAACATTATTAGTATCACGCTAGAGAGTTTTATAAGACTGTTATGTTATTAGGATCACGCTAGAGGGTTTATAGGATTTTAATGTTATTAGAATCACGCTAGTGGTCATTAAGATTGTAATGTCATTAGAATTACGCTAGAGGGCTTTATAAGACTGTAATGTTATTAGGATCACGCTAGAGGGTTTTATAAGATTATAATGTTGTTAGGATCACGGTAGTGGCCTTATAAGATTTTAATGTTATTAGAATTACGCTAGTGAGCGTTATAAGATTTTAATGTTATTAGAATTACGCTAGTGGGCCTTATAAGATTGTAATGTTATTAGAATTACGCTAGAGGGCTTTATAAGACTGTAATGTTATTAGGATCATGCTAGAGGGTTTTATAAGATTATAATGTTGTTAGGATCACGGTAGTGGCCTTATAAGATTTTAATGTTATTATCATCATGGTAGTGAGTCTTATTAGATTGTAATGTTATTACAATTACGCTAGTGGGTCTTATAAGATTGTAGTGATATTAGGATCACGCTAATAACTTTCTCATTATATTCTCTATTATCTTTAGTAGACTTTATTTTTTTACCTAATCATTCACCGAAACAACTAAGCGCTGCTGCGTCCTTACTAAATCTGCGGTAGATGTTTAACTTTAAAAAAATAAATGTTAATGCATTTTAAGCCGAAAAAATCTATTCTCATCTTACGCTTGATAAAAAAATGAAAAAGAAAAAAATGTCACTTGAGGATCTTAAATTGTTCTCTTGAAAAACATGGACGCAATAAATATAAATGGAAATCAAGTAGAAAGACTGAATTGGTAAAGCCTAACGTCACTTCTGTAGTTGCCATGGTAGTGTCAAAGCTTCTCTGTGTAACTGGCAATTCAAAGTGACGTTTCATAAACACAAGTTTTAACCAGGGTTGCCACAAGTGTGAAGAAAAATGTAGTAAAACAAAATGGTAGAAAAAACTTTTAGTAAATTTGACATTTAGTAGCCACTAGCTGAAATGCCGTTTGTCGCACGGGGAGAATTGCTTTATGAAAAGTGTTTGAACCCCTTCCCCTTTAAGGATTCACATGGGAGATGATTTTGAACTTAAATGGAATCGAAAGTGTCACTATTCATCTCAGTGACCCCGGAAACTTTGGTTTAAACACTAATATCGATTGTTTTCCATTATTTTTATACATCAGTCCTCTTCGCATCCCCATGAGGCTGCGATAGCTCAGTGGTAGGGTGCTCACCTCTAGTTGCGTGGGTTTCTGGTTCAATCCTAGCTCTTGCAAAAGTGAACTTTGTGTGGACAAACATCATATACCAAGGACTTCTCGAAGTTACCCCGTTTCCTCAAACTTCCTTCATTCCACTACATTATTTCTTCATTGTCATCATTAACGTCTCCTTTAATCTCGGTTCATATCGTGGAACGTTAAACTAGAATTGTCATTCCATTTTATATATTCTTCACACCCACTCCCTCACTTTCCATATTGATGAAGGATTAATTTGGATTTAAACAATATCTAAAGTGCCACTAGTTATCTCAACGACCACGAAAACCATGGGTTCGACACTAATATTGGACTTTATTGAATTCTTTCACACGTCAAAATTATTGCCAATTCTCATCTTGTGTTTGAGTGTTCTGATCACAGGCAGGTTATAGCTCATTTATTAAAAATAACCAGATAGACCAGTTAGTCAATAGAGCAAGAATTGTGTGAGCAGTATATTTCCTTGGTGAATTAAAAGGATATACGGAAAACTTGAAATTAGATATCTAAAGTTTAAGAAAAAAATAATATTTCCTCGTCTGGGAAATTAATTAAATTGATTGACAAAACAAGCTATTAATTAATTTAAACCACATTTATTATTGAAGTATATTGTATAATGACTTGATTATCTTTAAATGTTGATAAATAATCTTCATTATACTCCTAAATCACACTATCAATTTATCATTTTTTTTTAAACTATTAATGAAGTAACAGTAAAACAATCTTTAAGATATAAGAATTAGGTGAACTAATTCTGACCACGAGACTCAGGTGAACTAATTCTGACCACGAGACTCAGGTGAACTAATTCTGACCACGAGACTCAGGTGAACTAATTCTGACCACGAGACTCAGGTGAACTAATTCTGACCACGAGACTCATGAAATTTCTCATATCTCGTTTTGAAGAGGAAAGAAGAATGGCCATGTTTCCCGTCATTTATCCCAATCGAGATGAATAGGGTCTCTAGTGGTATGAGTTATGAGTTGGTGTATAATTCCTCATGAGCAGTTTTGGAGAAAACGAAGAACATTTTTTTTAGTAAAATTAAAAATTGATGCCATACGATAACCAGGATAGCTATTAAGATTAAACTGATGCAAGTGACGTCTACCCTCACCAACCATTTCTTCATGATATTTGAGTTAACTTGACTTTGAGTTTAACGTCCCTTTCAGCAACGAGGCTACATGAGACGTGGACCTGCTGATTAACATGGAATCCGAAGCACACGAGGCTCAGTTGTGGAGCGTTCACCTCTGGTGAATGGAGTCCCGAGTACAAACCCTACTCCCTCCAAGTGAACTTTGTGGTGGACAAACACCGTGCGCGTTTGTTTCCTCGGAGTTCTCCCGTTTCCTCACTCTTTATTCATTCCACCATGTCATTCATTTCTCATCATCACCATCTCCTTTAGCCTAGCCGGCATAAATGTGGGCCGTAAAACACAAAGATTTCATTTCATTTTTTTTTCATTTCCGAATCACACGAGCTCCCGCCGGGAATCGAACCTGAGTCTCCGTGTGCTAACCGCTTAGCCACGAAGGATCTCTCTTCATGATAGTAGCAAGAAGACAGTATACTGTATGGTTAATGAAATGTGGCCTGAAATTATGATAAAGTCTTAAGAACCTTTTAATTTAATATAATATTACCTCTTCACAATGAAGAACTACTTAAGAAACTTCACAATGAAGAACTACATAATATATACCGTTTACCAAACATTGTTAGGGTTATTAAGTCCAGGAGGCTCAGCTGTGCAGGGCATGTGGCTAATGGAACAAAGTAGGAACGTTTTCAAAATTTTAACTGTAAATTCAATCGGAAAACGACCATTAGGAAGACCTCGACGCAGATGGGATGACAATATTAAGCTGGATCTCGCAGAAATAGAAGTACAAAATAGAAACTAGATCCAGTTAGCTAAGGATAGAAGTCAATGAAGACCTTTTATAAACGCTGCATTGAACTTCCGGGTACCATAGGCCCTAGACTTAGTTAATTAGTTTGTTATATGTAAAATAAATATGCCGTTAAGTAGTAGATTACATTGTTTGCCTTCTCCTATCAATGACACTGATATTCCTAACAGTGACGCAATAGTTGTAGCAATCACATAATTGTCTTAATAATCACACACAACTTTTTTAGGTCACGCATACTCCTAACAGTGACACACAAGTTCCTAAGTGACATATATATTCCTAACAGTGACACAAGTCATAACAGTGACACAATAATTCTAACAGTGACACAGTATTCCTAACAGTGACACAATATTCCTAACAGTGACATAATATTCCTAACAGTGACACAATATTCCCAGCAGTGACACAATACTCCTGACAATGACACAATATTCTTAATAGTGATACAATAGTCCTAACAGTCACACGATATTACTAACAGTGACACAATAATCCTAGCAGTGATACAATATTCGTAACGGTGACTCAATATTCCTAACAGTGACACAATAGTCCCAACAGTGACACAATATTCCTAACAGTGACATAATAGTCCTAACAGTGATACAATAATCCTAACAGTGATGCAATAATCCTAACAGTGATACAATACTCCTAACAGTGATGCAATATTCCTAACAGTGACACAATAATCCTTACAGTGACGCAATAATCCTAACAGTGACACAATGCTCCTAACAGTGACACAATACTCCTAACAGTGACACAATACTCCTAACAGTGACACAATACTCTTAACAGTGACACAATAATCCTCACAGTGACACAATAATCCTAACAGTGATACAATATTCCTAACAGTGATACAATACTCCTAACAGTGACACAGTAATCCTAACAGTGATACGATATTCCTAACAGTGACACAATAGTCCCAACAGTGACACAATATTCCTAACAGTGATACAATAATTCTAACAGTAACGCATATAATACATGCAAGAAAGAAACAACTAAATAGAAAATATCTTACCCATCGTTCCAAATGACTTAATCGACTCAGACAATAAAGGAGATCGAGAACAATCCATTAAAAGAAAATCTTTACGCAATATTTACAGCGTTAAGCATTTCGTGCGCGGACAAAACTACGCAAATGTATGCAAAATATACACCAAAAAATACCAACATTATAAACAGTTATGTAAAAATAGTGCTGTCAAAAATTTTAACTTTTCGTAGTTTAAAGACAGAGACACACTTCTGTTAAAGGACACAAAGGTTAAAAAGGGCGCTAAGATATAAATAAATAAATAAATAAACGTTTTGATAACTATGAAATAAACACAGAAGGTCAAGTTCAAATGAGTAGAACATTCATTTTATAATATAACGTGATCGTACAGAAAATGCAATGGACATCTCACCACAACTTACATAACATAGCGTCAATTAAACTTCTAAATTTGCATGCCAGTTTGAGTTGAGTTGATTTTGAGTTTAACGTCCCGTTCAGCAGCGAGGCTATATGAGACGTGGACCTAGTGATTAATGTGGAATCCGAACCACATGAGCTCCCGCCGGGAATTGAACCCGAGTCTCCTATGCCAAAGACGCGTATGCTAACCGCTTAGCCACGGAAGAGTGTCAGTTTGTAATTTCATTAAAAAATAAGTAAAATTTTCCCTTGTTACCCTTCTTCTTTCAAGTATATCTGGTTTCTTGACAATATTGAAAGTAATTGTGCTCAGAAGGCGAAGAATGTCTAGTCTTGTCTCGATTCTCGTGTCGAAAACGAGACGAGAAAGTACGTCTTAAAGCTCGAGATGACACGAGAAACAACAATTCTCGTCTCCTTTTCGAGACGAGATTATAAATTTCAGGAGTCTTGTAGGTAGCACTAGATTCACCTAAGTCGTAAAACTCAAACGCTGTTTTACTATTATATCGTTAATAGGAAATAAAGCTGTAAATTTATTGTATGATTTACGAATATAATGAAGATAATTTATCAGGATCAGAATTAGGATTAGAAATTAGAGTTCTAGCCTTTAGGCATCTATAGTCACGTTAGCAAGTCACGTATGAAGGATGATATCCCACACTACCCGAGGAAATGGAAGGAAGAAAGTATTAGGGAAGAAAGGATGCGGCCTGAGACCTGTATATTAGGTACCATTCCAGCACTTGTCTGGTGTGAATGAGAAAAACCCAGGAAAACCTCACTCAGGATGGCTGGCCTGAAAAAGCTTTTACAGTTTTTCGACCGAGCGTCCCCACCGGGAATCGAACCCGCAACCGCTCGAACAAGATCATTTATCAAAGCTTAGAGATATTCAAGTCATTATACAATCTACTCTAATAATAAATATCGTTTAAATGTTGTTTTTTCACACTTTTCATTGACCTCTTATGGCATGAAAGGATTCTGATAACTTTTAGGTGAAATTTAAAAAAAAAAAAAAGGTTATAACTTTTGTGCATAAATTTACAAGACGAGACGATCGAGGCGAGACGAAACTTCTGCAAAATTTACGATTTGATTTGAGTTGAGTTGAGTTGATTTGAGTTGAGTTGAGTTGATTTTCATTTTAGCGTCGAGACGAAATGAGACGAAACTTCTACAAAATTTACGATTTGATTTGAGTTGAGTTGAGTTGAGTTGAGTTGAGTTGAGTTGATTTGAGTTGAGTTGAATTGAGTTGATTTGATTTGATTTGATTTGAGTTAAGTTGAGTTAGTTGATTTGATTTGATTTTCATTTTAGCGTCGAGACGAGACGATACGAAACATCTACAAAATTTACGATTTGATTTGAGTTGAGTTGAGTTGATTTGATTTGATTTGATTTAAGTTAAGTTGAGTTAGTTGATTTGATTTGATTTTCATTTTAGCGTCGAGACGAGACGATACGAAACATCTACAAAATTTACGATTTGATTTGAGTTCAGTTCAGTTCAGGTGAGTTCATTTCAGTTTATTTGATTTGAGTTGAGTTAGTTAATTTGATTTGATTTTCATTTTAGGATCCCTTTCAGAAGGAGTCCTACAGCTTAACCTGTAGCTGGAATGCAAACCACATGAGCTTCAGCCGGGAATCGAACCCAGGTCTGCTACCCCAAAGCGCGTACGTTAAACTCTTAGCCACGAAGGAGGTCTAAAAATTTACAAGATGCGATCAGGAAACCTTATTTCTAGTCTCATCTCGTCTCGTGGACTGTCGATCACTTGACTTCGAAGGGGTTCATTGCTCAGTTTTTGAATTGAAATTTCAAGTTTATCGTCCTACACTTATGTCCTTTAGCCTAAGGAGAGACGGGTAATTAATAAATGTTAAAAGAACTAATGGAATGATGCTATGAGAGGAACGATTTTGTTTATATTTCATGCAAAAACGATGAAAAACAACTGAAAGCTTTCGAAATGTGGGTATGGAGAAGAATGAAGACAATTAACTCGGTCGAATGGAAAACGAATGAGAGGGCGTTAGAAATGGTGAGAGAGAAAAGAACAATTTTAGATATTATTAAGAAGAGGAAGAGAAACTGGTTGGGACATTGGCTAAGAACTAACTGTATCATGAAGGACGTGCTAGAGGGCATGGTGGCAGGAAAAAGAGGGAGGAGGCGAAGGACACTACAATTAATAGACGATATCAAAACAGAAATATCGTACGTGAAGACAAAGAGATTACCGGCAGATCGTAGAGCATGGAAGACTTTGGTTTGCGGGAAGTGACGTGCCCATAATGGCAGAATACCTATTATGGTGATCATACATCAACATTTCACTAACAACCCTATATTATGGTGTTATTTCTCTGGGGAAAACATTCGAACTGTAATTTTATTATAGGGGGGTAACATCTTTTTGGAGGGTTTTCTCAAAAACGACTCAGGTGCCTCAATAAATATTTCATTAACAACCTAATAATATGGCATGACTCACTTTTCATGAAAAATATATGAGAGACAGTGTTATTTTTTAGGGTGAGTTTCTTCTGGTGATTTTCTCTAAAACAACGCAGAGTGCTTTCTTCACATTTCATAAAAAACAATTTCATTAATAACCTGAATATGGTATAAAGTGTTCGTCCTGAATGCATCTACGAGGAATTGTTCTTTTCTTGGAGATGTTTCTCGAGCGATTTTCTCTAAAACTACTCACGCGATTTCGTTCATATTTCATAAATATACTTTGCAGTAATAACTCTATAATGTTTTTTTTTTTTTTTTAAGAAAATATGCACAAAGGATGTTTTATTCTTCGGACGATTTATCTCTGGGTGAAATTTTCCGAAAACGCCATATATTTTTGCTCGTATTTCACAAGAAAAAGTAACATTAATAATGCAGCATAACATGATTTAGTTTAATGTATTGGAGCCAGAAAGTTCAATGCGGTGATCTGTACTTTTTACTGATTTTCATTTACCGCTGTGAAGCATAAGGAAATGGACCTGGCCACACTACTCTTGCTAGTGTAGTTTTAGTTCTTTCACATAAATGAGCTTCATGTAAATGACAAGGTATGAATTTTTGTACGCTTTTATTAACTCTTAAATTTGAATTAACAGGAATATAACTAGGAACTATATATATTTTTTTTCTGGGAATTGAATGTTAAGTACCCAAATCATATTTATATAGGTTAGTCTCAGGTATCTGGAATGGGATGTTCTTTGCTTTACATGTCGAAGGTTTGATTCCTAATGGGATAACAGATTTATCAGTGTTGCTTCACTATCTCAAGAATCCACTTAAATTAAGAGGTAGTGAGTTCCAGTCTGTAAAACTAGAGCGAACGGCAGCTACACATCACCCAATTAAAAAAAATAATAGCAGGCATTCCTTAACTGTAGCGCCACTGAGTTTGTTATATGTAGAGACCGGATGTTAGGCAAAATGTTTATTCTTTAATGCTAAAGATATGATCAAAAATAACGTTTTAAAGTTTATATCGGGGATTATAGTTTCGATTTAAGTCAACTTTATGTTGCCTATTTTGCCTATTTCGCCCCTCACTGCCTAATGCACTGCCTAGGCAATAATTGGTTTAGTGCCTAATGTTGCGTATTCTATGCATTTTCTTTGAAATAAGATTTAATTGGGAAATATATATATAATTTATATACTATAAATAACACAAGTACATGGTACATTACACTCT
The DNA here is from genome assembly GCF_964235325.1 of Thermobia domestica. Taxonomy (NCBI): domain Eukaryota; kingdom Metazoa; phylum Arthropoda; class Insecta; order Zygentoma; family Lepismatidae; genus Thermobia; species Thermobia domestica. The sequence continues at coordinate 194,293,851 of NC_137466.1, read as the reverse complement.
CTCTTTCTCTCTCTCTCTCTCTCTCTCTCTCTCTCTCTCTCTCTCTCTCTCTCTCTCTCTCTCTCTCTCTCTCTCGCTATATATATATATATATGATATACATATCAAGCTTCGTTTTTTACATATAGAATAAGAGAAGACATTAACAAACAGGTATGTTGCTATATTCTTTGAGCACTATTTATGACGAATCTATTTTTTAATTTGTATTGAGTATTTATCTTCATTATTTCGAGTTACATTTTAGTGCCTATTTTTTAAATTTTAAGTGCCTATTTTCCAAGTTTTTAATGCTTAAACATCCGGTCTCTAGTTATATGAAATAAGCAGGAGTAAAAGTGAGGGTCGCCCCGGGGAATGTCGTTCCCCTACTTCCAAAGGTACCTATGGCGTTCCTCCACTTCCTAAAAATACAATGGAAAGATAGGCACGGGGGACAGCGTGATGTAATGCGTCCTCCTATCTTTTCAGATCCACATTTACCCCCTGGAAATAAGTATCTACCAAAATAACTTAGTAACGACATTTTCTATCATTTTACTGGTCGATCAGCCTCGCAACTGTATTCAGACGGTGACAAACAAACATAAAAAACTTTGATCTTTGGTAAAGGCGTCTAGTAAATGGTCAGAAGCGCGGAAATGCAGCAAAAAGAGGCGCGATATTTGTTAAAATGTTTACATAGTGACGCGAGAAGAGATGACATGCGTTTCTTGCCATTTTGTTATCTCAGCTAAAATGAATGATACGTTAAACTAAAGAGAGAGGGCGCTGCAAATCTAAAAACAGCAGAAAAACGATAAGCGTGACGCACAGCAATCAAAGAGGCTTAGCGAAGGGGTCAGCAAGTAGCTGATTAATTGCAGAAGACTCAAGAATCGTTTAATGACTTTGCAAAAAAAAAGAAAAAAAGAAAAAAGAAAAGAAAAAGAAAAAAGAAAAGAAAAGAAAGAAAAAAAGAAAAAATGTTGAATTTCGAAGAATGCAAAATCGAAACGTACTGTTCATTAAAAAGTAGGACAAATATACGATAGAACTATTTCTCAATGATGTTGTATCGTATTGTTTACTTACATTTTATTGGAGTATGTTATTTCTTCCAGGAATAGCGGTTCACTGTTGGAAGTTTAATTACTGGAGATGAGCAAATGCAGTGGCGATTCCAGAGGGGAACAAAGGGACAAGTATCTCCTTCTGGCTTTAATTCTCTCGTAGACATGTTATAATGTATTGTAGGTCAAATAATCTATGTTTTCGGTACACATAAACAAGAATTTTAGGAAGGATCCAAAGAAAAAATGGATCAAAAGATTGCGACCTTGACCAATAATTAGCTTTTGGAGCAGGGGGCCACAAAATTTTTGCACAGACCCTAAATCGAGTTTCCGTATTTTTTACGAAATAAGCACAGCATACTGAGTTAAGTGATAGTTTGGTTTTGGCTGCAGTATATGTACTTCTCCAGATACGAGGCCTACAAAAAAAAATGACTGAAATATAGTGAATCTGTTGATCTAAATAGTAATTACCACCAAAATTTTCTGACACACTACTTTACCGTAAGGGGCCGCAGTGGCTCAGTGGTAGAGCGTTCACCTCTGGTGCTTGGGGTCCTGGGTTCGATCCCAGCCCTCGCCAAGTGAACTTTGTGGTGGACAAACACCGTGTGAGTGGGTTTTCTCGGGGTTCTCCCGTTTCCTCCCACTTTCTTCATTCCACCATTTCATTCATTACTCATCATCACCGTCTCCTTTAGCCTAACCGGCATAATCGTGGGACGTAAAACTCAAAGATTTTATTTCAATTTTTTTTCCGTAAGAAATTAAAACTGACATCATCACTGGGCAAGGGTGCCCACATGTGAGGTCATCATGACGCTAAGTACTTTATTGAAATTTGAGACGGTCGAAAAAAAATTAACGAGTAATCAAGTAATATATAAGGGATCCCACAGATTCCATCTTAAAAGGTCACTTCCAGGGACGTACGTACGGGGTGGGTCCTGGGGGTCCGGACCCCCCTTCCCCGAAATCCGGACTTTTTTGTAAATTTAGTCTAATTTTAGGGTCAATTTTACAATTTTTAATATAATTTAGCCTGAAACTGTGTTTGGGCCCCCCAAAAAGCTTTGGACCCCTCCCGAAATAAATTCCTGCGTACGTCCCTGGTCACTTCCATATCATATGGCGCTGGTGCTGAAATGTCACATAGAGCCTCTATCTCGTTTTCAATCAATTAATCTATAGCATTTTGGTTTTGTTTGCAGAACGATTTCCTTACACATTATTAATACGTACATACAGTATATCTGCATTTCTTACATTGATTTCATATGATGTGCCTACTCGTGACCGGGTGACTAAAGCTCGTGCTTCCTATGTATGTGATTCCTGGATCAATTACCGGATGAAGATACGTACCTGCGATAAAAATTCAAGTAGTGGCTAGGATCTTACTTAGAACACTTGATCCCATCTCACATAGCCTTGGAGCTGAAACCCAAAACAATCCAATCCATTCACATGACCTACTAGCAAAGTCGATATTTCCAGCATATGCAAAGAGCCGGGACCAGTAGCGTGTTTAGGTAGTCCAACTTTCTTCGAAGGAAAGATAATGTCGTGTTGAATGGCTTATACTATGAGTGTATCTTGCACCAGGGTCTCCGTACCCACCAATTGCACCGGATTTGAGAAAGAGATCCACGTAAATAGATCATGTTCTTCATAACCTCGATCCACGTAAATAGATCATGTTCTTTATTACCTCGATCCACGTAAATAGATCATGTTCTTTATTACCTCGGTCCACGTAAATAGATCATGTTCTTTATGACCTCGATCTACGTAAATAGATCATGTCCTTTATGACCTCGATCCGCGTAAATAGATCATGTTCTTTATGACCTCGATCCACGTAAATAAATCATGTCCTTTATTACCTCGATCCACGTAAATAGATCATGTTCTTTATTACCTCGATCCACGTAAATAGATCATGTTCTTTATTACCTCGATCCACGTAAATACATCGTGTTCTTTATAACCTTGGTGTTATACAATAACGTGAACCACAAAAATTCGAATTAGTCCTAGAAGCGACAGTCCTATTAGCGACAGGAGCTGCTATCTGTCCTATGAGCGACTGATTCATTTACATTGCGATGATGGAAGATGATATGATTCCCTCTCGTAAAATGTTTGCCTCTGGCGTTATTAGAGTCCGAACAATTGCTATGGAAAATGTACGTGCCAGTAATACTGTTCGCCAAATATGTTTTCCCTCTACTGTGAGTTCAAATAAAATTATCTTAATTTTGAGTTAGATTTGACACAAACCATATCAAATAACTTAACGAAACAACAGGAATATTTCCATGAAAAGTATATTCCTACGGAATTTATTATTGAAAATCAAATTGTAATATCCCCTTTCTTCAAAAGCTCTGCGTTCTGTACTTGATTTAATTCAAAGCTAATTGCTGACTAAGGAAAACAAATATTTTATTTCGGAAAACTTAAACGTATAACAGTTTCGCCAACTATCAACGTTTTTAGATTTCTTAAGATTATGAATAAAATGAGAAAACATTTCAATAATAAAAGTCAAAATTTGCGATTTCTTACAGCTGATTGGCTATTCACAACCAACTCCACCAATTAGAATGTAGCGCACTATAAACGATCCAAAAGGTAAAAACAAACTCTTTAAATTACCTTCCCCATCTGTTGTAAGCAACCAAAGCGTGTCGGTAGGTAGGGTATGATAACGGGGACCACGTTTTTCATGGATGGGCTATTTAAAAGCTGTTACAAGTTATTTTCACAAATTTACAATTGCATCACACAAGGACACCAATGACATCCTTGTAGTGTATGATCCTTTACCCAATAGGAAGAAAGAAATCTACAGTAAATTGTTTGAGTATTTGGGTATTTCTATACCTTTGTGGAAAACGAAATCCGTGATCATAGACTTGGAAGCAGGAACTCTTTCAAGCTTGAGGATAGTATTTCCGGCAATAGATATCAATGGTTGTAATTATCATGTTAATCAGTATATTTGGAGGAAAGTGCAGGATATCGGTTTGGTAAGGGAGGAATACAGGTAAGGTTTATTCGGAGTACAAGGAGGACGCAGAAGTCAGAGTTCATATAAGAATGTGCTGCTTTGGCATGCCACCTGCACATGTTGACGATGGTTGGCTTTTTATTCAAGAAGGCTCCTCTATGAATGAAAAGCTTGAGTTAAGTAGATTAAATTTGTGGACTTTAATCTGTAAGAAAGTAAGCCAGGAGTTCTATGATTACTTTGTTGATACATGGCTGAGAATTCTCATATTAGCAGTGAAATCTAGAACTGTTATAAAAAGAGGCATAGAACAAAAAATGCAGTGGAGGGCTGAAATCATAAGCAGTAGCGTACGTAGGAATTTACTTCGGGGGGGGGGGGCCAAACTCAATATGAGGGTATTTCATATAAAAATTCCTAAAATTGCCCCTAAAATTAGGTTAAATGTACACAAAATCGAAATTTCGGGGGGTCCGGACCCCCAGACCCACCCCCTTCGTACGTTCCTGATCATAAGCTTAATCCTCTGCTTGGAAAATTATATCCCAGCCTCATACATCTAATAACTGTTCTGAAGAACGAAGCTCTGCAAAACGGTCTTATGTATGATAGGAGAATTCTGAATTTGGAGGCAAAATGAAGGAAAAAGACATATGTAATGTTAGACCACAATATATCTTCCATTCTCTATTAATACGAGCGTACAGTGGATGTAAAGTGTTCGCGGTCACTTACATATGAGCAAAAGCTCCAGTAATATATATTTTGTCCTCGTGTATGTAATAATTTTGACAGAACTGATCAGTATATGTGTATATGTTAATGAGTGTGACTGGAAAAACTATGTGTATATATATTCTCTAATTTTGACAAAGACAGCTTACCGTAGTTTTCTAAGTGTGACAAGGAGCGCAGTTGACTGCAGTGTATAGTATGTGTAAGATATTTTAGATAAAAACTATATATATATATATACATATATATATATATATATATATATATATATATATATATATATATATATATATATATTAGAGAGATTATTTATTCTGACAAATCCTGCTTTCCGCAACTTTTAAACACGCCAATGCCATGACTAACATTGCCAGTCCCAAGCCTGTATAAAGTGTGATTGGTAGTTAAGGGAAAATATACATCATATTCTTTATGTAGTTCGTTATTAACACTGCATTCAATGCTTATTAAACAGTGCTTTATACTTATGAATACAAGGGTAAGAGTACATCTGAAATTTATAATTAAGCAAGAAGAATGTTGATACGTTTTGTTAGCTTTTAAATCACACTAGCGTAAAACAAGTTAAAGAAGAAGGAACCTTATCTTCTTCCATTATCTTAGTATGAATGAATCGGTTACTCATAGGCCAGTTAACAGATCGAATCGGTCGCTCATAGGACAATTAACAGTTCCTGTTGCACATAAGACTGTCGCAAGTAGGACGACACCCAAAAATTTCATTCATATGCGAGCATCCGGTTAAGATTGATCAATATTATTTTTTTCTTCTATTGATGACATTCCTAATATCGCATTCTAAAGCGAAATTCGGAAGTCGTAGAGATCGTTTGCTTCAGATCATCGTGAATTTCGAAGGATAAAGTATTCGTGTTTCAGATTGTTATGAATTTCGAGATTATTCCATTCCCTTGCTTCAAGTCGCTATGAATTTCAAGGGATAAGGTGCTTGCTTGTCTATTTCAGATTGTTATGAATGTTGACGAATAAGGCATTCCCTTGCTTCAGATCGTTACGAATTTCGCGGAAGAAGATATTCCTTTGCTTCAGATTTTTATGAATTTCAAGGAAGAAAGCATTCCCTTGTTCCAGATTATTATGAATTTCGAGGAAGAAGACATTTCCTTGCTTCAGATTATGAATTTCGAGGATAAAGACATTCCCTTGCTTCAGATTGTTACAAATGTTGAGGAATAAGTCATTTCCTTGCTCCAGATTGATATGAATTTCGTGGAAGAAGTCATTCCCTTACTTCAGATTGTTATGAATTTCGAGGAAGAAAACTTTCGCTTGTTTTAGTATTTTTTTATGAATTTAGAGGAAGAAGACATTCCCTTACTTCAGATTGTTATGAATTTCGAGGAAGAAGACATTCGCTAACTTCAGATTGTTATGAGTTTCGAGGAAGAAGACATTCCCTTGCTTCAGATCACGAATTTTGAGAATAAAGACATTCCCTTGCTTCAGATTGATATAAATGTTGAGATATGAGTCATTTCCTGGCTCCAGATTGATATGAATTTCGTGGAAGAAGTCATTCCCTTACTTCAGATTGTTATGAATTTCGAGGAAGAAAACATTTGCTTGTTTTAGATTTTTATGAATTTCGAGGAAGAAGACATTCCCTTACTTCAGATTGTTATGAATTTCGAGGAAGAAGACATTCCCTTACTTCAGATTGTTATGAATATCGAGGAAGAAGACATTCTCTTGCTTCAGATTGTTATGAATTTCAAATAACAAGACAATCCCTTATTTCAAATAGTTATAAATTTCGATTCCGTCAGGCAGCTTCCTTCCTATTCACACTCTATTGTACTATTTATTTTACTAAAACACGTTTTTACCAGTTTTACAACCTTTGACATACAACTAAATGCACAAAATGAAATGAAATGAAAATCTTTTACGTCCCACAGTTATGCCCGCTAGGCTTAAGAAGACGATGATGATGAGAAATGAATGATATGGTGGACTGAAGAGAGTGGGAGGGAACCTAAAAGAAACATATACACGGTGTTTGTCCACCACAAAGCTCACTTGGAGCGAGCTGGGATCGAACCAACAACTTCATGCACTAGACGTAAACGCTCTACCACTGAACCATCGCGGCCCCAACAAACTAAATGCACAAGTTTAATATAAAACATAAATAAAAGTTTCAAAAGACATGTGGTACTTACGAATAATCTTCCCAGAAGTTGTTAAAGGTTCCTGACCATCATTTTCTAGCTCTACTTCTGGCATGATGTAAATATAATCAGCTAGTTCCTTGCACAGACAATAACTTTTAGAGAAGTATGGTCAACCCGATTCGAGATTCCAACAGCGAATGAAATGGAATAATGTTAAGAAGCATAGCCAGGCGCCTTGGGATTGTTTTTAAAAATTCCAGACGCCTGCCAGCAAATACAGCAAAAGTTGTGGAGCTACTTGTGGTTAAATCCTTATTTGACCAATGGACAAGGACATCCAGTTTGCTCGGGCGTAAATTTAGGTCTCTAAGTAGTGTATATACATAAATATTAACTTCGCTACATATTTTTTCTTCTTCTTCTTCTTCTGTTTGCATCAATAATGATTTTGTTGCGGTCGCGCTGTTCCTTTTTGACGTGCAAATAGAAAAGTGTGACTTTAGCACTTGATTTAACAGATTATTTGGTAGTCTGTACTGACTTGTCCATGAAAACCAAATGTAACAAATATTCCGCTTAGGTGAGGCAAAAAGGTAGCAAGCAAAACAATGCAGTGATTTGCATATAAATGTAACAAGACAATACCATTCCTCAATGTGAAGGTGAAGGTAAGGGTGGCATGTCAAGACATCCTCTTTCGAAAGATCTTTCAATGGGTTGAAATGATAATCTGGATACAGGGCCAGGCCCGTATCCACGGGGGAGCAAGGGGGACGGCCCCCTCCCTAAACTTTGGTTGGCCCCCATATAATTTCACGGTAGGCTTGCAAATGAACTATAATATGGTGATGAAGTATAATATGATTGGGCCGGACCCCGCTAACTTCTACCGGGACCCCCCCCTAAATTTTTGGGCTGGCTACGGGCCTATACAGGGCCAGCTCGACAATATGTGCAACACGTGTATTTGCACGGGGGCGCCAAGCTTCAAGGGGCGGCAAAATATGTCATAACTATAATTTGGAAAATAAATATTTCTTGTTGGAAACAGACTTCATGATGATGATGATGGTAGTTAAATTTACTAAGCTGACTTTCTATTTGAATACTACATTCATAAATCATGGTTAAATCGCATTATTTTAAGGTCACGTGGACAGTGCTAAAGCAAATGGTCAAACAAATCCCAGCATGAATTGTTTGATTGTTATCAAATAAAAGAAGTCAATTCTCGAACAGTAGCGAACACCTGTTCCATTTAGTTATCACAGTTTTGATATCAAAAGTAGTCTTGCCTTTGTCACAAACAAATTTCTTATCATTGAAGGTGGGAACAAGTTTTTTTATTTATTTTTTTAACAGATGTAGAAGAAAAATGAGGAAATAAAGATAAAAGAGCTAGTTGCATTGGGATTGCAAACTCATGTATTAAGATTGAAGCTCGATATTGAATTCTATAAAAAGGTTTAACATCCTTCCTCTGCAAGAGTGTTTGCTTTATCTCTCACTAACATAACATATTATTATTTAAATAAAAAAATATACAACGGGATTGAATTTGTAGTGTTTAGGCCTTTCTGAGTGGGAGTGTTCTTTCCCTCCCTTTCGTTGTTCATGATGGGGTAGCATACTCAAACATAGTGGCTTAGATTTGTTCTTTCTGGTGAAAGGCAGGCAGGGGCGGCAAGCAAGGGCGCCGATTTTTCTGTAAACTTGGGGGGTCCATTTAGATGCAGAGGGCATATATGAGAATTTTAAGACAAATTGCATTCAAATTATGCCAAATATCGTATATTCATAAATGCAATGAGGGGGCACCTCATCTTTGGGGTGGCCTGGGCGCCCTGGCCCCCCAGGATCCTGCGTTTGGCGTCAAATGATACCATTGCAAGGGTGGCAAATTGCCTAGGTCCGACCCTGTCTGGACATTTAACATATATTGATTGATTGATTGATTGATTGTTTTAGTTTAGCATCCCTTTCAGCAGCGAGGCTATATGAGACGTGGACCTACAGTTTAACGTGGAATCCGAACCACATGAGCTCCCACCGGGAAGCGAATTAACATATATTGCATTTCATACATAAATAAACAGATAGTTATGAAAATAGTGAAAACACACATGTACTACCACTCCTAATATTTGTGGATTAGTAAGAGTAAACATTCGTGCACAGCGACAGTCTTCTGTTCAGTGTTACCAGGCTGGAACCTAATAAAATCTCATATTGAAAGCCAGAAATTCTCATTTTGCTCTCAAATTTCCCATGCACCATATTAATTACAAAATTTTCAAAATTTATAGATTTTTAAAATTGAAACAACTACTCGTATGTTACTTACTTGGTTCAAGATTTGAATGAATTATTCGTTAATTCCAATGTCTAAATTCCTAATAAGTATTTTCCTTATTTAAAGAAGACTGTTGAAATGGTTGATAAAAACAAGCACATTTTGTTGTGAGAATTTAGTATTTTCATCACTTTTTCCTTTCTCAACTCTAGAGTACAATTTGTTACTTGTTGCTTATCTCTTTGAGATTAACCAATTTCTGCATAATTCACTTTCACACTAATATGCATTTTCAAATACGAAAATTTGGCAACACTAATTTCACGTTTATTCAAGTGTCATTAGCCGCTCATGGAGAAATTTGTTGGCATTGATGAAATAATAAAGATATGAAAATCCCATATATATTCTGAAAATTTTGACGAAAATTTCCTTTTTCCCTATTCAAAAAATTATTGTTAAAAATCCCACAAAATAGGACTTTTCCCACGGGTTGCATCATTGCTTCCGTTTAGTGCTGGATTGGGTAATATAGTGAGTAGTGCGTGAGGTGCAATAGGCTAAGTGTTGGTGCTCAAAGACGGAGAAGTCTCTGATTTCCAGCGAGAAATTTTGGCCGTTTAGTGCTGGATAGGGTGATATAGTGAGTAGTGCGTGAGGTGCAACAGGCTAAGTGTTGGTGCTCCAAGACGGAGAAGTCTCTGATTTCCAACGAGAAATTGTGGCCGTATAGTGCTGGACTGGGTGAGATGTTGAGTAGTGCGTGAGGCGCAACAGGCTAAGTGTTGGTGCTCCAAGACAGAGAAGTCTCTGATTTCCAACGAGAAATTGTGGCCGTTTAGTGCTGGATTGGGACAGATAGTGAGTAGTGCGTGAGGTGCAACAGACTAAGTGTTGGTGCTCCAAGACAGAGAAGTCTCTGATTTCCAACGAGAAATTGTGGCCGTTTAGTGCTGGACTGGGTGAGATGTTGAGTAGTGCGTGAGGCGCAACAGGCTAAGTGTTGGTGCTCCAAGACGGAGAAGTCTCCTCTGATTTCCAACGAGAAATTGTGGCCGTTTAGTGCTGGACTGGGTGAGATGTTGAGTAGTGCGTGAGGCGCAACAGGCTAAGTGTTGGTGCTCCAAGACGGAGAAGTCTCCTCTGATTTCCAACGAGAAATTGTGGCCGTTTAGTGCTGGACTGGGTGAGATGTTGAGTAGTGCGTGAGGCGCAACAGGCTAAGTGTTGGTGCTCCAAGACAGAGAAGTCTCTGATTTCCAACGAGAAATTGTGGCCGTTTAGTGCTGGATTGAGACAGATAGTGAGTAGTGCGTGAGGTGCAACAGACTAAGTGTTGGTGCTCCAAGACAGAGAAGTCTCTGAGTTCCAGCGAGAAATTTTGGCCATTTAGTGCTGGATAGGTGAGATGTTGAGTAGTGCGTGAGGCGCAACAGGCTAAGTGTTGGTGCTCCAAGACAGAGAAGTCTCTGATTTCCAACGAGAAATTGTGGCCGTTTAGTGCTGGACTGGGTGAGATGTTGAGTAGTGCGTGAGGCGCAACAGGCTAAGTGTTGGTGCTCCAAGACGGAGAAGTCTCCTCTGATTTCCAACGAGAAATTGTGGCCGTTTAGTGCTGGACTGGGTGAGATGTTGAGTAGTGCGTGAGGCGCAACAGGCTAAGTGTTGGTGCTCCAAGACGGAGAAGTCTCCTCTGATTTCCAACGAGAAATTGTGGCCGTTTAGTGCTGGACTGGGTGAGATGTTGAGTAGTGCGTGAGGCGCAACAGGCTAAGTGTTGGTGCTCCAAGACAGAGAAGTCTCTGATTTCCAACGAGAAATTGTGGCCGTTTAGTGCTGGATTGAGACAGATAGTGAGTAGTGCGTGAGGTGCAACAGACTAAGTGTTGGTGCTCCAAGACAGAGAAGTCTCTGAGTTCCAGCGAGAAATTTTGGCCGTTTAGTGCTGGACTGGGTGAGATGTTGAGTAGTTCGTGAGGCGCAACAGGCTAAGTGTTGGTGCTCCAAGACGGAGAAGTCTCCTCTGATTTCCAACGAGAAATTGTGGCCGTTTAGTGCTGGACTGGGTGAGATGTTGAGTAGTGCGTGAGGCGCAAAAGGCTAAGTGTTGGTGCTCCAAGACGGAGAAGTCTCCTCTGATTTCCAACGAGAAATTGTGGCCGTTTAGTGCTGGACTGGGTGAGATGTTGAGTAGTGCGTGAGGCGCAACAGGCTAAGTGTTGGTGCTCCAAGACAGAGAAGTCTCTGATTTCCAACGAGAAATTGTGGCCGTTTAGTGCTGGACTGAGTGAGATGTTGAGTAGTGCGTGAGGCGCAACAGGCTAAGTGTTGGTGCTCCAAGACGTAGAAGTCTCCTCTGATTTCCAACGAGAAATTGTGGCCGTTTAGTGCTGGACTGGGTGAGATGTTGAGTAGTGCGTGAGGCGCAACAGGCTAAGTGTTGGTGCTCCAAGACGGAGAAGTCTCCTCTGATTTCCAACGAGAAATTGTGGCCGTTTAGTGCTGGACTGGGTGAGATGTTGAGTAGTGCGTGAGGCGCAACAGGCTAAGTGTTGGTGCTCCAAGACGGAGAAGTCTCTGATTTCCAACGAGAAATTGTGGCCGTTTAGTGCTGGATTGGGTGAGATGTTGAGTAGTGCGTGAGATGCAACAGGCTAAGTGTTGGTGCTCCAAGACGGAGAAGTCTCTGATTTCCAGCGAGAAATTTTGGCTGTTTAGTGCTGGATTGGGTGATATAGTGAGGTGCGTGAGGTGCAACAGGCTAAGTGTTGGTGCTCTAAGACGGAGAAGTCTCCTCTGATTTCCAACGAGAAATTGTGGCTGTTTAGTGCTGGATTGGGGCAGATAGTGAGTAGTGGGTGAGGTGCAACAGGCTAAGTGTTGGTGCTCCAAGACGGAGAAGTCTCTGATTTGCAACGAGAAATTGTGCCCGTTTAGTGCTGGATTGGGTGATATAGTGAGTAATGCGTGAGGTGCAACAGGCTAAGTGTTGGTGCTCTAAGACGGAGAAGTCTCTGAGTTCCAGCGAGAAATAGTGGGCACGTGGTTAGTTGGAACAAGTTCATCTAGTGTTGCCACGAGACGAGAAAGCATTATAGTTCTTGTCTTCTTTTCGAGACAAGTCAAGAATTGTCAGGAGTCTCGCTAGCAACATTAGTTCACCGAATTCTTTAGATCTCAAACACTGTTTTAGTCTTACATGATTCATAGTATAAAAAGCAATAAATAGATAAAAGTGATTATACGAACACAATGAAGAGAATTTATCAACGTTTAAAGATAGGTTGTCATTACACAATTTACATTAAAATATGGTTTAAATATTTGACACCCTTGTGACGTGGAAGAATTCTGAAATTAAGAAGAAAATGAGGACATACATTTTTAATATAAGTTTACAAAACAAGACCAAATAAGAAAAGCTTTTCGAGTGCAGTGGCGGATCTAAAATGTAAAAACTGAGGGGCTAGCCAGACCCCAAACTATGACAGGTATATGATGACTCTATTATAAACTTTCAAAAATATATAAATAATGGTTTCAATAATTTTTGTCACTCAAAGAACTGGGAGCCTAGGCCCCCGCCCCCGGGTTAGGTCCGCCACTGTTCGAGTGACAAGATAAGAAAGAATTCTTCAAGAATCGAGAACGAGACGAGACTTCTATAGAATTTTGGTAACGGATGTGAATTTCCGTGGTGAAGGGCATGCAAACAGTGCCGGACTTCATAAGACTATTTGGACTGACTGTTCCAAATTGCACTTGAACTTAATCTACTGTAAGCAGGACCGTATTTATATATTGTGCGCCCCTTTGCTCTAAATAATTTACCGCCCCTCCTCCCCGAAAACGGCCAATATTAGAGTTGAATTCACAGTTTTTGGGGTCACTGAGATGAATAGTGACAGTTTTATCCAATTCAACTTCAAGGTCATACTCCACTCCCAAGGGCGTTGATCCTGGGGGCCCGGGCCCCCCAAAGCTGATGTGGGGCCCCTTATTGTATTTAAAAATATACAATATTTGGCATAATTTGAATGCAATTTGTCTTAAAATCCTCATATATGCCTTCTGCATCTGAATAGACCCCCCAAAAAATTTACAGAGAAGCCGGCGCCCTTGTCCACTCCCCAGGGAGGGAGAGAGGTTTTAAAAGTAATCGAAAACGACAGATTAGGGATGCGCACGAGACGAGTCGAGACAGGATTTTCCTGACAAAATTCGAGTCGAGACACGGCTCTTCCAATAGAGAAATATACATTTTTCGAGTCGAGACACCACTTTTACAGCACATTTTCGAGACGAGACAGCCACAAATCTTGTCTCGTGCGCATCCCTACGACAGATATTAGTGTTGAATTCATAGTTGTCGAGGTCGCTGAATTTAACGAGATCAATTTTCATCCTCACCCCTTTGGGTGGGGGTGGCAGTGGATGACTTTAAAAATAATCAGATAAGCCAGCTAATTAGTAATTACTGTAATTAGAGCGAATTAAACACATTAACATATTTTCTCACGCTTGTGCTGGAATTCTGCGGGTTGCTAGTTTTAAACATTACTTCATTGTGAACCTTCAAAAAATCCTGAGGGCAGCGGTGGCTCAGAGGTAGAGCGTTCACTTCTGGTGCATGAGGTCCTTGGTTCGATCCCAGATTGCGCCATTTGAGCTTTTTAGTTGTCAAACACCGTGTATGTGGCTTTTCTCAGGGTTTTCTAGCTTTCATCCACTTTCTTTATTCCACCATTTCATTCATCCTCATAATCATCGTCTCCTTTAGCCCCGCCGGCATAACTGTGGGACATAAAACTTAAAAATTTCATTTCATTTCATTTTTAAAAAATCAAAGTTTTACCGCCCCCTAAAATTTGCCGCTCTGTGCTCAAGCACAGAATAGCACTTACCTAAATACGGGCCTGACTGTAAGTAATGTAAATGAAACACGTGTTTAATTGTTTTAAATGAAAAATCTACCAAAATTTTACATCTCTAACCATGAGTGATTCTGAGATATTCACATCTCAAAATAACAATTGTCACATCTATCTCCCCCCTCCTACCTTGAATTTCCAGAAATATTTCCTTAGTTTAATTTACGTCACAAAATCTATAGTATAGAGTAAACCAAATTAAGTAAATTGCACAATAACATTCGACAAATATGTATTTCATCAGTTATTTTTCGCCATCTCGACAATGATTATGTGTTTCAAATGATTCTCAAATTCTCTACTAGATGTCAGTATAAATCAGCCACTCAAGCAATGAACACTAGAGAGAAAGTACTCTAACGGTGCTTTCCCGAACTACGTATTACCACCAGTGAAGCAAGCATGGGAAATGGGCGAACAATTCGCATAAAGCGCTCTGCACATACGTCGACAAACTGTCAGTTGCAACATGTAAAATTTCAGCAGACTTCCAAGTGACTTTTGGTATTTTATATCAATTTTCCTTCCAATTGTTACATGTCTTTTTTCTTGTACGGGCATGAACGCCCACAGTTTATCACTCAAAACGCCTTTGCTTCATGTCGTCCCGGGTTTGACTCCCGGTGGAAAACATTAAAATCTTTGAATGCATTACGGTGGCTTGGATTTCACCTTAAACAATAGGTCCACGTCTCATATAGGCACGATGCTGAAAAGGGACACTAAAATTAAACAAACAATTAAATAATGAAATTAGTAAATCCATTAGCAATCAATAATAACAACGGCAATATTAAAGGGAGCAATGGAAAGCCCCCTACGGCCTACATTTACCAATACAAACAAATCCACTACGGACTATGCACTATATTACTGAAGACTGGTCGTAGAACTGACGACAAAGATATTTTGCATATTTCGACATTATATTGCATCTGGAAATAACGTGTTTTAATGAGATTTTGAGATGCAAGATCTCATCTTACGTTTTGAAAACAAGATCACTAGCAAAAGTACGAAGCTTAAGCAATATCCTCTTTTCTGCTTTCTTATTTTTGGATCAAAAGATCCAATATAATTCAATCAAAAATTTTATTGCATGCCGTATATCTGAAAAACTATATATAGTGTAGCCAAACCCCAACCTACCAGTTAACTCAGTATGATGTGCTTATTCCGTAGAAAATACGAAAACACGATTTGTGAGCCGTTCAAAAATTTTGTGGTCCCCTGATCCAAAAACTAATTATTGGTGAAGAACGTAATCTTTTGATTCATCTTTTGGAATCATTCCTAAAAATTCTTGGCCAAGATCGCAACGTTTTGATCTATTTTTTTTTAATCATTTCTAAAATTCTTGACCAAGATCGTAACGTTTTGATCTATTTTTTTTAATCATTACTAAAATTCTTGGCCAAGATCGCAACGTTTTGATCTTTTTTTTATCATTACTAAAATTCTTGGCCAAGATCGCAACGTTTTGATCTATTTTTTTGGGGGATCATTACTAAAATTCTTGGCCAAGATCGCAACGTTTTGTTCTATTTTTTGAATCATTCCTAAAATTCTTGGCCAAGATCGCAACGTTTTGATTTTTTTTTATCATTCCTAAAATCCTTGGCCAAGATCCCGTTTTGATCTTTTTTTTATCATTCCTAAAATTCTTGTTCCATAGTTGTTTCAAGCTCTGGTAGAGATTTTACAAGTGACGTATCTTGTTGCTACATAGCATTGATACAGAAATATTCTCTTAGCTAAACCCTCATATTTTCCATTGAAAATGGAGAAAGAAATGTATTGTTTGGTTTGGAACTTTCATAGAATAGAAAAATTAACTGTATTCGGGAGTGGCATTGCGCTACAATATCAGTTCGGAAATAAACATTTGTGTGAAATTAACTAAATGTGTCTTTATATCGTTGCATAATTCCAATTCTCCGTTTTGTGACGACGCTAGGATTCAGGACTTAATAGGAAACCTGATATGGGCACATTCAAAACCAGCTATCAGCTTATATAATCTACAGAATAAAGTCAGCAGTTTTTGAGGTTTCTTTTCATTATCATTATGGTTTGTGAAACAAAAATATTTATTTTTAATAGTTTCTATCCTCATAAAACAATAAAATATAATAATAATAATTTCCTACACTGTTAAAAATACGATACAAAGCTTACAAACTACTTTGCAAATTTAAATTTCTGGATTAATTTGCAATGCAAAAACCAAAATCTAAAGAAAAAATGGGAGTAGATACTAAATGTTTTATTATTATTATTATTATTATTATTATTATTATTATTATTATTATTATTATTATTATTATTATTATTATTATTATTAAAATAACGGAACAGTTGTTACTTCATTATAAGTTGGTTCTGTTAAATTATAGAAAATAATATTTTTTTTCAGTAAAAGTCGATTTTCAATTGTACCAGAGTCAAATATCTATAAAAATCCAACTTTAATTTGTTGTACATGTGTATATAGAAATTGTCAGATGTGGACATGTTAATTTCCTCTCTTCTTAGCACGCACTTACCCATTTGCGAACATTTTTTTTTCTACACGGTGCTAAACGTGACTGTTGATCACTGTCAGCGGCCGACAGATTTGCAGGTGTGCATGTGCTTATTGAAAAAAAATTGAAGTGAATTTTACTGACGTAAGAAGGTTCATGCTTAACGGCTTGTGTGAGTAGTGCCTAACCACAACAAAAAAAAGTAACAGTAATTATAGTCGTAATGTCTTCCAACACATAAGTGTTTCTAATAGTCCTTCTTAAGTGTTCGTTACGTTTCCATTATCTATGTCTTCTATCACATAACTTGATTGTCACATGCAGGGTTGCCAGATTAGTCAGAAAGTTAAGTAAGGAGCTAATTCGTAGTGTTTTGATTCGATATTAATTTTAATAGACTACAGACTATCTTTCAGAAATTTTTGTCCCGGGGAGCAAAAATTAAAAAGTGAAGGTGCTATACTGGAGTAGTGCCCTGGAAAAAAAAAATTACATATGATTGCAATTTCATTTACCTTAGCTCTGGGGAAGGGGGGGAAACAACGGGGAGTCTAAACCCCGCTGGAATTGAGTTCAGTGGATTTTAGTTTAGCGTCCCTTTCAGCGGCGAGGCTATATGAGACGTGGACCTACTGATTAACGTGGAATCCGAACCACATGAGCTCCCGCCGGGAATCGAACTCGGGTCTCCCACGAAAAAAAACCGCTGGAAGTGTGCCTGGAAGAAACACAAATAGGCTATTTGTGTGTGTGGGTTTTCTTTTTTTTTTTTTAGTTACCCGGAAATTAAATTTGGCATAGATTATTATTGTTTAGTGATTACATTTTAAAACTGGGTAATGCATAACGTAATAGTTATCAAAGCTTATAATAAATAAACATGGAACAAATACTGGGCCGTTCCAGTCCGAACCTAACCTTGGACTCCTATACTGGAAAGCAGTGGTTCCCAACCATTGTGCCGCATGGCTCCATAGAGTGTGTCGCGAAGTTTTATGATTTAAAATCATGAAGTAGTTAAAATCAATTTTGAGACACTGCAGTAGTCAACGCCTCCAGCAGTAGGAACAGCGCTCAGCACTACACAGAGTGACACCAGTAGCGTCATTTCAGATTGGGCTTTGGGGAGGGCAAGAGCCCCTTGATATAAGTAAAATTTCGCGTTTTTCACTGACTTACTACTATTCTATTGATAAAATCTATATAAATCTCAAACTCAGGGGGGGCAAATGCTTCTACCTGCCCCCCTAAACCACGCCCCTGAGTGACACGTTATAGAAACTTGTCGCCTTACATTATGTTATAATTTATATTATCATCAATAAAAATTCAAGTAGGTATGTCGCAATCTCGTTGATGTTCAGTAAAGAGTATCCGTTTATCAATAAAGTCTACTAAATAACTGGTTTACAGCCAAGGGCACCATCAGGGGGAGCAAGATGGGGCGTTCACCCCCCCCCCCCCTTTAGAGGAAATTGTGCTTCGGAAGATCGAAAACCCAATAGATATTTTAGAATAATTACTGCAAAATTTGAGACTACAGTTGAAATGTCGCTTAAACTTGCCCCTTCCCCTTGAAAACCACAACATGGACGCCCTTGTTTACAGCCATGTAGTTTGGATCGAGCCCGACTACCATTCTTTCATTATCAATTATTAGTTTTTAATGGACGCAATTAGTTTGAAATTATTATTCTAATCTAACTAACCTAATATTCTAATGTTTACATACAGATGTTTAGTATGTAGCAATATTTTTTTTATCAATATGACTTCCCTCAAGTGCCGCCACTGTTTTAATTCTACAATAGAGCCTACTCCTGCTAATCCAGCAGCTAGGAAAGTCCTGTTGGGAGTTTGAGAGCCAGAAGGTTTGTTTGTTTTACCGAGTTCTACTATCTTTAGTGTTTTTAAAAAAATTGGTCACATGTTCTGAATCATGGTCATTATTGCGCAATGGCCGCCATCTTGAATATTCCTTTCGTATTCACTACATTTTTCTTAAATACATCTAGCTCAAGCTGTAATTGTCGCAAAGTTATCAGTTATACCTCGTTCGATTTGCAATAGTATAGGCTTTTAGGTGACGTTATTCACTTGTCAGTAATACACACAAGAGGGAAGTAAAGGAGGGAAATTTTGAAAATTTTCCTCAAAATTTTCCCTTTTACCGATTTTTTGTTATTCTTATATGGCAACGCTGGGTTCTAGGCGAGAAAGAAAAATTACATACATTTTCTGTAATATGATAAATATATGCTGAATGTTGTGTCTTGATTGGTTCACTAGCAGAGGAGTAATAAAATATTTTGTATTTTATGATTTTGGTCGCTCTAACAATCTTTGGATTTAATGAAAGTACTTTTGTCACATAGACAGACCTCCAGCTCAGACTGTAATTGCCGCAGAGATACAAATAATATCAATATCTACTTTTAATGATATAGGCCTTTAGGTGGCTTGCCAGAAGTGCGTATGGGAAGGATCAAAAAATGTGGAAAATACGTTTGAAAGTTTCTATTTTTCTCTGTAGCACGGTAAATACAAGAGGAAATTTCTTGGTGCGTAGGTTGGCAGCACTGTTGGAGTCTTGACTATGACCAAAAGTCGAGGTTAACGTCAAAGCCGTCAATAAAGCGAAGATTAATGATTTAAAGGTAAGTGATTCCAGATTTTCTTCCTTATAAAGTACTGGTTGTTACTCTTAATCTATAGAATATAACACATTGACCGAAGTCTAAAATTTATGAAAGATAGCTTAAATACGTTTATATCTCAAAGTGATGTACTACGCAGTTATGATGATGTACTACGTCAAGATCAAATGCTAACAAACAGGACTATTATTAGGGCTAAAGGACACCGTGTTCCCATATCTCCATCAATAAAACCCATCATTCCTGTTCGAGGTGCTATGGACAATTTCGACAGAGAAGAAGCTACATTTTCAGGAATGCATGGAACACACGACACAGTACTTGTCTCGTTTCAAGACCATTATCTGAGTGATAAACTTAACGTCTCGTTAGAAGAACCTGATAGTCCAGAGAGATACCTGGGAACGTTTGGCATTGATGTCACTTCACGAATTCTCACTAAAGATATAGATGCCCAAAAACTATTGTACTACACAAAGCCAAAAACAAGGTGCAGTATCCTCAGTACTTTCGTTCCTAGCAATGACCTAATTACAGCAAATGAAATAAAACAGCCAGGCAAAAAATTAGATCTCATATGGTTTCTTAGATTTCCCTCAGGAAGTTGAGATTCCCTCTAGAAACGCTTTTATGAGTGCACTGTCTGAACATCCATCTCACAGGACCATTACAGGATATACTCCAATACTACCCTATCCTGCAACTCAGTATGACTCTATTTATACAACAATGTGTAATTTCCAAGATATCTTGCATCAGTTAAATGTCAGAGTTCACTGTGGTGTGACGAAGGCGTATATCCTATAGCTAAAGAAATTCAGCTTCTTCAACCCGAAAAGTTTTCCAACATATTTCTTGGCCTTGGAGGATTTCTTCTTCAGAAAGTCGTGCTTGCATGTATTGGTCTATATCTCAAGAGCAGTGGAGCTTTGGAAATTCTTGTTCAGACTGAAACCATGGGTCCACACACTGCTGAAAGCGCTTTAAAAGGAAACCACTATAGGAGGGAGTTAGAGCAATAGGAATGCTTTGTGAAGTAATGGAAACACTGGAGTGGAAGGCGTTCATGGAACAGATTAACATAACCAAATACTCCGAATTGTTTTCAATAGTAAAACGCATACAGTTATCAGTGTATGAAGAACAAAGTTTATCTAAAGAAACTAAATGTGCTATCGAAAACCTGAGTGCCATCAGAATTGACTTTGAGAAATTTAGAGAAAGTGGAGCACAAAAAAGTGAAATGTTTGCTTATTGGGATCAGTTTCTTTCCACACTTGCTCCTCTTTCCGAGACTTAATTCGAGCGGACAGAGAAAATAACTGGGACTTGCATGTGTGCAGCCTAAGAGAGTGTTTGACACTTTTCTTCTCATTTGACAGAACAAATTATGCACGGTGGTGTACTCTATATTACCACGATTGCTTAAAACTAGAACAAGAACATTCTCTGATCTATAATGAGTTTAAGAACGGTCATTTCACAGTTCAACATAGTAGCAATAGATTTAGCAGCGTTACATTGGATCAAACACTAAAGCAACACTACAATAAGCCAGCCAAGGGATCTGGAGGCATAATCGGAGTAATCAGACGAAAAGAAGCCGTGACAAAACACGATCTTATCAAACATGAGAAAGAAAATATAACATACGTTTTGAGACGGTTTTGTGGCCTTAATGAAGACGACGAATATGCTCTTCATCATGAGTTTTCGAAGTCTTTAACAATTCAAGAACAGCAAAATATTTCAGAGATGATAACTCTTGTGCTTGAGAGAGGAAATCCCTTTTCGAAAGTTGATAGTTGTGGAATTTCTAATATTATAAATGGAACAAAAATTGATCAAGTAATAGCTGAAAACTTACTCTCTATACAAGGAAAAGGAGATACTAGCTACAAAAACTTCCTTCAAGAAAGGCTTATTGACAAATCCAAAGGTATTTTAGATCCCATACATAAACAATTTCCAAAGACAAAGAAATACATATCTACAACCGAGACGGCATTCCAAGAAACAAATAATGCTATTCGGTTCATAGAAGTAGCATGTTCAAGAAATTTCGATATTGAGACAGTAAGGAATACGAGCTTACATCTACATCGTATTATCTAACAGATGATGGGTTCTTAAAGAAAGCAGATAAAGCACAACTCAGCAAAGAACTTGAAAAACACTTTTTAAATAAGAATGATGTAGGTAGTCATCTACCAACGCAGGAAACGAGAGCAGCAATGGTGATTGACTTTATGGTGTACGCGCGAAAAGTCTATGTCAAACGACTTATGTGTAAGACGTTTGGAGACTACTTTGACTATTTGTGGGAAATATTTTTAAAACTCTCCGAAGGTTGTTTGCGCACTGACATAGTGTTTGACTTGTATCAAGATAAAAGTATCAAAAAGTGGGAGCGACTGAGGCGACAAAAAAATGTTGATCCTATTGATGTGATTCCTAGTAACCTAAATACACCCCTTCCTGTCAACATGGATATTTTTTGGGTTTCAAGCCAGAACAAAGCACGTTTGCAAGAACTCTTCATTGAGTGGATTGTCGATCAAGGAAATTCTATAAAATCTTTGTATTTGGGAGGAGGTCACAAACATAACCCAAAGCTATGCCTGAAATTAACCGAAGGATCTGTTAGTTTGGTACCAGATCTTTGCTGTGAATGTGAAGAAGCTGATAATAGAATCATGAAACACATCCAACACATGGTCGAAACTGATTCCATTGAAAGAGTTATGATTGCCTCAGCAGATACAGATGTTATGGGTTGGGTAAGGTTGTGGCAAGTAAGGTTGGGACAAAACTTATGGCACTTAAAACAGCAATGACATCAGGAACCCTGTTGAACAATTTTGGGGTTCCTCCCTTGGATGAAGGAATGATACAAAATGCCGAGCTTTTTATCGCAAAAGTACTTGGTTCATCAAAAACAAACTGTGATATGGTACGATTTGAACAATACCACAAAGCAAAAGCTATCAACTTTTCTCAACTATGTCCACCATCATCAACGATAGTCTTTCATATACAGCGTACATATCTTCAGTGCTACATATGGATGACTGTGCTGGATGAAGCCCAACCACTGAATCCACTAGAGTATGGTTACATAGAAGAAGCAGGATATCTTAAGCCAATAATAACGACTGGATATTTCAGACCTGAATTTGTCTCTCCTTGTATGTGCAAGACATGTACAAAAGTTAATGTTTGTCCTTGCAGAGTGAAGCAAATACCGTGTTGTCCATTCTGTAAATGTAAAGTGAAGAACATGTGTGTGTAAATGTGGGATAAAAGTGTCAGTTTATCAGACATTTGTGGACTGTTATGTAAGAATAATAATAAATTGCTGTTTGAAAATATCACTTGATATCAAATTTGGAACACATTTCTTAATTACGAAACATGAAATGTTACGATTTTTAAAAAATCTATGTCTTCACTTGTGAATTAAACATTAGGTATTAATGTTTAGTGAATTTCTAGTAGTTCCACTTCTATCTTTTAGTGTTTCCACATCATTAAAGAAAAATATTCCGTGTGAATTTTATATTTATTTCCCTTATACTTCCTTGTCATTAGTTATAATGGCACATATGTTAGATTAATCCACACCATTTATTACTCTAATAAAACAAATTATAAAACGAAATATTATATGTACCTCTGCGGCAATTACAGTCTGAGCTGGAGGCCTTTCTATGTGACAAAAGTACTTTCATTAAATCCAAAAATTGTTAGAGCGACCAAAATCATAAAATACAAAATATTTTATTATTCCTCTGCTAGTGAACCAATCAAGACAAAACTTTCAGCATATATTTATCACATTACAGAAAATGTATGTAATTTTTCTTTCTCGCCTAGAACCCAGCGTTGCCATATAACAATAACAAAAATCGGTAAAAGGGAAAATTTTGAGGAAAATTTTCAAAATTTCCCTCCTTTACTTCCCTCTTGTGTGTATTACTGACAAGTGAATAACGTCACCTAAAAGCCTATACTATTGCAAATCGAACGAGGTATAACTGATAACTTTGCGACAATTACAGCTTGTGCTAGATGTATTTAAGAAAAATGTAGTGAATACGAAAGGAATATTCAAGATGGCGGTCATTGCGCAATAATGACCATGATTCAGAACATGTGACCAATTTTTTTAAGAACACTAAAGATAGTAGAACTCGGTAAAACAAACAAACCTTCTGGCTCTCAAACTCCCAACAGGACTCTCCTAGCTGCTAGACTATGCTCCTGTTGCTCCCTCTCCAGATCCTTAACCCTTAACAACTGTGGTGAAAAAAAAATTGTTACACTTACACTCCGGTGGGGTCTGACAGACCCCAATTATTTCTTTCGCGATTATTGACTTTGTGAAGTTTTTTTTCTTTTTTTTTAATTCCACAGTTAAGTTGAAATGAAATATTTAAGTTTCACTTCCCACAGTTATGCCGGCTAGGCTATAGGAGACGGTGATGATGAGAATTGAAGGACATGGTAGGATGAAGAAAGTGGGAAGAAACGGGAGAACTCCGAGAAAACCCACGCTCACGGTGTTTGTCCACCACAAAGTTTACTTGGCGTGAGCTGGGATCGAACCAAGAACCCCACCACCAGAGGTGAACACTCTACAACTGACCCACCGCGAGCTAAGTTAGTGTTTTTTCTGATTCTTTCTAGCATTTATAAAGTTACGAATAAACGTGAGTTCGTTCAACGATTAAATGCAAATATGCTGTGAAGTTACTAGTGTCAAGTTGAGGAACGTGAAGCTGGATATATATATATATATATATATATATATATATACCAAATTTTGCGCCCCCTTTACTTCGGCTCCCGGGTACGTCGCCCCGCTCGCACCCCCCACGGCACGGTACTGCTCTGATGGAGTATCTCAGATCCCAAACAAGTCATACTGCGAAAAGCCACAGTACTTGCCTTTTGTTCCTGTTTATACAGAGTTCCTGTTTGTCCAAAGTGGCCCAAATGTAGGTATACAGTTCCGTACTGATTGGTCATGACATTTTATATCATTTACTAGTTATTCATACAGGTATTGACTTAGTTTCTTCCTTATCTGTTCTTAATTTATTTTTCACTTATACCTTAAGCCCGGAATAAACCAAAGCAAATAAATGCATGGTCTTAATAAATTAAAATGTCGTACTTGATCGATGCTGGTCTGTATACCTACTTTAGGGCCACTCAGTACAATGATAGTAACGACAAAATATTAAGGGTAAACAAGAAACCAGTGTCATCTGTGGAGCACTTTTAAATTTAGAGCAGAACGTATGAGACCCCACCAGAGTAGTTAAAGGTTAATTTTGTTTCTGTGTATCCTGTATACAAAAATGATATAGGCACATAATATGTTAGAAGCAATCGTGTACAATTCTAGTGTCATGATATCTACCTGGGATCGAACCTACAACTTCTGGTTAGAAGGTAATGCTAACCAAAGTCGAATTTTGCTACTTTTTTCAGCGTTGTCCTCTTCTGTCTGTCTCGCACTGCTGGCAACTCTGAATATGTGCATGCACGAGAGGCCTAAACCGGTTTCTGTTGAAGTTTTACCATAATAATTTATTTGATGGCGTAGTGCATCTTTGTAATTGTAATTTTTCTGTTATGACCTATTACGTAATTTTAACATACTTTGCAAGTTCCATTAAAATATTTTTTTAAAAATAAATATCTTATAGATGAGAACTTCATATGCCTGTACTGACATAAGCTAAAATAGCCACCATAAATTTTGAAGCTTAATTTTATTTACACTGAAACGCCTCTTAACGAACATTTCTTTAACCCAGAACAACCCCCTCGTTAGTGTGCCCACAAGACCACAAATAAAGTTTTCTTGTGTCGTGTCGTAAATTTTATACAAGTATCGTCTCGATTCTCGGAAAGTTTATGTCGTCTCTTTCCTTAAGACGCTATGACCAGCAGAAAATTTGTGGGGAAAACGCAAAAACCCACCAAAATTCGAGAACAAAATATCGTAGGTTTTCATCACTACACTAGCACAGCATTTTTCAACTGCTGTATCTCGAGACATTGGTGTGTCGCGAATATACGTATCTCAGGTGTGTCGTGAAATTTTTAATCTAATATTTCTCAAGGTAATATTTCTTTCTCATATTCCTGCTTAAGAGTCATGAGTTTCTCTTATGTTAATATGTTTCTATTCAAGGATCTTACTTAATTTGCTTGAGATTTTTGTCTCATAATTGTTCCATAACGAAAAAAAGAAGGGATTGTATGTATTTTTATGTGTTTGATTTTTTGCATCTAGAGAAAAATCATATGCAGGGGTGTCGCAAAAGTTTGAAGCGTTATTTTGGTCCGCCTCAAAGGAGGAAAAAAATGGTTGAGAAACGCTGCACTAGCAAGATGAGATTGCACAGTATGATTAATAAAATATAGCCTAATATTATGTTTAATTCAGAAACTCTATTTTTTGTTCAAGTATAGCCTTCTCCAAAAAAAAAAAAAAAAAAATATATGTATCAATCGATTGTTCACATTGGCCAGAACAAAATGAAATCCTTGCGAATCAACTCTTATGCGTAGTTTTCGAGAAAATAGAACTTTTATGGCACTTGGAAGTATGTCATTCGTTCAGAATAATAATAATAATAATAGGGTATAATTGATATTTTGTGCTGGAACAGATTGTGCAGATTATATTTACTGTTGTTCGTGTCCCGCTAATGGTGACACACATACTCCTAACTGTGACACACGGAATGCTAAGAATGACGCACGTACTGCTAACATTGAAACACACAGTGGCGTCCCTTCATATTTCGCTTAAGGAGGGGAAGCAAGACTCCACAATCGATATGTGTAAAGTTTTACGTTTTTCATTACTACAGTACTTGTATTATTGATCAAGATATATATGTATACTTCAAACCTTTGCCCCCTAACGGACGACCCTCAACACACATATTAAAAATGATTCATAGTACTTGTAATAATCAGAAAATGAAATGAAATCTTTGAGTTTTACGTCTCACGATTATGCCGAATAGGCTAGAGTAAACGGTGATGATGAGAAATGAATGAAATGATGGAATGAAGAAAATGGGAGGTAACGGAAGAACCCCGAGAAAACCCAAGCACACGGTGGTTGTGCACCATAAAGCTCACTTGGCGCGAGCTGGGATCGAACCAAGGTCCCATGCAACAGAGGTGAACGCTCTACCACTGAGCCACCGCAGCCCCCAATTGTAATAATTAGATCGTATGTAACTAATTGAAATTTTGGAATAATATATTATGTGAATAATACAGTATATGAGAGGGTTAAATTTACAGTAGTGTAGTCACATTTTCTTTGTGAAGAAAACACCTGCTTCTTTTATCACTATAACTTAAACTGTCATCTGTTGGCAGTTGAATGAAACTCTGATTTACGTTTTGTGTTAAGAGATCGACTTATTTAGATCTGGTTTCTGTGTAAGTCTTTCATTTTGTGAAAATGCCTTACACCACTGTAATTTTAACCTGTCCATATTTATCAGTTAATCAATACAACTTCAAAATCGAGAACCAAATGTTTCTTTTTCTCATGAAATGAACACAGTACTTACCATCTACGTCATACATCACTAGAAAGCAGAAAAAGTAGCACGTGGATGTACAGACGTACCACAAATCAGTTTGAAAATTACTTGACACAGCAGGAATAGTTCCAGAAACTATCACTAGGAGAACGGACTGATAATAGTTTTCGCTGTTCGTTGTCTAGTCACCTAAAAGAACTTCCTAGAACTTGATCTTATAAGTATCTCTAATAGATGCGTAACAGACAATCTCTCTAAGTGTCTTATAAGTGTTTCTCATACCAAGAAATCAAAAATGGAATAATAGTACAAAAAGAACGATATACGCATTTATGAACGCAGACGAAAATATGGTTTTTTTAAAAAAAAATCAAAACATCTTACGCAATCTTTGGTAAAGAAAAGTGTTTATGTTCACAATATATGTCGTTTTAGAAGGGAATAAATGAAGATAACGGCATATTAACATCTTTCTAACAATTAATCTACGTCAATGTTCGTTCTGTACTATCTTCAGCATCATAATATAATGTAGCATTTCGGATCTTTCATTCTGTAATTGAATAAGTCGTAATACTGGTAAACACTTCGAATGAACACACACAAAAAAGGTACTAGTAACGGCGAGTCAAGGTGATACAACTGAGAAAACGTCCTTCTTTTCTTATTTGCGTCGTTGTTTGGTTAATGCGGGGTGTCTCAAAAGTTTAAAAATGATGCATTTATTTTCATAGGCACCGACTTGAAGAAAATATAGGGGGACCCATACAATGAATAAATATCATAATCATATTCAGCCGTTTTCTATCAACTGCATCATGGACCCCCCCCCCCCCCAGCAGACTTTGTTTTGCGCATTGATCTTGACTTTTCATATCAGTGCTGCCACAGTGTTGTTTGAAGTTCCGTGTTCTATTAAACACCGTTTTGAAAACGGCGTTTTCTATCGAATAAGAAGGCTGTTCCTAATGTTTAACTAAAGGCACGACGAAGCTTACGAGAGAAACTCTTGCTCCTCTTTGTTAATTCTTCCTCAACTGGATTATATTGGGGGGTCAAGGACCCCACCTTTAAATATTGGGGGGCCAAAAGTGTCCTGCCCCCCAAAGTCGGCGCCTATGTTTATTTCCTATATTCCAGGTAGAGAAGGTTCGGCTAGAAAGAATAGATTGACGTCGTACTGCTTTGCCAGAGCTCTTCTATTTCAACTGTGCCCCTTTTGGCACTGCAGTCAATGTGCTTTCCCGTACCTCCCTCAAAAGAGGAGGAGAAGTTGTTGCGGCCGAGATCTTTCAATTGTTAGATGCGGAAACGTTGCCAAAATGAATTATTTCACGGACTTCGCTGTCCTCTATCTTGTTAGCCATTCTAAGTAGCCTAGGATCAGGGCCGTGCCTTGGGGGAGGGGAACGAGCGGGGCGACGGTCCCGGGTGCCGAAGTAAGGGGGCGAAAAATTCGGGAGAAAAAAGGAAAAGATATGAAAAAATGCTTGGAATATATGTATGGAAGCGCCGTCGTATACTCTCGCCCCGGGCGCTGATTTTCCAAGACACGGAACTGCCTACGATCTTTACTCGTCAAGACCAAGCGATTGAATGACAAATTGGCAACACAGCGGAGGTCATTCACTTCTTTTCCGTAAGCAACGGGAGGGTTTTGCTCCGTAGGAAGGTGGCGGGGGTGGGGCCGAAGTATGTTTCACATATTTTCCGAGAGCACACTTGAAATACAGAGACTCTAGTAGCCTGTCAAAAGTAAATTAACATGTTGGATTTTGGAGTCAAGGTCCCCTCTTCTCCCCCAAGTTCGTGGTACAGTCAGGGCCGTGCCGTGGAAAATCAGCGCCCGGGAAGTATACGACGGCGCCCCCATACATATATTCCAAGCAATTTTTCCTATCTTTTTTTCCTTTTTTCTCCCGAATTTTTTGTCCCCCTTCCTTCGGCACCCGGGGCGCTCGCCCCGCTGGCCACTCACTACGGCACGGCCCTGGGTACACTATCTAAAAATTTTCCTTATATATATTCCTCATAAATGTAATGCGTGCTTTAAAACATGTAACGGAATTGGAAAAAAAAAAGAGACTTTAAGTTTGTGAGCATCTAGATTGAAGTAAGAAAGTGGAATAAGTAGTTATCAGTTTAGTCGCTAGAGGTAGGCAGTGATAGATGCTTTCTATACGCATCAAAGACATAGTGACATCTAGTGGCAAAAGTTGGAACTAGCTGAACCGATGTGAGAGTACTCAACCCAAGGTTACTAGAAGGAAAGGTTGGGCTATACGCTCAGACGCTTCGCTCCTCGTTTTGCGTGACGTCACCAGCGAGGAGCAGCAAGTAGGTATAGAGGTATACGAAGCAGCCAGAATGTCTTTTTTCTTTCTTTATGCATAACATTTTCGCTGTCACAACATTCTCCTACACAAACTACAAATAAATAAATAAATAAATAATAAGCCAGCAATAAATAGAACATCTTAACGCAATTTATATTATGGAAAATTAACGATGTACCTGTGTTGCATGATCATTTATTTATTTTTTTGATGAGATAGATAATTGTTGAATTATAATTACATTTTAAATGTATTTATATCTGAAATATTGCTGTGAATGTATTCAAGCAAAGTTGCAGATAAATATGTGTTTTACCAGGGCGATCTCTGAAATTTCCGGGTCCTAGAGTTAAAGTAATTGCGGAACCAATGTTAAGGTGATTCCATTCCCGCCATGAATAGATTACTTTGTGATTACTGATAGGAATATCTTAATAAATACTTAAAACCGTGGATAATAATAATAATAATAATAATAATAATAATAATAATAATAATAATAATAATAATAATAATAGATCGTCGATGCATTCAGTTGCGGAAGCCCTTTGATGCCTAGCAATTTATTTTGTTCAATATACGGCACTCAGGTTTAAAGTTTAAAATTGCCAATTCATATCTTCTCCATATGATTATTAAAACGGAACCCATTCCTGTTAAACATCATGTCGAGTATCCACCACAGATTATATTTAATGTACCCATTGTTGACGCTATGATTGCACTTCGTGACATTTACAGTACACAGTCCGGAAAAACGTATTTGGTTTATATCTAAATATTTGTATGCTAACTAATGTTACGAATCAAGACGAGACGAGAAATTAGGTTTTCTCATCTTGTAGAATCGATTTTCGAAAAAGGCCCTTTTCGTCTGGCCTCAAAGTTTCTCTAGCCTCTTGCATAAATTTGTGTATAAAATTTGTCCTGACTTCCTAAAGTCACGAGAGATTGACGAAGGATGAGATATAACAACAGTTAAACCATATTTATTATTAAAGGATATTGTGTAATGACTTGTATATCTTTGAATGCTCTTCATTGTGTTCTTACAATCACTTTATCAATTTATAGTTTTTTTTTTTTAATGATGAACCATGCAACACTAAACCAGTGTTTAAGGTCTAATACTTGGGTGAACTCGTGTTGCCAATGAGACTCGTGAAGTTTCTCATCTTGCCTCGAAAACGAGACGAGAACTCCCATATTTTTAAATTTAAAAGAATTTAAAAGATTCTTCTTGTCTCGAATTGCAGACGAGACGAGACATTTCTCGCCTCGACCTCGTCTCGTGGACAACACTAATCTCAACAATGAATTAGAAATAGTTAACCTGCTAGTTTTCCTGAACGGTCAAACTCTTCCATTCTGTGGTTCAAGGCGTGTGGCAATCGCCCCACCTCTTCTACCCACACGACGTCCCGGAGTTTTACTCTGATTTCTAACTCAAATAAACATCTAGACGACCAAAAAGCAGAAAAAATATCGAAAAATGATTTTAAATTATGAACTTCATGCATACATAGAAATTTATGAAAATGAATAAGGAAAATAAACTTACTTTATTTTACTTTGAAATTGGGAAATCGGCTCCTCCTAGTAAAATTTTCTTCGGGTGCCTATTATCCTGACTGAGGACCTTTGTCTTTTCTTCACTATTTTGGCATGGAGGGACTAAAACTAGTGCAAATCATAGGCGTATACATGCATAAAGAAATCGATTGCTTGTATAATTGATAATAGTTTAGAACAACTTTTAACTCTAAAAGAAACCGATGAAATATAAGTATCACTGTTAATATTAAACAAACTGAAAATAGTTTAAAAAATGTATCGGTAAATATCGATGTTTATTTGCCAATGCCGATACCGATACTCCCAAAAGTGGCTGATATTACCGATACCGATATATCGGTACATCTCTAATTCTATAATGTGTACACTTGGAGATGAAAGACAAATACACGTAAAAATACAAATGTACACACGTACTCAAGTTTACACTATCTTGCAATATTGCATGCCTATATAGACAAGCCCACGTAAAGAAATCTTCCGAGATATAGACCTTTTCCCTATTAAATAATATTCGTCCACTTACACCACTAGAAAAGAAAGCAACACAATTCAACATAGCAAAAACCCAAAATAAACAAAGAATTGTTTGTGGTCTTACTAGCAAATCTTCGCGCGCCAAGCAGACGACAAGCTCTAAGTTCCTCGCTGGTGACGTCACTGTGAAGAGAGCGTGAAAGTAGAGGTTCGGGACATAGGTTAAGAGCACCCCCTGTACTCAACCTTGTGTCAGGTACATTTGCTGACAGGAAGACGGAGTGAATGGAACAGTAGTATTGAACTTAAAAATGTGATTGAACATCGTTCCATTACATATCTTTCGATGTGGATTTCCAGAACAGGAGTTTCGTGGTATCGTAAGTTATAATTGTAATAGTCCATATTAGCATAGGATAATGAGTAATCTTTAATCATTCTTTTTGTGTTATTTTTCTTGTATTTTTTTCTTTCTTTTTTCATTCTTTTTCACATAGTTAACTTGACTGCTTGGTTTGATTGGGGATGCCTTATTATTTATGGCAATATGGGCTAGTGTATTGCGTATTAAGTGAGAATGGGAAAGTGATATTAATTACTTCTTTTGGACATTTAATTCTTATAAAATTAAAATTGAAACATAACTGTCAAACTCCGATGTTCATTAAAATGTAATGATAGTTCTGCATCGAAAGATCAACGTTTCTGACGACGAATTTGTTACGAGAATTTTTCATGGTTATTGTTATCTACGTTTAGTAATTCTGTTGTTGTTGAATTCATATATAATTTTTGTTAAAATAAATGTTATAGCAGAAACGTCCTTTTTGATATTGAAACTTAATCCAACCTACATCCAACACATATTGCAGCTGAATAACCGCATTGAACCTATTGGGATTTCCTCTAGTCTCTTTGAGGCCTCACGAGGAAGTAAAAATAAAAGATTGGGGTGTACCCCCCGCAAAAATTAATTTTGTTACAAGCTTCCTGTCAGCAAATGTCGGTTATTGCTGTGTTGGATCGTATCCCGGTATTGTTACATGTGTTGGTTTGTGTTCCAGTGTAATATTTGAATATTGGTTCGGATCAAGATAGCGCAGTAATCTGTTGTAAGGAATATTCGTTCCAATATACGTAGTATATGTAAATGGTTCTACTGTGTTATAGAATTAATAAATTTAGTGTGTTGTACGGGGTAGCTTATGACCATTTTCGGCCTATCAATTAGAAATTATATTTTTCAAAAAAAATCAGAATCATGAATTTTGCCGCTCGTTTTGGAAGAGAGTTCACAGGTTGGTCTCCTGTGTGTAATCCACCAGGGGGTAACGAGGTTCCCGTTGGTTCTCTGGTGCAAATTGACGATGTGCCCACCGCAGGAGCCAGGGGGGCCCAGAATCGGGATGTTTCTGATTTGTTGGACTTCGCTGGCTGTGCGGTGCCACAAGTTCGTCCTTATCGTGGGTTGAATAAACCACCTATCACATGTAATTTCACAAAAATATTCTCAGAAAGCATTTATAAATCTATTGAGATGCAAATTAGCGAACTACCTCTTGTGAATGAAAATAGTGGTATTCTTTTATGTCAGTTCTTGTTGAAGGTAAACGAAATGATCGAAATGAAGGTTGCATCTTCCGAAGCAGTTTCAGTAGCTAGTTTAAGTAAATGTAAGAACCAAATGTTTGAAGAGATGCAGCGTTTACTTAATATAACGACTGATTGGAAGTATATTTCTGAATGTATTTTGGAAAAATTTATCTCACCTTTAGTTCGTACGGAATTTTATAATAGTAAGATGTTTAGAGTTATGAAAGAGCATGAATCCCTTCAAAATTTTCTTCGTGAAAAAATATCAGTGTTGCAACTATTGAATATGGAAATGTCAGATGTAGAATTTTGTCACACGGTCTCAAACTTAATCAAACCTGAGATTCGGGATTTATTATTGTTAACTGGTTTGCCTAATACTGTTCATGAATTTTTAGAATTTGCGGAAAGTTATGAGATGAATAGGCGATATGCCTTGGATTATCAGAAAACAGTAAAAAAATCAATATATTTCAAATACAGTGGTGCGTAACCTTACGAAACAAAATCGTGTTAGGTTCCCGGCGGGAGCTCATGTGGTTCGGATTCCACGTTAATCAGTAGGTCCACGTCTCATATAGCCTCGCTGCTGAAAGGGACGCTAAACTAAAAATCAACTCAACTCAAAATCGTGTTAGGAATTTTGGGGCAGGATTGGTTTGTAATGTATGTGGTAGTAGTAATCATGTTTGGAATCGATGTCCGTATAAAGGTAGTAACATTCGGGGAGACTCTAAGTATTTGAACAATGAAAATGAGAAACAATATCATCTTTTACAAATGATGGTTTCCATCTGTCGAACGCCTTATCCGGCTGTTATTGATACAGGCTCAACTCTGAATTTATGTGAACGAACAGTTTTTGAGGAAATAAGTATGAAATGTCGACCTAAAGTTAAACCTGTAAAGTATTCAGTGACTGTTTTTTTGTTTGAGTCTGTAAACATCGAAGAAATGGTTGAATTAAGATTTTTCGTGAACAATTCTTGTTTTAGTGCTTGGTTTGGAATTATTGATCACCCTAATTTGAAATTATTATTGGGAATTTCGTTTTTAAACGAAAATTTTGCTCATATTGACATTCGAAATAAAACTTTATTTTTTGAGAAACTCAACAAAGAAGTAAATTGACTGAATTTAATCAACATGATTCTCATCATTCGGATATATTTGTTGATTATCCTACAAAATTAAAACATTCTAGTGTAATTTATAGTGGGGTTAATAGACAGAACAGTAATACCGGATGTCGTCCTAGAGTATGTAATACGACCGCTTCACTTCAGAACTCTATACATTGCTTTCTTGGTGCAGATATGCAATGCCCGGACCAGGTAGGTTGTTCATCTTCTACTGGACGAGGTTGTCAAGTTGAAAACGATCAACGATTGGAGTTTAGTGGAAATGAGAGTAATGGTATTAGACATGGATCGCGTTCTATATCTATGCAGCGTAGCTCCTCAGCGGCAGCGTGTAGGGGAAGAGGTTTTCATAGGTCAGCTGGGAATATTGGTAATCGTCGTGCATCAGCGGTGCGTTTTCGTCAAGGGACTTCTGTTGTCAATTCATCCCGTCCATCAACAACATCGTGTGATGTGGGAAATAGATGCCCGTCTGTTCATCAGAGTAGTCACCATCCATCCATGATGTCAAGAGGTCTTGGAGTTTCAGAGGCGGAGCGTAATCTAGATGTCTCTCACCAGGCAAAAATAGTACCATCTAGGAATTTTAGACGACAGTCAACTATTTATCGAGGTCAGCGTCCGTCTGCGGTACGCAGTGGTCATGAGTCTTCAGTGGAGGTGAGCAGTCATGGTTTGTTGTGTCAACCGTCAACATCTGATGGGGGCGGATTTCAATTTACGGCATTGGATGAACGATCAGCGTTACATGATGGATATCATTCAGCAGTGGCGGAGTTCAGTAGTGGTGTTAATACGCAGTCGCCTATCACACAGAGGTCAGAACATCCTGAGGAATCAGTTCCAATGAGTGATCGTCGATTTCCAGTGATGCGTAGTGACATTGATTTACCTGATCAGTCATTAAAACCCCCATTAACTAGTAACTATTCACAGTCAATTTTGCAGATAGATCGTTCAACTTCAGGTGTGGAGAGCAATGGTGGTGGTCCTAATCGATCTTCCCTTGGCCAATCAACATCGGGTGTGAGCAGAGAGATGGTATCCGGTCAGCGTCAGCGTGCCAGATCTAGGTGGAGAAGGGGAAGTTCTAGCCGAACCAATGTTGAGACAAACGTTCATATACCACGGCGTTCTTCATTTAGGCAGATGGATTCGGGAGATTTTTCCAGAGAGGTCCAGTTTGTGGATGAAGTTCCAGCTGGGGTCAGTGTTGACAATCCCACCAGATCAGAATTCCAGAATTCTCCCAATGAGTTGGAAGAAAATGGAAAAGGTAATGTTGATTTCTCTGTTGATATCATTTCTCCAAATTTAATACCTTATGTTGAAAAATTGTTTAATGAATTTAAAGATGTCATAACCGATGATTTAGGTATGATAAAGGATTATCAACATAAGATAATATTAACTGATACTACACCGTGTATTACACAGCCTTATCCTGTTCCCAAACATAAATTGAAAGATATGGATAAATTTATCGATTCTTTAATAGAAAAAGGGGTTGTTGAAGAGATTAAAATCCCTTATATCTCACCTTATATCTCACCCTGCTTCATGATTTCAAATAAAGATAAATCGCCGAGGTTAGTAGTCAATTTCTCAGAAATCAACAAGCGTGTGTTAATGACAGGATTTCCGAGTCCTCACGCAGAATCTATCATAGCTAACATTGGGAGACATCGTTATTTTAGCTGTTTTGACGTAAAATTTAGCTATTATCAAATAGAACTTCATCCTAGCTCTCGGCCCATAACAGCTTTTGCTACCCCAACTAGATTACTTCAGTTTCGCAAGATACCAATGGGATTAATATATCAGGCTTTGTATTGCCTAGCTTAATGCATAGAATGTTTAGGGACCTGGAAGGCGAATATTTAGACATATTTGTCGATGACATAATAGTTCATGCTGATAGTATTGAAAAACATAACGAGATTCTGGAAAAAGTTTTGCAAAGACTTCGAGAGAATGGTGTGACCATTTCCCCTCATAAAACTCGTTTGTGTAAACGAAAAATAAAATTTCTTGGTTATGAATTTTCTGAATAAAATATGTATATCGACAAAGAAAGAGTGAAGGTTATTAAACAACTTCCCAGGCCTAAAAATCGTAGAGCATTAGCGAAACTGTTGGGTTTTCTTTCATATTATTTGAGATTCTTGAAAGATTATGGAGAATTGTTAGGGCCTTTATACGAACTTAAGAGTCATAAAAATACATTTAAGTGGGGTAAAGAGGAAGATGAAATTTTAGATCAGATCAAGGAAGCTATAATAAATCATGTCATTTTGAAGGTCCCGGATTTTTCAAGTCCATTTGTAGTACATGTCGATTCATCTTGTCGATGTTATAGTGGAGTCCTTAGTCAGTATGATGATCAAGGGTTATTAAGGCCGGTGATGTTTGCTAGTAAGTTAATTCCAACAACTGATGGTCGAAGAATATCTTCGAACTTGAGATGAAATCTTTAATTTACTGTTTAGACAAGTTTGATATGTATCTGCATCATAATAAATTTACAGTATTTTGTGATAATGCCAGCTTGACATGGATTTTGAAAAATCATAAAAGACAAAGAAAATACGGCTCTATGATAGAAAAGATAAGTAAATATAATTTCAATATAATACATCTTAGGAGTAAAAAGAACTTTTTGGCTGATTATATCAGTCGTATGTATAGTTTTGTTGATTTCGAGCCTCCGGGCGATGATATTGTTGAGATTAATACTGTTAACGATCAAAATGTGCATTTATCTTTTATAAATTTTTGGAAATTGCCTCTTTTTAATAAACCTTTAGGAGAACTGCAAAGGATGGATCCAAAGCTGAAAGGTATAATTCAATCTATAGAAAATAAACATACAGTAGAACCATATCTTATCCAAAATAATATTTTGTTAAAAAGAACGAATGGCAAGGTATATGGTGGACTTCGGGCTGTAATTCCTGAAAGTATGAAAGAGAGTATCATTAAATTCTTCCATGAACAAATCGTCGGGGGTGGTCATGGTGGTCGGGCCAAGACCATCGCTAAAATTGCAAGCCGCTTTACTTGGGACAATTTATATCAAGATATTGCTCAATTTATTCAACGCTGTGATATTTGCCAGCGGATAAAAGATCGAAATATACCTCTTTATGGTACGTATTTTTCGAAAAAGGAAACTAAATCCAATGCTTGCTTGCATATTGACGTAATGGGTCCTTGGTTACCTAGTCATGGATATAAATATCTGCTAGTTGTCACGGATGCCTTTTCAAGGTTCGTTATTATTGAACCACTTAGAAAGATAACTTCTAAGATTATATGTGTCAAGTTGGATAAGATATTTTATATGTACGGATATCCAGCTCGATTATTGCATGATAATGCGAGTTACTTTAGATCTGATCAGTTCCGTCAATATTTGTTTAGTCTGGGTATACAAGACATTTGTACGGCTCCCTATTCGCCTTCTTGTAACTTTACGGAAAGGCAAAATAAAAATATAAAGTTGATATTGAAGGCGTACATAAATCAAAACCAAACTAAATGGGCTGATCACATTTACAAAGTGCAATATACTTTGAACTCGTCAGAGAATTCAGAAACTCGTAAAACTCCTGGGGAGTTATATCTTGGGAGAATAATGTGGAATCCTCTTGACGTTAGATGGATCATAGATCTTGGTGTATTGGATAATACACAAGATAAGGAAGAGATGAGTCAGAGGATAGCTCAAAATATTGAAAAGACTTGGCGTCGGAAAGAATCCGCTTATAAGAAACGCCATATTCCGGTGACATTTGCTGTGGGTGATTCTGTCTTAGTGAAGCGTATGTTAAAAGCTTCGATCGAGCAGAAAATTATGCCGAAACTAAGTCAGAATTATGATGGCCCATTCCAGATACTTTGTTATCCGACCAAGAATACTGTTTTGTTAAAATCTATAGAGAATCCTGACATTGTTATAAAAAGGAATGTAATGCATATAAAAAAGTACTATCCTCCTAGAGCTTCATAATTTGTAAAATTGAAAGAATTTAAATGTAAATTGTAAAATTGCATTTAAAATTTCTATTCATAAGTAACTGAATCTTATTCATGAAAGTAAAGCTTGCCGGAAACACATGTAATAACCTTAAATATTGTAAATATATAGATAGACATGTTTAATGTTAGATATTTTTATTATGTATGTATACTGTGTTTGTTTGTTCAATCCTGCAGGATGTGTGTACTTGTCCATGCCTGTTCATGTCCCTGGGAATACATCGTCAGAAATGGTAGAGACTTTCTTTTCTTCGTCATCAGTTGCATTTGGTAAATACTCTGGATCCTCGAGATGGCTGTCACATTTTCATCCTCGTTATGGAAAGGATTAGAACTCCATGGAACTCTGAATATTCCGGAATTAAGTGGGCCCATATTCAAGTAAGATCTTTGTTTTGGAAAGTGAGTGGACATGGTGAGTTGATCCTTCCGATTTTGGCATGCCTGATTTCAACAGAGACAGATCAGTTTTTTTTCAATTACCTTATTGTCTGTTAAATTATTTATACACCCTTGTGGGGGAATTTTGTAACGGAATTGGAAAAAAAAGGGACTTTAAGTTTGTGAGCATCTAGATTGAAGTAAGAAAGTGGAATAAGTAGTTATCAGTTTAGTCGCTAGAGGTAGGCAGTGATAGATGCTTTCTATACGCATCAAAGACATAGTGACATCTAGTGGCAAAAGTTGGAACTAGCTGAACCGATGTGAGAGTACTCAACCTTGTGTCAGGTACATTTGCTGACAGGAAGACGGAGTGAATGGAACAGTAGTATTGAACTTAAAAATGTGATTGAACATCGTTCCATTACATATCTTTCGATGTGGATTTCCAGAACAGGAGTTTCGTGGTATCGTAAGTTATAATTGTAATAGTCCATATTAGCATAGGATAATGAGTAATCTTTAATCATTCTTTTTGTGTTATTTTTCTTGTATTTTTTTCTTTCTTTTTTCATTCTTTTTCACATAGTTAACTTGACTGCTTGGTTTGATTGGGGATGCCTTATTATTTATGGCAATATGGGCTAGTGTATTGCGTATTAAGTGAGAATGGGAAAGTGATATTAATTACTTCTTTTGGACATTTAATTCTTATAAAATTAAAATTGAAACATAACTGTCAAACTCCGATGTTCATTAAAATGTAATGATAGTTCTGCATCGAAAGATCAACGTTTCTGACGACGAATTTGTTACGAGAATTTTTCATGGTTATTGTTATCTACGTTTAGTAATTCTGTTGTTGTTGAATTCATATATAATTTTTGTTAAAATAAATGTTATAGCAGAAACGTCCTTTTTGATATTGAAACTTAATCCAACCTACATCCAACACATATTGCAGCTGAATAACCGCATTGAACCTATTGGGATTTCCTCTAGTCTCTTTGAGGCCTCACGAGGAAGTAAAAATAAAAGATTGGGGTGTACCCCCCGCAAAAATTAATTTTGTTACAAACATTCTCAACGTTCTAACTTTCAATTCCTTCGCCCCTCAAGGAACAAGTTTGACTAAAAGCATTTTTCTCCTAAACTTTAATAGACTTCCAAATATTATTCCTAAGAGACAAGTAGTCAGCCCAAAATGTAGGGGAGCCGGCAGAAAGTAGGGGGGAAGCCCGATCTAACCATATTATAGATCATTTGCAAACTTACTATGAAAATGTTAGGGGGCCGCCCTCCTAGACCTCAGATCGATACGGACCTGACTCCTAAATACGGAAAATCTTTGCTGTTTTATAAGATTGTTTGTCCGTCTGTCAACAGGCATCAGAACAAAAACGGTAAGATCTAGCGAGAAGCTTTTCTGTCTTTCTTTCTTCTTTTCTTTTTTCCTTAATTTTTTAATCGATTCAGTCCGAGAATAGGCTCTATTACATCCCTTAAACCTCTATATCAATACAAAAGTATTGAAAATTCACTATTTCTGGTTTATAATATTGAATTTTACATTAAACATGTGTATTTCGTTTCACAGAGTAAACTACAGTGGACTCCCAAACTATCGAAATTAAATCCTCAAACTTGAAGCAGTACATCTATAACTAGTGATTGCAATACATTAATAATATCAAAGCTAGAACCTGATCCTCGGACGCCGAAGCCATATCAAACAGCTATTACTCGCTGTGCATAACTGTTTTTATTCTATGGCGATAATGGTTGAGACCGGAAATCATTAATTTGAACCACTTCCAAATTGAATGAATGGTTAAGGAAGGAGATAGAACCTTAACTCTTTGGAAGCTAAATCGATCGCAGAAAACGGGCATCTCGATATCTCCTACTATATTTGCATTGCGACAATCAGTTTTGAAACCGGAAATAGTAGTAAATTTTAACTTAACGGTTTTGGTAGAGTGTTACGGGATGTGATGATATGTTCTCTTGACAATCTGAATCGATTGCACGAAACAGCTTGTCATTATACAGGGTGTCTCAAAAGTCCCTTACCACCCCTATTAAAATCCAAATGGATGTACTTTCAGCAAATTTGATGTGGTACTTGAACTTGAGGGTTAGGGTGACACTTTCTGGCGTAGGTTACGCGGACGACCGCCATCTTGCTGCCGCCATCTTGAATTTAACTTTTTTATTACAAACGCTACGTGGGTCATGTAATGCATGACCATAGGCTAGAATTTCACCAGAAAATTTTGTATATATTATCATTTTTGTTCTATAGTAATAAATGTTAAAACGAAAATTGATTTAAACCGCTTCCGGTTTTAATACATGGTTAATGGAGTAGATAGAACCTATTCTTGGGACACTAAATCATGCTACTGGCAGTTGCACCCGAAGAAAATTTTCTAGGGGTGTCATCTCCATGGTTGCTACATTACGTCTGGTATTTCTGGGATTTAATACACGTGGTTTACAATATTACGTATACATTTTCGTGAGCCAGGGGGGTCAGGCCCCATCCTGCCCCCCTTCCGGCACCCATGGCTACCAGTACAGAATGAATGCTGCTGATGAAGGGTGGAACCATAGACTCAACTCATTAATGTTTAAGTCAAATCCTAAAATGTACTGTTTGGTGAAATGTCTTAGAAGTAACGCTATCTAGGCCTATAATGAAGGAGAATTCGAGACTTGAAGGAAGGTGTATTACAGGGAGCTGGCTTTAATGCGAGGCCGAGGAATTCAGAGTTGATTGACAGGTGCCCCACCCCCGTCATCAAGAAACGGTCACTCAATGGTCCTGGGCAGCGTTGCCAGTGCGCTGTAAAAAAAATCACCTAATACTCACTTAATTCAAAGAGTTTATACAAACTGTGCAATCCCTATCGGATTTTTTTTTATATTTGCATAAGCAGTTACCGTATTTGAATACATTTTGCATGTTACTCACCTTCTATATTTTATAATCACCCGCGTGGCGGAGCGGTCTAGCATTTTAGTCTTCGATTGCAACATAAAGGGTCAATTCCGCTGGGGATAGTTGAATGCGATGGTTCAAACCCCGCTTTATGCAAGAAAAATGTAGGTCCTACATTTAGAAGCTTCTAAGCTTGTTTAGAGCGTTAATTCTTATTAATAATAATAATACAATATAATAATAATAATAATAATAATAATAATAATAATAATAATAATAATAATAATAATAATAAATATTAATTCTTATTAATAATAATTATATCTAAGAATATTCCGCTCTTTCGAAGAAATTTTGTTGGCTCTAAAAATAGCATTGTCTTCGTATAATACATTTATTTTCAATCTAATTACAGAGCTTATACATAACACTTGAAACATATAAATTATATACATAATTTTCTATTAACAGTTTAGAAGTGCAATGAAGAATATACCGGTATGTGTTATGTTTAAGTTCGATTAATCATTATCACTAGAGATCAGATGTTTAGGTATTAAAAGCCTGGAAAATAGGTGGGCAAATAGGCACTTAAAATTTACAAAATACGCAGTAAAATAGGCACTAAAATGTAACTGAAAACAATGAAGATAAATACTCAATACATTTTTTTTTAAAAATTAAGTCATAAATAATGTTCAAAGAATATAGAAACGTGTGTATATGTGGACACACGCAAATTAGACTGTGATAACAGATGCTTCAGTTTTTTCTCCCTCGCTTCTTCGTCGCACTGCACTATGACCTTCCTTATTACTTCTCTAGCTTCGCTGTGTATAGTTTGCCCTCTCTTAAGCTGTGAAGCCATTGTCAAATGAATAATGAGCAACAAAACCGCGACCACAACACCCAACAAATAATCAACTAAGTCTTCAGAATGACATTCATGTGACAATTTTTTTTACGCCTGGCAACGCTGACATATAGAAGGAGGGAAAGGGAGTGTCGCAAGTCAGGCAGAAAAAATGTTGAAAATTTTCCCCCCTTACCTCAGCCCCCGCTGGTAAACAAGCTAGCTCCCTATAATAGGTGACATTAGAATAAGACGGGACGAAAGAATGGGAAGCACGTAAGCAGAATATGTAAACTCAGAAGGTCAGTGATGGTTTCAGGAGGTGGTCCGGAGATATTATCTCCCCTAACCCAAGAAATACTCCCCCGGAACCGGGATGGGAATAAATGGGACACAAGGGGAAAATGTCTTCGTTCAAGAAAGAAAAACGATAGAAAGAAGGAAAAATTATTAGAATCATACGAAGATATGGACACAGGAAGAACTTTAGTGTTCGCCCCCAAAAGTTTGCTTACACCAAGGATGTTATAAAATAAAGGAACTGCACATATGTATCTTAATCCTATAAACTCAATGAAGCAAAAAAAAAAGAGCATCGGCACGTCTATTCTCGTATATCCTATAATGACCAACGTAGATTCCTAGTATTTTCGTAATGCTACTTTCACCCCCATCTTAGTGTATTGTAATACCTCCGGAGAAAACAGAAATCATCACTGCAGAAAGAAAAAGCGAGGTACGGTGGCTCAGTGGCAGAGCGCTTACCTCTGGTACTTGAGGTCCCTGGTTCGATTGCCGGACAAGTGAGTTGAGTTGATTTTCAGTTTAACGTCCCGTTCAGCAGCGAGGCTATATGAGACGTGGACCTACTGATTAACGTGGAATCCGAACCACATGAGCTCCCGCCGGGAATCGAACCCGGGCCTCCCACGCCAAAGGCGCGTACGCTAACCGCTTAGCCACGGAGGAGCTCTGCCGGACAAGTGAGTTTGTGACATGAGTTTTCTCGGGGTACTCCCATCTCCTCCCACATTTCATTCCACCAATTCTTCCATCATCATACACTTGCTTAGTCACCTGTCAGCCTTAAGGGCAGCGCCGTAACTTACATTTTTTTCTGGTGGGGCAAGAATTAATATTCTTGGGCCCCCTAGAAAAGTTGTTTTCCTAATTCTTGGGCCCCTCTTTCCATCTTTCCCTTACTGTTTATGGGTCCCGGAGCCTGTGGGGCCCTTCTGCACGGCAAGGTCTGCGGAGCTGTTAGCTACTCCCTTGGGCCCGTTTCATACATGACAAATTAAGAGGACAATATTGACAAATCTCAAACTCATACGAACAAATATTATGTCTAAGGTCCCTAATAGTAGACATTTTTTTACTGAAATGGACCCACGACTCATTTTTGTTTCATTTACTTTTTGTGTGCTGTTTTGTTTATGCAATGTAGTGAACCTTGAACAGCGAGGAGCTTCTCTGGGGGCGGAGGGCAGTTGCCCCCTGATCCCAACAAGTTACGGCTAGTGATGGGTAAATTCCCGGGAAGGTATTTTTCGAGAATATTCCCTGGTCATATTCCGGGGAAGATTCCCAAAAATTGGAATTTTCTGGGAATTTATGAACAATCACAAAGAAAATTGCATTCTATTACTATATTATGATTTCAAAGATAAATTTGTTTTTTATATCACAGTATATTATTCTTGTCCTCAGAGAAGTCTTTAAAATGTATATTCTCAACGATGTTATGTTATTTTATTAATATTCTATTATATTTAGAGAGTACGCATAAATGGATATTTATTTACAATATGTTCTATGACAGTAAATATGTTTCAAAAATGGTATAGCAAGTCCACATACTTTTAAACCGCTAAACAGTTTAATTTACATGTAAGTGGCTTTTCTAAACTTGACTCTACTACTATTATAAATATATTAAATTTTAAATGTTATAAACATTTTTTTCAACATTTGTGCATAAATATGTATGTTCACAATATTGGCAAGATACTTTCTTATCTTTATAATTTGGAATGTAACATTGCCACACACGACCTTTCTTCCTGCCCATTTCTCGAAATTTCATGCGTTAATTCACATGTAAGAGAAATCCGAGTACCTCTTCAGAAATTCGAGTCAGAGAGAAGATACAGACAGACGTCTATTACTAACGGTGGTTCAGGGTTATTAATAGTACTCCATCTCTATTTCTACATAATTCTACATTACTTTACAAAATGGTTCCTTTTCATCATTTGTAAATTAGAACTTTACTAATCTTTGCTATTCTTTAGCATTGGGGAGTCAGCTTTTGCACGTACTTTTTTGCGATATTCTATTCCGATGCGGTTGTATTATGGATTCATACG
Organism: Thermobia domestica; assembly: GCF_964235325.1. Lineage (NCBI taxonomy): Eukaryota > Metazoa > Arthropoda > Insecta > Zygentoma > Lepismatidae > Thermobia > Thermobia domestica. The sequence continues at coordinate 194,249,186 of NC_137466.1, read as the reverse complement.
TTAAATTACGTTACCAACAAGCGACAGCATTGCAGAGCGAGCGTTAGTGAGTGAAGGCGGGTTAGAGCCCCGCATGGCACGTTGTTTTTTACCTTCGTTACCAATAATTCACTTTCTTTCCTCACATAAATCACTTCCACTTACCTTTACGGTTTATACAAATCCCATAATGCCCTAAGAAAAATTGTGTTCGATACTTTCTTGACTAATTGAACACCACTATCAACTCATTCCTTCCGTAAATCATCATACTTTTTGCTAGTTGTGGCCCCCAATACTAAACAATTACCTTACTTTTTAGTGCAAATGGAAATGGAACTTAAAAAATCATCTTATTAGTTATATAAAGTACAGTCAAAGAATTTTAAATTTTTTAACCTTCAAACTCTTTAAAACCTAGAAGTAAATCATAATATATTAAAATAAAGTAATTAGTCATATATCTTTTATAATTTGGAAGATAAAGTAAACAAATGGAAATAAATTCCTTCCCGGGAATTTATAGACCAGGGGAAAAACCCGGGAATATTCCCATTTTTTAATTTCCTTCCCACCGGGAATATTCCCACTGCCCTACACTAGTTACGGCCCTGTTTAAAGGCATAATCGTGTAATGTTAAACTGAAAGATTTCACTTCATTTCATTTCGTCACTGCAAAAGATGTTTACCATTATAAGTATATATGGATAAATTTTCACCCTGTAGATTATCGTAGATGTTGTGAAAGTTATCATAGAAGAGAAAGGAAGATCGACTAATCAGCCTTGCCAACCATACAGTAATTTAACATGAGCCTTAATACTATATAAGATATTGTCCTTGCGATAATAGGCGAATATACGCACATTTTTTTTTTTTTTTTTACTCTTTAATGTAGAAATAAATTATAAATGTGCATTTAGTAATTATAAAGCACACACACGGTGGTTTTTAACAGCCGTGTCTGCTAAAATTAATCTATAACAATTTGAGAACTGGCAAATGGCAACCCTGCATTCATTATTTAAATTCAATTATGTTCAATTACGATGGAAATGTTGTTCGACGTAGTGTCAATGAAGATTTTTAAAATGATGAAAATGACGACTTGAAGTTCGAAACTAAAGATTACTAGATATGTTTATTATATATTATTTCTAGTATTAGTAGCATTATACTTCTTTCTACAATTATCACGTGCATAACGAATATACGATAAAAAAAAATTGTAATATAATTTTAAAGACGAAAATCGATAATTTTATTCTGGGCGGTTGGCAACTCTGCGACTAAGAAAAACAAATAGGCGCTTAGTCGACTGCTACGAGCTCGCTTGTTAAAATCCTGTAACTTACGTCTTAGTTTAAGAATTGTCACGCCATTATACGTGTATCGCAAGCTAGGTTGTCATGCTGCAAGAATCTTATAGCTGTCATTTAAGTCTTGCAACCCCATCTTTTAATTTACTGTTTACACTTTACAACTTTCCTAAAGCAAAAGGGATATCTGCATGCATACAGCATTGCACTCTAGTGGACAAATAGTGAACCTTCTCATTAAAAACGTGTATTGTGGCACGCTTCCCCTCCCTGTGCCAAAGAATTGAGTTTAACGTCCCGTTCAGCAGCGAGGCTGTATGAGACGTGGATAGTGATGGGCAGTGGGAATATTCCCAGTGGGAAGGAATTTAAAAATGGGAATATTCACGGTTTTTTTCCCCTGGCCTATAAATTCCCGGGAAGGAATTTATTTCCATTTCTTTACTTTATCTTCCAAATTATGAGAACCATATGGCTAATTACTTTATTTTAATATATTATGATTTACTTCTAGGTTTTAAAGAATTTGGAGGTTTAAAAAATTTAAAATTATTTGACGGTACTTTATATAACTAATAATATGATTTTTTAAGTTCCATTTCCATTTGCAGTAAAAAGTAAGATAATTGTTTAGAATTGGGGGGCCAAAACTAGCAAACAGTATGATGATTTACGGAAGAAATGAGTTGATAGTGATGTTCAAGTAGTCAAGAAAGTATCGAACACATTTTTTTAGAGCATTATGGGATTTATACAAAACGGAAAGGTAAGTGGAAGTGATTTATGTGAGAAAAGAAAGTGAATTGTTGGTAACGAAGATAGAAAACAACGTGCCATGCGGGGCTCTAACCCGCCTTCATTCGCTAACGCTCGCTCTGCAACGCTGTCTGAATTTAATGTTGGTAACGTAATTTAACGTATGAAACCTAAAACAAATGCATCGGAATAGACTATCGCAAAAAAGTAGGTGCAAAAGCTGGCCCCCAATGCTAAAGAACAGCCAAAATTAACAAAGTACTAATTTACAAATGATGAAAAGGAACCATTTTGTAGAGTAATTTAGAATTATGTAGAAATAGAGATGAAGTACTATTAATAAACCCTGAACCATCATTAGTAATAGACGTCGGTCTGTCTCCTCTCTCTGACTCGAATTTCTGAAGAAGTACTCGGACTTCTTTTACATGTGAATTAACGTATGGAATTTCGAGAAATATGTAGAATGAAAGGTCGTGTATGGCAATGTTACGTACTAAACTATAAAGATAAGTAAGTATCTTGCAAATTTTGTGAACATAAATACAGGTATGTATGCGCAAATGTTGACAAATTGGTGAGACATGTATCTTCTAGCATTTACCCAATCTAATTGGTTTATAACATTTATAAATTTAATGTGTTTATAATATCAGTAATAGAGTCAAGTTGAGCAAACCCACTTACATATAAATTTAAACTGTTACTATATAATTTTTTCACACATAGGCATATTTAATTGATAGAACATATTGTAAATAAATATACATTTATGCGTACTTTCTAAATATAATAAAGTGTTAATAAAGTACCCTAACATAATACCGTTCAGAATATACATTTTAAAGAATCCTCTGTGGTCAACAGTAATAATATGCTGTGATATAAAAATTAATTCAACTTTGAAATCATAATATAGTAATAGAATGCAATTTTCTTTCTGATTGAACATAAATTCCCGGATAAATTCCCATTTTGGGAATCTTCCCGGGAATATTCCCGAAAAATACCTTCCCGGGAACTTATCCATCACTAGACGTGGACCTACTGATTAACGTGGAATCCGAACCACATGAGCTCCCACCGGGAATCGAACCCGGGTCTCCTACGCCAAAGGTGCGTACGCTAACCATGTCCAAAAGAATCCGTCGTTTCGAAAGCGGCGAAACTGTTACATATATATATATATATAAAAAGCTCGGTATGGTGATTGTAGGGGACGTCGAATTCTACTTCACCCCGGGCGCCGGAATCTCTAGCTACGGCTCTGAATATAGAAGACATAAGGTAACTAGGCCTGAGTGATTGACAAAGCTCTGCTACGGATTAAGGTATGCAAATACTATATATTTAAATATTGGTTTATGCATATCAAGTGCATTAAACAGTTACCATATTTTGCTACAGAAGCGACACAATGACAAAAGTAGTGACTTTTGGAATTTTTAACCCTCTCCCTTCATCCCTATTGAAGGACCGGGTCATTTCATATAATTCTTAAAATATCTATTTACCCTTGATCCTTTGTATGCACTTTGAAATGCAGGTTAAATTAACAATAAAGAAATTAGATACTTGAGAAGAAAAGAGTCTAACAGTGGAGTAAGACAATTGAGTAAGACAGGAGTTACTTTTAGAATAGGTGTTGAGGCGTTTCAAGGAAGAAGACTCAAAAGCTGAAAAATAGATCAGGGAAAAGTTTAGGTGAAAGCCTCTCTATTAATAAATTTTCTCTCACGCTCTGCCTTTCCACTTTCATTTCATGAAAATTTTCTTTACGCTGTCGCCTCAAAGGATCAAATATCAGAATATCGAAAAATATTAAACTACCGAATGTTACAGTATCGAACAAATTAAACATCATTCCAATATATGGAAATTTACCAAAATATCGAAAAAAATACAATATCAAACACCACAGCATCGAAAAATCTCGGAATGTCGTCTAATCAAAACATATTAAAATACCGAATATTACAATATCGAGCTATCGAATATCGAACAAATTAAATATCATTGAAACAAAAACATATGCAAGATTTGAGGCTACTTGCGGTTGGAGTTTCTAATTCATGTATGATCAGTGTTTTCTTTATTCTTGCATGCAGTATGTAATAAGCGAATACATTACACACACAATTAATTATAATGTCTGTGATCAGTGGCGTATTTAGGGGGGTGGCTTCCGGGCTTAAGCCCCCCACGAAATCTTACTTAGTATAGTAAAGTAAATGAAATATCTTGCAGAATTTTCACATTTCCAGGCAAAGCCCCCCCCCAAAAGTTAGCAAAGCCCCTCCCGAAACAAAATCGTAAATACGCCACTGTCTGTGATATATGATGTTCATTGAGCAAAACACTCCAAACAATAAAGATTTATCTTAGACTGGAGAAATGGTTATCCTTTGTTTTTCATTATCATTTGGCCATGAAACAAACGCCTGAGAAATATACAATTCCTGTACACAAATTGTATTTCTGCCCAGTATTTCTGGCTCATAGAAAGAATGTCTTCCGGATTTCATATTACAATTAACGGCGTTCAGAAGTAGGTTATTATTCATTTCTCCCAAACAGGCTTGAGTAAAATTACTTTGAAATATTTGAGATGAATCGATAACACTAGTTGTAAGCTTGGAAGCTGAGTCACGGGTTCTGGTGGAGAGGGTGGTACGCAGAAGCGTTATTTATTTTTTCCCTTAACATGCACAAGGTCAATATGTTTGATAAGAAAGTATCAAACAATGAGATACAACTGGATGGGTGTGCTGTTAGTAAAGAATAACAGAAATATGTTTTTGTCTAGGTTTTCCCAACATTCACAAGGTTCCTATGAATTTGTATAAGAGTACTCGAAAAGGAGTAATTAATTTAAAATTTAACTGCAATAATAGTTCAGCATAATATTGCTGATATATACTGATATGAAATCCAAAAATAAGACTGTGGATAGAATCCCTAAATACTATTCTTCTTACTGTCGAAAAAAATGAAATCTTTAAGTCTTACGTCCCACGGTTTTGCCGGTTAGGCTAAAGGAGACGGTGATGATGAGAGATGAGTAAAATGAAGAAAGTGGGAGGAAACGGGAGAACCCCGAGAAAACCCACGAGCATGGTGTTTGTCCACCAGAAAATCCACACGGCGCGAGCTGGAATCGAATCAGGGACCCCAAGCAATTAACACCATATATCACTGGCATTATAATTAATTGTGTGTGTAATGTATTTGCTTATTACATACTGCATGCACGAAGAAAGAAAACACTGATCATACATGAATTAAAAACTCCAACCGGAAGTAGGCTCAACTGTTGCAAATTGTGCGAGATATTGAAAAAGTAATCGAAAAAATTCCTTTACGGTATCTCTGGCCGAGTTTTTTTTTTTTTTTTTTTTTTTTTTAATCAAGATGTCTTTCACTTTTGTCTGTAAAGGGACATGTACCTATGTACAGATGTGAGGAATAACAAGGAGATTCATGATCATATGTGAATTATGCGGTTTGCAGAGAGCGCAAGTTCAGCTAGTCTATATATTAAAATGCTAGAAAAGTTTATATGTTTATCCCCAATCCTTTCGACAATGAGATTTCGAAAACCACAAGTGCTAGAAAGGTGTTGTTTTCACTGGTCGATTCCAAAGTGTGTGTAGATTTGCCAGTTTTTATTCAAATTTCCAAAAACTTGTCTTTATTTTTCTATTCCACATTTTAGGCTCCGTTTTGGGCCTATTGACCCTTGGGAAAGGCAACCAGTAGAGGAGCTACGTATAGCGGGTTGATGGACATTTCAGGCGCTTTGCTTTAATAATCTGAATGACAAAACTTATTGCAAGCTGGCAACTTCAAAGGCTTGTGAACCCACAATGAGGCGTACTCGGATATAGAATTATAAGAAAAAAATATTTGTATTTGGTATCATCTATCACTTATCCAAGTTTGCCACAAACTCCCCCCAACATTCTATATATTAAAATACTACATTTATGTGTTTGTCTCTAGCAATTCACCTCCTTTGAGAGTCTTCCTGTCCTTTACTTGTGTCCGTAAAGGGACTTGCACAGATATAGTGAGAAGTAGGAAGGATATTCACGCTCATATTAGAACTGTGTGTTGTGTCAATAGCGCAGGTTCAGTTAGTATAGGTTAATAGGTTATAGTATAGGTTAAATATTTATATACAGTTGAGAATGATATAGGCTCTAGTAAGTAATTGTTGTTTCTATAACTGCTTTAAGCTTTTGGTCAGTCGTAGCACATCGAAACATTTTTGAGCGCTAGGAGCACGAATAACTGGTTGTGAACTAGGCGCACGACGCGCCTAATTTACAGTGTCCCATTCTTTCGAGTCACAAGGAAAAAATTGCCCACCCTCCCCCTAACCTTACTGGGTCAGACTCACACTTATCTACGTTAGGCAAACAGGTTGATTCAAGTTGAGTTTTGTTGTATTTTACAACCTTGGTTAGGTGTAAATAACCTAACCTTGGTAATGCCTAAGTTACGAAGGATGGAATCTATTACTAACGTGGACTTCAAATCGTGAGCGAGGCTTAACTCCGGTGCAGCTGGCGGATGTGTAGACCATCATACAAGACCAACCCTCGTACTAAAAGTTACACCTCGTACCTATCACACTCCAAGAGGGCCGGATTAGAGAACCACACCACACTCCCAGCAGGCAAATAGGGCAACAATCTACTTTCGTACAGAACACTCATACAAGATATTAGTAACTGTTACCTTAATTTATTTGAAAAGTAACTGGCCGCAGGGCTCAGTGGTAGAGCGTTCACCTCTGGTGCATCGGGTTCTTGGTTCGATCTCAGCTCGCGCCAAGTGAACTTTGTGGTGAACAAACACCCTGTGCGTAAGTTTTCTCGTTTCCTACCACTTTCTTCATTCCACCATTTTATTCATTTCTCATCATCACCGTCTCCTTTAGCCTAGCCGGCATAATTGTAGGACGTAAAACTTAAATATTTCATTTCATTTTTTATTTGAAAAGTAAATATTTGTCTTAATTACGTAGAGAACATGAAAAAATCATCCTGTAAATTCTTCCAAGGATGTAATGAAACATATTCAAAGTTTGAAATTGTTCACGTGCAATTTGAGTGTCACGCTCGTTTCTACAAGTTTCACATTGCTTTTTCTCTCTTTCCACTTCTTTGGGTGCTAACGAACTCTGATTAAACAGTCTTTTCACATCACGAAAAAGGAAGTCGATCGACCTTGAATGCGTTATGCATTAATTTATTCTTTAGAATATAAAGGTGCAATCCACGAGAATAACAAAAGAATAAATAATAAGGTAACTGCAGGTATATACGCCAATACAGTTAAATACGCCAAGTGTTCAGTGCTGGGACGTTTCCGACGAAATCCGCTAAAATGCGCCTCCACTATGTGCCACGGTCTTGGACAAGTCCGATTTAAAGAATACCCCGGGAGACAGCGCTGAGACCGCCACACCGCGCCGTGCAGGATTGTTTGCTTTGGGAAGATTCCGTGGAAGGATGTTATTATGTCAATAGCGGTAAGGATCCGTTATTAGTTAAGTGCTAACTCAGAACATTGCCGATTGTTTACAGCAATGTACGCCTCATTTCGTGTCCGTCTAGGAACAGTTTGTTTTGTAAGTGCAATTTCAGTAGTTGTGATTCCGTGGCTACTAAATCAATACCAAGCATGATGCAGCGAAATACATCAGGGCTTGTGCAGGACTGACTGCTGAAGACAAAGATGTTTTCATTTGTCCCACATGTTCCATGTAATATCGGTGTAGTTTTTTTTTTTTTTTTTTTTTTTTTTTTTTTTTTTTTTTTTTTTTTTTTTTAGTCACAGTATAGTGACACTGTTTATCTTCTTATGGACTAAAACTTTTCAGTTTGGAACTTCATTTCAACTTTGGAGATTATCGTTTTTACATTTTATCTTTTTATCTTCATCTTGCACTTTGGTTATTCAATTTCTGCTTCAGCCATGCTGTGTAGTAATATTTGAGTTCGTATAATACAGACGATGTAAGCAGCTGCAAGATTTATTACAGCTTTCTAGTAGTATCCTAGACTTGGCGTAATTAGCTGCACATGTCAGTAAATACGCCACTTTGTAACACTTTCTTCTTTCATCTTGGGTACAAAGTAGAACTGAATCGCATCATTGCCACATTTTTTCTACACCCGGAAAAGGCTACTCCACATGTCTCCTTCTTTGTGTTTCATGAAAATTAAGGCTATAAAAAATCCAACTCTTAACATGGCGTATTTACCTGCACCTACCTTTAAATGACCTACAGTATATGGGGGGCGTTCAGAATACTTAGGATTCAAGTCCGATGACTACAAGTTCTGAGAGAAAGACAGTTTCTACGCTCAGTTTAAATACATAAAAAAGTTAAACATTGTTTTCATTTTTTTACATGATAAGAATTATTTAGAATCTTGATATGAATATTTTAAGCACTGAAAAGAGCTTCGGGTATATGAAGTATGTCCAAATAGACCAAAAGTGGACCTAGTCTCTTGTGCACTGAACGCTTCCTATATATGTAGGTGCCCATACGGTTCCATAGTTAAATTCTATTTCTGATATTATATTTCAGACGGTTCCATAGTTAAATTCTATTTCTGATATTATATTTCTGATGAAAGAAAAAGAACAGTTTGGAAAATAATTATTTTTTAAAACAAGTTGAGTAGTTTCGTTTTTACATAGGGGAAAGCGGGGTATTCGCGAACACTGGGTTAATGCAGAACACCCAAGTTTACGCCCAAGGAAGCTTGTTAGAAAATAGACGATTTTGCTGCACGCTAGCGGAGAGACCTGGAAAAGTGCAGCACAAATTTAGTGACTGTCGGTTGAGTGGATTGCCAGGAAGAAAACGTTTTGTTGCTTTTGTCGATTCGCTTATAATATTGATTTCACAATCTGGGGAAGTTAAGTTCGCTCTTATCTTATCTATATTGTTACAGACAAGGCTATATATTCCTTTACAGTTGAGCATTAGTTCTTTGGAATCTTACTAGCCTGTATGCAGTCAACAATTAGTTTCAATTTTAACAATAAAATGGCATTTCATGGGGAAATACCAGACAGAATATTTGCCATTACCCCAGAGTGTTCGCTATTGCTCCATGTGAAATAAATTATCAAAACTTTTTAAATAGTTTTTTTTTTTTTGTTGTTGTTGTTGTTGTTGTTGTTGAAAAGTAAGTAATAAGTTAATGAAATTGGTTTGAGAAATAGATCATGTCTTGGTAATGAGCGTTATTAGCTTTATTAATTAAAATAGTTCGCTATATTTATTTTTTTAGGCCACTAGTAGCTTACTTCATTATTCTATAGTCAATAACACTATTCTAGATATCTGATCCTTTATCATAGGCTGCTATAAGGAGTTTCTTCTTATTGTTGAAGGATGACTGGGTGAATATGCATGCATGTATTACCTATTAGCTTTCATTTGTAATAGTTTCAAAGATGATGTGGTCTGGTCATTTTACTTTGACGGTGCAACTTAGGGATGGGGAAATACTTAAAAATGATCAAAAAATGACCGATATTAGTGACGAATACATAGTTTTCCGTGTCGCTAAGGTGAACAGTGACACTTCCGATGACATTTAAATCCAAATTCAGCCCCGTAACTTGGGGAAGAGAGATGGTGGGTATACGATATATATAAAATGATCGAAAATGACCGATAACAGAACTCTTCAGTAATAGTAAAAAGTGACTGACTAACGCAACATATTACTATTTTTTTTTTAAAATTTAACCCAGCACAGCGGATAGTGGGCGCTAGTTGAAAATAACTGTTTTCACTTTGTATTACTGCCAGAAGAAAATCAAACCAAAAGAATACATCCTATATTTTCTAATCGAGGATGTTATGACCATCCATAACTTGTTAACAACAATGGGATAATATTATTTAAATCAGGAATCACGAAACTTACATAAGCTTCTGTGGGCTTTAATATGTAGGTAATTGATGTCTAAAGGCGAGAATGTAAAAACATATAATGTATATATGAGCAATTAGAAAGAAATGAAATACAGGCATTTTGCATCTCATGATATAATGACCACGTTTTTTCACACGAGGAACCCATTTTGATGTAAAAATTCTTCGCAAGCACCTGCCGACAATGCTAATGGATAATCTCTGACAATATGTTTACATCAACAATTCAAGTAGTAGTACTAGTAGTACATATTTTTTCCTATATAGCAAGTAGATACTGTACATAAGAAAACATACGCTGCATGGACATGTGTCACAGACTGGTTATATAATCGCTACGAAGGATATGATGTTACAACTGCCGATGGCGGTGTATTCACATGTTTTTTCTTCTTCTTCTAAATGTATGTTATCATCTGGTTATTTCTGAGGAAAATCAAATTCAAAAGACTTCCAGGATTGGCCATTTGTTACCTAACAGGAGTACTAGAGAGATGTAATTTCCTCATTGCCAACACTCATTGGGAAAAGAAATGGAAAGATGATTAGGATGATGATAACAGTAATGAATGATCAGAAAGACGATCTGCTACGGAATTTTCTCTTGTTAATGAAAAACATTGAAAAGAAGAAAGTTTTTTTGTTTTTGCAGAATAACGTTTCAATGATTGGTTGTGAAAGAAAAGAAATATTTCCTTTTAACATGTATTACAAAGACACGTGTGGCTTGGTTTCAAAAATTAGTATTATAAAGTGAGTATTCAAGATGTTATCAGCGAACCAGGACAGTATTCTAAAAATAAGAAGTATTTGTTGACATCAAAATGGAGAGAAATCTTCTTACGGTACTTTCAACCTTTACAGCGCCGTGCTGTAAGAATCTTGTAGCTTCTCATTAAAAGAATCTTGGAAATCTACAATATTTCTCCAAGTAACGTAGTTTTCAAAGGGATGTACAATTATATATATATATATATATATGTATATATATATACCGTATTCTCGCGTGTATAAGCCGCACTCATGTATAAGCCACACCCTTAAAATTTAACTTTACTTCCGTTAAAAAAATCTTTTGTTCGTTTACCGGTAATTATTGATTCAAATCAACAATAGCGGTATTTGAGTTAACGTGTTTGTCCCTATATTGAATTGTTGTTTCGTCTGATTGTGGCTTTGTGGATTTGTTTTCTATACGTGTTTCGTGTGATGTACGGTAAATACCGTACAACAAACGCAAAAAATTAATACCGTAATTATCTTTAAGCCATTTTAAATCATTCGCGTGTATAAGCCGCACCCTACATTTTCGTTTGCTTTTTCGTGAAAAAAGGTGCGGCTTATACACGCGAGAATACGGTATATATACATACATATATATATATATATATATATATATATATATATATATATATATATATATATATATATATATATATATATATATATATATATATATATATATATATAAAGCAGCTTTTGTTGTTATGCTACACTGAATTTTTATCAAGCTGCTTGGACAAACCATTGCAACAGTCTAAAGCGATAACTATGTATTCTTTTCTTTTACAAATAAGAGCTCTTTTCAAAAGGCTTATTTTGGCCTTTCTGTTGAACTAATTTTGGTTGTATACAAATCTACTTGGAGAATAGTTATGGAAATGTACAGCTATTTACATTTCATAATATCGATAAGAAATGAAATTTCAACTGTGGTTCTAAAATATTCGAAATGGGTGACAGCATCAATTTTGCAGTCATACGTGTAATTGTAAACTTCTGTAATTTTACTCTGTATGTGACCACACAAATAGCATTTTAATTTCAACTCTTTTAGTATCAGCAATTAAACGGGTTGAATTTGTTACTGAGATACGTTCCTTTATTACTTTTAAGGGTCGGTGGTGTGATATTATTGTTTTAAATGTGCATGCTCCAAGAGAAGATATGGATGACGTTATAAAAGTTTTTTTTGTTGTTGTTGTTTTTTTTTTACGAAGAAGTAGTAGAACGGGTATTTGCCCAACTTCCGCGATACTATATGAAAATTGTATTAGGGAATTTCAATGCGAAGGTCAGGGCCGGATTTATCATTTTGGCGCCCCTAGGCCCAATAATTTTTTCCGCCCCCTAGTCTGGTTAAAGTTACTTTCCTAAAAACCTTTATTAAAAAATTATATCAGGCCTATATGTTAATTGCTTAAACACCACTCCAAGATGCAATTTTATCATTGCAAGTTTTTTGAGGAATTTACTTGGTTCTGGGCTTAACAAAACACCGTTAATGTATTAACAAAAGATTGGTGAACTTTACCAACAATTATTTGTTCCAATGAACTTCAAAATCAGAATGCTTTATTAGCCTGATTTTTTAAATCAATTCAAAAAATATGTTAAGTTATGGCTATTTATTTTTATTTCTTGAAATTTTTTATTTTTTTCTCTCGGCCGTGCGCCCCCTGGAAGCTTGCGCCCATAGGCCCGGGCCTACCGGGCCTATTGGGAAATCCGACCCTGGCGAAGGTAGGACGAGACGATATTTTCAAACCGATTATAGGGAATGGAGGTCTGCATAATGAAAATAATGACAACGGCGTTAGACTCGTGAACTTCGCAACATCCGAAAACCTTATCGTAAAGAGTGCAAAATTCTCATATCTCGACGTTCATAAACACACATACGGTACCTCGCCAGATGGAAGAACACACAATCAAATTGATCACGTTTTAGTAGATAGAAGAACACAGTCTAGCATAACTGATGTTCAATCATTTAGAGGAACTAACTACAGCAGTGATCACTGCTTGGTAGCAGCCATAATAAGCGAGAGATCATCGTTGAATAAAGGCAATATTCAATGTCTGAAAACGGAGAGGTTAAAGAAATTAGAGGAGAGTCAGGCAAGAGGAGCGGATACCAAATTGAAGTGTCGAATAGATTCTCAGTTTTAGATGATTTTGGGAGCACTTGTGTTGAGGATATTTGGGTTTAAATTAGGGATAGCATTAAAATTTTAGCAAGAGAAAAACTGGCGCAAGTGGAAATATATAGGAACAAACCATGGTTCGATCAGGAATGCACCAAACTTACAGAGAACGGAAAATAGGCGAAATTGCGTTGGCTACAAAATCCGAACGATATAGCTACACAAAATTTCGTTGACCTCAGACAGGAAACTTCCAAAATGTTTAGAAGAAAGAAACGCGATATATATATATATGGTTCGATCCCAGCCCCAGCCAAGTGAACTTTGTGGTGGACAAACACCGTGTGCGTGGGTTTCCTCGGGGTTCTCCCGTTTCCTCCCACTTTCTTCATTCCACCATTTCATTCATTACTCATCATCACCGTCTCCTTTAGCCTGACCAGCATAACCGTGGGACTTATAACTTCAAATATATATATTCGAGACATGTATAAGGGCATCAACGAATTTAAAAAAGGGTATCAATCTCGCGCGTATATATTGAAGAGACACGACAGAACAATTCTCACTGATTCAGATAGCATCTTAAACAGATGGAAAGATTTGTTTAACGATTTGCTTAAAACATAGCCAAAAACTAATGTTCCTGGAAAAAACGAATGCACACAACACAACCATATATTCCAGAGCCTGATCAAACAGAAGTAGAAATCGCTATAAAGAAAATAAAGAAATACAAATTTCCGGGCATAAACGAAATTTCAGCTTAGTTAATTTCAGGTGGAGGGGAAAATTGTTGAACAAGATACACAAACTCATTCTCCTTGTCTGGAACAAGGAGGAATTACCACAAGACTGGAAAGAATGAATCACTGTTCCAATTCGCAAAAAGGTGACAAGGTGGATTGTAATAATTATTGAGACATTTCTCTTCTGTCAACATCCTACAAAATTCTTTGAAACATTCTATTAGCAAGATTGATCCCATACGCAGATGTTTAATGGAGATTATCAGTGTGGATTTGGACGAAATCAATCAACTATAGACCAGATATTTACAATTTGATAAATGCTCGAAAAGAGATGGGAATACAATACCCCCGGTCCATCAATAATTTCTTGATTTTAGAAAGGCTTACGGCTCGGTTAGGAGAGTAACATTGTACAACATTTTTGCAGAATTTGAAATGGTAATTAAAATGTGTTTAAATGAATCCGAGTAGGAAAATTCTTGTCCGAAACAAGAAGATGCGTTGGGTTAAGTTCTGTCAGCTTAAACCCCTATTCTACAAGTTCGAAACTGTTACTATTCCCCTTGTTTACCTTCATTTTTAATATTCCCGCGTAAACAGCAGCTTGCGCGTGTCTGTTCACTCCTATCATTTTCATACCTTCACTCGCACCATCGTGATTAATCCGACTGGGTTGAAAAGCGTGATTAACTAAGCAAACTCATCATCATCATAACGCCAAACACATATTTCAGACTTTGACCGTTTCCGATTTTGAAAACGATCCATCTTAAACTTTAAGTCATTACTCGACACCTTGTACATCACATCGTCATTACCAAATCATGTATAATAACTTTCTTTAAGTAGTAAGTAGAAACTTATTGTGTCTCTCATTGAAACGTTTGAATTGCGAGCGGAACATGAAAATTTTTACTAAATGCATTTCTTTGCAAACCGAGCAAGGGGCGCCAATACTTTTACGGACCGCCACGTCGTTTACTTTTTTCTAAGACTTGTTCTCTCTTTCTGCCTTGCTCGTTCGGCGCCCCCTTGCCATCAGCGCCCAGAGCAACCGCCCCGCTCGCACTCCCTTAGCTACGGCTCTGCCTATATTTAAACGTGCCGTCTCGAATAGTGATCTATTTATATCATAAATTCATGGTTTTTGGAACAAAAGCATAATTTAGGAATTTTCTAAATCAATATTTTGTCACTTCGTTATCATCTCAACGTTTACCAATGGTTAGTGTCGCGAGAGACGGGGCTCGATTCTCGCTAGAAGCTCATGTGATTCAGATCCACATTTACCATCGACCCCCAAATTTATCATTTTCCCCTAAATTTACCACTTTACCCTCAAATTTACCATCATTCCCCCAAATTTATCACTCTGCTCTCAAATTTATCATTTCTCCCCAAAATTTATCACTTTGCCCACAAATTTATCATTCTTGTCCCAAATTTACCACTCTGCCCTCAAATTTATCATTCTTCGCCCAAATTTACCACTCTGACCTCAAATTTATCATTCTTCCCCAAAATTCACCACTCTGCCCTCAAATTTATCATTCTTTCCCAAAATTTACTATTCTCTCCCAAATGTACATATCTGTTTAGTATCCTGCCCCTAACTTTACAATTCTTTAGTTTGATTGTATCATTTTCAGTGAAGGGAGCAGCCTGCGTCCTAAAACCCACTTGTACACATCCCTGGAAACACTTGATGATGAGTATGACCTGTCTTTGTTTTTTTTTTTCTTTTCTTTTTTTTATGAAGATGACATAGTAGCTTTGGTCATCGGTCAATGCATCTTGGTTTCTTGTTTTTATTTTTTTTTTATTTTTTTTATTTCATTTTAACCAATAAAGGTTAAAAGTTCAACCATATAATAAGGCGTGTGAGAAAATTTCTCCTGTCACAAAAAAAAAAGAAAAAGAAAAAAGATGAACATTACGATAAAGAATTTCTCTTCAAACTGAATGCACCAAACGAAAAGCATCTTCTTTTTTCTACCCAAATAAATCACAAGACGTTTTCTACCATCACATCACGTTTCTTGTTGTGATGTCGTGCGTGTCTGTGAAAATGAATGACCTGCGAGCTAAGAAGGTGATGCATCTATTAACGCGAAATGACCAACTTGATCAAGCAAGTATAAGGAAGGGAAATTATCCCTTGTTTCTCAGCCGTTCTATTCTTAAGAAGACTCTTATGCAAGTAACTCGTTGTGTAACTACACGAAGAGACGTGAATGTCCATCCATGAATAAGGACGTGAATAAGGATGAACATAACATAATATTATTAATTGGTTAAAAGTGACCATTTGGTTTGTTGTCCGTGATTTTAGAGATCAACTTCGGAATAAAAAGTTCGTGACTCTCCTTATCTTCATTTTTCGCTTTTCTAATATTTTACCCAGAAATATGGTTTGTTACAAATCAACTGTCGCTATTTCAAAAATACTGACTGTCAATTGTTTTTTTTTTTTTTTTAATGTTCCGGCGGACCTACTTACTATTCGGATAGGTACACTCATGTCCAAAATGATTGTCGCATATCTATAACTGTCTTCTTGTAAGAATATATAATTCGATAATGATTTTGCAGGGTACTTTTAACACTGAAACTATGTGTATAATCAGGAAATGTATATTTGTGGTAAATTTCATAGAAAAAGAATTATAAATACGAAAATTATAATGAGTAAAATAAAATGTTGTTAAATGGACAAGAACATTTTATTTTCATTTTATTGTTCTTATTTACTGCTCTTTTCACGTGAAATTTGCCACATACATGTCTTTGCCGATTATACACATACTAACATTATAAGACGTGCCAGGCGAATTCGTTATCAACTTATATTCCTAGAAAAATATATTTATAGACATGCGACAATAATTTTAGACATGAGTGTACATATTATTTTCACACGGCATTATTCTATTATAGACGTATTATTTTGGTATCCTCCGAGGGTGCACTAACTCCGGGAGCAGTGCTTCCCCAGAAAAACATCCCCAGAAGAAGCACTGCTGACTGTGTAGTTTTAACGCTTCCTTTTTAGCACCAAAGATGTAAGAAACATGAACGAGAACTCATCTCAAATTCAATGGCGGGAGGAAATCATATCAGTACTTCTTTTTACTATAAGATAGAGAAAGGAAAGCTTATCTAATGTAGTATTTCTTCTAATGGCCAGAGGCAATCTAGCCCGGGGTCGTGGGGTCTAAATACCCCCAGCTTTTTGAATGACAAAAAATTTAAGCTGTTATTTATATATTTTTGAATATTTATAGTAAACACATGATATACCTACCATAGTCTAGATTCTGGCTGCACCCCCTCCCAGTTTTTACCTTTCAGATCCGCCACTGATGATGCCGTATAAAACTCTCTTCCCTTATTGTCGACGAAATTTAATTATTTATTAAGGGACACTCTTTTCCTGTAACATCTATGTTTAAATTATATTTGTCACTATTGCTGTGACTGTGTACTTCCTTTTTGATTGTAAAAGTAACTTTTTCTTTTAAGGTTGTGTGTGTATGAGAGAGAGAGAGTGTGGGGTTCAAGTTCAAGTTGAAATATCAATTTTCAAGTTTCGGCATCCCTTACGTTTGATTCTTCTTTCCTACATTCCAGCAGCCCCTACGTGCATGTAAAGTAATATCTACATCTACTAAATAATCCATTTTTTTCTCTCTTTTTAAAAAATATATCTTTTATTAACAGGCATGTCTAATTTGATTATACTCTAAAATTATTTTCAATACACTACAAATTGAATTGTAACTTTTCAGCGTTCTAAAATTCTATTTCTTAATGAAGTGAAAATGAACTGAATTTTTATACTATTTTAAGATTAAAAGGAAGTGTGTACATTTCACATGAATCTTGTCTCTTGTTCCCTCATAATTGTTGCTCTATAAAAGAAAAAAAAAACGGTACAAACTTTAAGTTGTTTCTTCCAGGCATTCATGCTGGGGTTCCCCGCAGATGGTCAATTCCCCAGGATGCTAGCCAGTCATAGCAACGTTGAGCGCCATGGCGCACAGTTTAGAAACCACTCGTATATGTAAAATATAGTTTCAGATTGCACTTATTACTGTGTGTTTGAGGTAAGGATTTAGTTTGTAAATCAATAATACTTAGATATCGTTAATTTACCTTTGATTTGCATGGAATACTTTTGTACTGTATTTCCTTGACTACAGCATTGCACAGAATACTAACATCAGAAGCAGGAAACAAAACAGTTTGCTATTATGTATTGAAGAATTCTTTATTCTATTACCTTTAGGCACGTCCAAAGGATTAAGATTGCATAATGTATATTGTTCAAGGCCTCACTGTTAAGCTGTATTCAAATTCTGCTTTCTCTATTGCATTAACCTTTACTACCACTACAATTTAACAATTAGGAAGTACAATTGAAATAGTTCTTCCTCTTAGAGAGGTGCAGATTGAATACTAATTACTAAAAAATCAATGGATAAAAACTATATGATCCTGTGTTGCTGTTTTGTACAGGAAAATGCTGTGCAATTTCCTGAGAACGTTGCGTCCATAATAAATTACAGATTCGCAAATACGTACTAGTTCCGTGTTACTGAAGATTACGACTGAGAAGCAGAGCATCCATTTCTGGTATGAAAGATTACTGTTTTAGCCACATGCCATGGTGTAACGGTGTTCGAATCCTAGTTCGGGGGCGGAATTTGTAATGCTGGGGGAATCAAATTTAAGACAAGATAAATTTGATTTCCAGTCTTGGTTCTGAAATTATTTTGAATAATTATGTTAAAAATTATGTTCGGGTTCGCCAAATACTATTTATGAATATGCAAATTGTTTTTGCATATTTACTCGCCGCCCTGACAAGATATAACATGCCTAAAAAGCAGAAAACTGAAGATACGTGCGTTGATCCATGAAAACCTGATTTACACCGCACGAGGCTCGATTTTTATAATCCTATTTTCCCCATACGGTACTCCAGAGTGCTAGGAAAATAGGTGTGTAGTTAATTAGAACATATTTCAAAAGATATTCACGTGCTGCATAGCTGAAATAAAATTACCATAGTAGTTTTAATGGGAAACAGCTATACTGGCCGTCACTTCGATAAGGAAATAAAATTGTTGCATAAATTAATTTAGTTATCAGACTAAAAGAATTTATGTAAATGTAGAATGGAAAAATTTACTATAAATACTATTAACTATATCTGTGATGATCAGCTCAGCTAGGTTCCCAATTGTTTCGAAATAATATAAGAAAATTCTCTAATTGGCCTAGACTAGGTTGGGAAATCTGAATTGTTTTAGTAATGACAATTTAACAAAATTTAGGTAACAGTAATAAAATTTTAATTATCCAAACTTGCAATAAAAATTCAAATTGAACAACAATTTAAAAAATGAAATGACATGATCATTTTAAGTTGAAATAAATTGAGACAAATGTCACTAAAATAAAATAAAAATGAAATATGGAATACGTTGACTGAAGAATCTGAAGGATTCTTATTTTCTTTATGTTGTTTAAAAATAGATCTTAGGCAATACTTTCAAACTACAAAGATTTGAATTTAGTGAGCAGTTTACCTTTCTTTTGTAACTGCTTATTATCTAAATTACAAACAATATTTTCTATTTTCCACTTTTTAAAGATCAATATTTTAGATATTCCAAAAAAAAAAATTAAATGTACATGGTATCATTGTTTCATCTTTCCGATATAACCTTTTGTGTGTGATTTATTTAGTCCAGAAGACAATATTTTATTCATCAAGCACAGAAGGAGAAAGTAGGGAAATACCTATGCTTGAGAAATAGATAGTTGACGAAGGTGGGAAAATTAGATGATTTTGAATGCTAGCAAGACATGACTATTATTTAGATTAATTAAAGATGAAAAGATAGTGAAAGCTTTGATTTGAGCAGTGCACTGATTTGACTTTAACTGTCTACTTTAAATTGAAAATTCTCAACACATGTGTATAGATCTAAGATAATAATAACATTCAATAATAATAAAAATACCTTGCAATATAAAAACAAACAATCATATATACTTGGACACATATACTAGATAGTCATATGATATATACATAATGATTATTAGAACACATATATAGATATCAGAGTTTATACTTAACTTGGCCAATATTTCTTTCTAAATGTCGGTACCTTATATTTGTTTATTTTACTTTGCGCAATATTTTACTTCATAATTATGAAGATCTCTCTGCGCGGCGTTTGCGCAGACAGATGTCTTTTTTTATGTTTAGTTGCTTATTTACGAGTTAATTTTGTCCTAATGATATTTTTCTCTATTTACATGCTTATGGCAAGAATTATACTCTATGCCTTTCAATTTAGGTACACCCTGTCAATACAAATGAAAATACCTATATCTATCAAACAGATTACACTCGTCTTCTAACTGACAATTACGAGCTTTCTGGGTATGTACTTGGTAAATAAAAAAAATCTTTTGATAGAAATACATGAAAACATAAAGATCATTCATCCAATTAATACTTGAATAGTAATGCTTTTCTGACACATTAATCTCGTCGTGTAATAACCTAACTTTTTATGTCACAAAATTTTCTACATATAATATCTTTAAATGAGCAAACAACGCTAACATTTAGAATATAAGGAGATAATTTTCAGAATCTAACACTAATTAGCTGTGTGAGTATAAATGGTTAAAATGACAAAAGTTAATCACAAATAAATTTTAAAATATCGATTTCAGTTATAGTTTCTTAAAAAAAATAATAATAATAAAAGATAATTGTTCAGTCCGTCAAGGCCGGATTACCACGATTCAATTCTCGTCTCGATATATTAGTGAATTTGGCCAAGGTAAGAGGATGCGCTCGCCCACGGTAATGTGGCAACAAATTCCAAATTGAAAATTTAATATAAAGGTTTTGTCCTACCTTCCCGTCGATTCCCATGTTGAAGCTACCACTTTTATTCACCTCTGGTCGACCACTTACAACACTCAAGTTCCTGTGTTCATGTGACTGCAGCATCCCGTTCGACTCCCGAGATGTGTATGGTCACCCGCCGATCTCTGACGCTCTCCTCCTTAGGCCTTTGGCTCTCTCTGGATATTTAGGACGTCATCATCGGACTGTAGCATCCAAATTCCTCCTCATATCTAGGTGTCTCGGCGTCTCTTCCTAAGTTGTCTCGGTCAAAGTGATTATAGAAGTCCAATATTGGTGAATCCAACTGATACACTGATTAACAAATTATGTATCCGTAAACTGATTAACAAATAATGTATCCGTAAACTGATTAACAAATAATGTATCCGTAAACTGATTAACAAATAATGTATCCGTATATATGTTGATCACAATTATCACAATTGGTCACAGTCACAAATCAAACTTTAGTTGCACTCTGTTATAAGTCGATATAAATGCAAAATAGATTATAGTTGGGAGAACGTTCGGAATTTGATTTAACTGTATCAGTGTTTTTATGAGTGAACTCGTTGCGGCACTATTGGGTGTGTTAGCACTTCATTGTCTATAGTTCTCAACACGATAAAAATAATTAATAAAGTGTGTGTGTGTGTGTGTGAGCTCTGTATACGTGTTGTCGGTGTCACTTCTCAAACTTAACTGCCCTTTCTTTTTAGTATCTTGCAACCGTCTTTCTATTTTAAAAAAAGTAACGTATGTTCTCCCAATTCCAGTTTTAAAATTTTAAAATTTGCCAAAATAGGTTGTTGTTTGTACGTTGCCTTTTCTTTCTTCCTAAAATGTTAAAATGTGCTAATGGACTTCTAGCTTGCAATATCGTGCCGGTGTGGTTCCTTCGGTTTTATCATGCGCTTGCGAATATACCTCTTTTCTACGATAGCTATTGTGAAGATTCTCTTTTTAGACAAACTGTCTAGCTTTACAATAGAACTTGAGTGTGTCTCCTGGCTGTGGGTGGTCGTGGTGAATAAAGACTTTTAAAGAGTTCCGTTGCTCAGTTGTCTATTTACCGCTGAAAGGCTGGATACCGTTGGAAAGCAAATAAGAAAATACGCGTTTGAAGGAAAACAGAAATACAGATTCTTCATTTTAAAAGAAAAATTATATCTCCAAATATGCACTAAACAATATACTAATAAATGATTTACTAATTAATTGGGTCACAATAGCAACTGTCACAATTACCCCCCTCCTAAGATGGAGCAGATGATGCAACGTAGTTGAAGCAGATCTCCATCCTAAGAGAAAGTATGTAAGTGACGTTGCGCATTGTGTTACAAATTCTAAGTACAAAAATAATATTACATAAAAATCCTAACCCTAAAAAATTCAGTTTACATGAAAATGAAATTACATGAAAATCCTATCCCTAATGACTTTTGGTGAAAATTCTTACCCTTTTTTCTTTTTTTTATATACGAAGTCTCGGGTGTCGAGTTTCTGGTCAGTTTTAAGCTGCCAAACACAAGCTTTCGAGTCATGCTTGAAGAACATCTGATGATATTATCTTTAATCCTCTTGTGGAATTGTTTTCTTCATTTTATTTTAGCGCTTATGCTACTGCTTCTGCAAGAATGTTGACTGCTCTAGGTGGCAAAACAATATCCCTTTTTATACATTCCTCAGCGTCTTGGACTACAGGAAAGAATGGCATTAGTTTTCAGAGAATTTTCTGGAGGTAGATTTCCTCCTCAGGCGAGGGCAAAGCCATTGCTCGCACTTGAGTTTTCGTTATCCGGCTGCACTATAACACTTCTATAAAACGTCTTAATATTAGGAGCACTATCTCTTGAGGACAATGTTTCATATTGCATGCATCAATATACTAAAACTGCTAAATTTTTGGTGGCTGCTCGCAGCTCAAAGCTCATTAACCTTTAGCTCGGCGCGTTCATCACAGCTGTCATCACCAATGGGAAGGGGTGCGTTGAGTCTCTTGCTCCAAACGCAAAACTCCACTTCAGAGCTCGAATCGGGAATTTCTCTCTTCCGATGGCTCTCTATCAATACATATCTGTATCTCTAAGCACATTCTGGTGCATTTCAAAAATCGTGTCTCCTACGCCGGTTTCAATAATGAGTATCGCACTTTTGGCGGATATCTTTTTCCATCTGTCCTCTGTATCCCTATTGACTTCACTTCCCAACGTCCGACATTTGCCTTAAGAATACGCTGATTAATAAAATTTTCTTTAGCATCATGGTGTTTGTCCTTCATCTTTTACTAGGGTGAGCTATTCAAGTGAGGTATGCAATACTAAAAATTTCTCGTTTACATTTCTTGCAGTAGTCATCTAGGCAATTGCTAGGTTCTTCTATCATCGCTTCAAATCCTGTATATTTTTCTACGCACAATTTTCATGGCAATTAATTTGAGTTGCTTCCATGCCGTCATCATTGGCATTAAGCTGCTTCCTGGCATGCTTTTTCTGACCATAATCTCGAACCCTGGACCACTAGTCCGGTTCTAGTTCTCCGACTGCTGACCGGTTCGCTGGGTCGCATTGTCGGAACCATCCATATTATAATTATTCATATTTTGCCTGCCTCGTGTACCACGGCGGTGCGGTCTAAAATTTCCTCGCTGATTTTGAGTGCCCATTTCCTGATTATTCACTTGGCTGACTTGTCTGGTCTGTGTCTCACCTCGTCTACCTCTGTTTCTTGGACTTCCCTGGAACCGTCGCGACTGTTGGCCTCTCGAAGAAAGTTGTCCTTGTCTTCTCAAGCCACCACCATCCTCGTCACTACCTGCCGACTGTTGTCGTGTAGCGTTCACCCCATTCTCTTCTGTAAGGATGATTTCTATGTCGTCTCTCTCGGTGGTTTGCAAAGTCCTGGTCCCTGGGGCGCTGTCCTTGTACTTGTTGCACTCTCTTTTGGCCCTGGGTGGCTCCTCCTCTCTGATTTCTTTGGGCGTTCCGGTCCCTCTGCTGCACTTCAATACGGTCCAGCTCTTCACTATCCCAAAGGATCATAGAGAGCTGTTCCGTGTCCTCTAGATGAACTCCTATCAGCTGCCTTTAAACTCTGATAGGTAACATGTTCTTGACGTTCGACAGGATTTCCGTCTCTGACATGCTGGGACTCAGTTCACGGAACGACTTCACCTGCTCCCAGAAGAATTCTCGGAGCGTTTTCTTGGAGTCTGCCCTATACCTGGTATTCCTCAATCGAGTGAGTTTTCTCTGGACTATAGCCTCACTCTGGAAATTTCTTAGGAACGCGTTTCTGAAATCGTCAAACGATCTGAATTGATTCAAATGATTATCTACCCACATCTTGGCTGCGCCTCGCAAGATGCGCGGCAGAATGGGTAGAAGTTCTTCCTGTGCAATCCCATATAGTCGGCAGTCATCTGACAGTCTATCTAGAAATGTGGACGGTAGACCCATATCGCTGTCAGGGTCGAACGTAGGTAACTCTTCGATCTTAGGGGCTCGCAAGAAACTTCTCATACTGACATTCGAATCAGCAGATCTATTTGACATTTGGTTCTCCTGACCTAAACCCTGCAAGAATGGGTTGGATGGAGGAGGCGTTGGCGTCCTACGTGGCGGCTCGGTTGCTACTTGAGAAGTGGAAGGCGCTGTTCTCTCTGTATCTGTCACTCTCTGTTCCACTAACTGACTTAATCGTGTTGTCAGCGAAGTAGCCAACTGATCCACTTGATCTTGAATGGCCTCAGTTTTCTCCCGATCTTCTTGCTGACGTAATCGCAGTGCATCAATTAGGTTTGATTGTGAGGTCATTTGTTCCACAAGTTGTTCATGCGATTGCCGCACGGAGTCTTCAAAGTTTTCTATTCTGTTCAATTGAGCGGTTACTTGTCCTGTTATTTCCTCCTGTCCCTGTCGCATAGACTCCTCTAAGTTCTCCATTCGAGTCTGTAGTTCTAATTTGTCAGTCTTGGTCTGCGCCTCTAGGTTCGCACAGATTTGCCGTACATCTTGCAGCAACTGTTCTTGTTTTCTTTCAATTTGCTGCACTACACTTTCTTCCATTTCTCTAGCTTTCTTGGTCAATCCATCTTCTAGCTCTTTCAGCTTCTTTTCCAACATTTCATTTTGTTCTTTTTGTTGTTCTTTAAACAGTCTTTGTAATTCTTTCTGTTGCTCCTCACGTTCTTTCTTTCGCTGTTCTCGTTCTTCTTCTTCCTTTTTCTGTTGCTCCTCACGTTCTTTCTTTCGCTGTTCTCGTTCTTCTTCTTTCTTTCTCTCCCGCTCTTCTTCCTTTTTCTGTTGCTCCTCACGTTCTTTCTTTCGCTGTTCTCGTTCTTCTTCTTCCTTTTTCTCCCGCTCTTCTTCCTTTCTCTGCCGCTCTTCTTCCTTTTTCTGTTGCCGCTCTACGTACATTCGGAACCATATTGGCGGTTCCGTGCTGCTGTCTACACTGTTGGTTGGCGTGACGCCCTCTTCGGACATATTCCCTGTATCCATTGCGTTCCTTCTTTGATCTCTGACCAGGACTGCCGAATTTTCTTCTGTTGGCGATTTTCTTTGACTTCGTCGTTTTCTTATATCGCCACAAATAACGCATCCAAAACTTTGTTCAGTGGCCTCTGAATCCTCTTCCCACAAATCACGCTGACATTCAGAACAATGCTGTTCTCCTAGCATCAGTTTTCTTCGCTCTTCTTTCGATGCGGAGCGCAGTTTCGGCATCTGAAACTAAAAAAGTCAGCTATTGTGATAGATTATATCCCTTTCAATTGGAAAAGAAATGAATATAAAGCATCCGATTCTAATTCTAACACAGTCTATTACGCTAACATGCATAAAATTACTTTGATCCACAAGACAACTTTGAAACTCAACTTACACACACTTGTTTGTTTATTTATTCTTTCATTAAAAGTATAGTGCCTAGCTCGGAGTCACTCAATCAAACACTAATCCAATTCAATCTCGTTCCTTATGCTCACTATATTAATACTAATAATAATAATTATAAACATGTATAGATATATGTATAACGCACTTATTTACATTACTCGGGAATTTAAAATAAATCTGCTTCATATCAAGTCACATAAATCACTGAATATAATTACGAATTAAAATATTAATTTCCTATTAACTAAGATTGAATATCACTATGCTAAAACAAAGAAAAAAGAATACAATATACATATATGCGTGTACCAGAAAAATATATACTTACTTAATCTAATTTACCTTATTGGCTTTCCTGTTCTTACCTGTGATTTAATCGCCATCTTTTTCTTCTCACTTTCATTTCACACAATAAACAAATGAACCATTGATATTTTCTTCTTTCTTCTTCTTTTTTTTTTTTTTTTTTTTTTTTAAAGAAAACGTACAAAATTTTATTTCTCCTGGTAATGAATTGACAGAAACGCTAAAAGAATTAAATTGCCTTCCTTCCTTTTCAGTTTCTTTTTCTTTCTTTTTTTTTTAAGGTGACATTCATCGTCGCCGAATATGTCTGTCAATTATTTTGTTCTATCCTCTCGGAATATTTACTCTATTCTACGCTTTGTAACATCCTTTCCTGCTACACTACTATAGATGTAATCTTTCTGTCGTACACCCTGAAAAAGAAAGTAAATTGGAGAGGGGGAATAGAACGTGTCTCGTTCTATATTGGGTCCTATCTTTTTTTTTTTTTTAAAATACCGATTACCAAAAATAATAACGGATATTGACTCGTGATTTCTATTAATTTATTAGTTAATTGTTCGGAACTAATTAACTACGCTTCGGGTTCCTGTTCGATGTGCGCCATTTGTTTGTAACGGTGTTCGAATCTTAGTTCGGGGGCGGAATTAGTAATGCTGGGGGAATCAAATTTAAGACAAGATAGATTTGATTTCCAGTCTTGGTTCTGAAATTATTTTGAATAATTATGTTAAAAATTATGTTCGGGTTCGCCAAATACTATTTATGAATATGCAAATTGTTTTTGCATATTTACTCGCCGCCCTGACAAGATATAACATGCCTAAAAAGCAGAAAACTGAAGATACGTGCGTTGATCCATGAAAACCTGATTTACACCGCACGAGGCTCGATTTTTATAATCCTATTTCCCATACGGTACTCCAGAGTGCTAGGAAAATAGGTGTGTAGTTAATTAGAACATATTTCAAAAGATATTCACGTGCTGCATAGCTGAAATAAAATTACCATAGTAGTTTTAATGGGAAACAGCTATACTGGCCGTCACTTCGATAAGGAAATAAAATTGTTGCATAAATTAATTTAGTTATCAGACTAAAAGAATTTATGTAAATGTAGAATGGAAAAATTTACTATAAATACTATTAACTATATCTGTGATGATCAGCTCAGCTAGGTTCCCAATTGTTTCGAAATAATATAAGAAAATTCTCTAATTGGCCTAGACTAGGTTGGGAAATCTGAATTGTTTTAGTAATGACAATTTAACAAAATTTAGGTAACAGTAATAAAATTTTAATTATCCAAACTTGCAATAAAAATTCAAATTGAACAACAATTTAAAAAATGAAATGACATGATCATTTTAAGTTGAAATAAATTGAGACAAATGTCACTAAAATAAAATAAAAATGAAATATGGAATACGTTGACTGAAGAATCTGAAGGATTCTTATTTTCTTTATGTTGTTTAAAAATAGATCTTAGGCAATACTTTCAAACTACAAAGATTTGAATTTAGTGAGCAGTTTACCTTTCTTTTGTAACTGCTTATTATCTAAATTACAAACAATATTTTCTATTTTCCACTTTTTAAAGATCAATATTTTAGATATTCCAAAAAAAAAATTAAATGTACATGGTATCATTGTTTCATCTTTCCGATATAACCTTTTGTGTGTGATTTATTTAGTCCAGAAGACAATATTTTATTCATCAAGCACAGAAGGAGAAAGTAGGGAAATACCTATGCTTGAGAAATAGATAGTTGACGAAGGTGGGAAAATTAGATGATTTTGAATGCTAGCAAGACATGACTATTATTTAGATTAATTAAAGATGAAAAGATAGTGAAAGCTTTGATTTGAGCAGTGCACTGATTTGACTTTAACTGTCTACTTTAAATTGAAAATTCTCAACACATGTGTATAGATCTAAGATAATAATAACATTCAATAATAATAAAAATACCTTGCAATATAAAAACAAACAATCATATATACTTGGACACATATACTAGATAGTCATATGATATATACATAATGATTATTAGAACACATATATAGATATCAGAGTTTATACTTAACTTGGCCAATATTTCTTTCTAAATGTCGGTACCTTATATTTGTTTATTTTACTTTGCGCAATATTTTACTTCATAATTATGAAGATCTGTCTGCGCGGCGTTTGCGCAGACAGATGTCTTTTTTTATGTTTAGTTGCTTATTTACGAGTTAATTTTGTCCTAATGATATTTTTCTCTATTTACATGCTTATGGCAAGAATTATACTCTATGCCTTTCAATTTAGGTACACCCTGTCAATACAAATGAAAATACCTATATCTATCAAACAGATTACACTCGTCTTCTAACTGACAATTACGAGCTTTCTGGGTATGTACTTGGTAAATAAAAAAAATCTTTTGATAGAAATACATGAAAACATAAAGATCATTCATCCAATTAATACTTGAATAGTAATGCTTTTCTGACACATTAATCTCGTCGTGTAATAACCTAACTTTTTATGTCACAAAATTTTCTACATATAATATCTTTAAATGAGCAAACAACGCTAACATTTAGAATATAAGGAGATAATTTTCAGAATCTAACACTAATTAGCTGTGTGAGTATAAATGGTTAAAATGACAAAAGTTAATCACAAATAAATTTTAAAATATCGATTTCAGTTATAGTTTCTTAAAAAAAATAATAATAATAAAAGATAATTGTTCAGTCCGTCAAGGCCGGATTACCACGATTCAATTCTCGTCTCGATATATTAGTGAATTTGGCCAAGGTAAGAGGATGCGCTCGCCCACGGTAATGTGGCAACAAATTCCAAATTGAAAATTTAATATAAAGGTTTTGTCCTACCTTCCCGTCGATTCCCATGTTGAAGCTACCACTTTTATTCACCTCTGGTCGACCACTTACAACACTCAAGTTCCTGTGTTCATGTGACTGCAGCATCCCGTTCGACTCCCGAGATGTGTATGGTCACCCGCCGATCTCTGACGCTCTCCTCCTTAGGCCTTTGGCTCTCTCTGGATATTTAGGACGTCATCATCGGACTGTAGCATCCAAATTCCTCCTCATATCTAGGTGTCTCGGCGTCTCTTCCTAAGTTGTCTCGGTCAAAGTGATTATAGAAGTCCAATATTGGTGAATCCAACTGATACACTGATTAACAAATTATGTATCCGTAAACTGATTAACAAATAATGTATCCGTAAACTGATTAACAAATAATATATCCGTAAACTGATTAACAAATAATGTATCCGTATATATGTTGATCACAATTATCACAATTGGTCACAGTCACAAATCAAACTTTAGTTGCACTCTGTTATAAGTCGATATAAATGCAAAATAGATTATAGTTGGGAGAACGTTCGGAATTTGATTTAACTGTATCAGTGTTTTTATGAGTGAACTCGTTACGGCACTATTGGGTGTGTTAGCACTTCATTGTCTATAGTTCTCAACACGATAAAAATAATTAATAAAGTGTGTGTGTGTGTGTGTGAGCTCTGTATACGTGTTGTCGGGGTCACTTCTCAAACTTAACTGCCCTTTCTTTTTAGTATCTTGCAACCGTCTTTCTATTTTAAAAAAAAAGTAACGTATGTTCTCCCAATTCCAGTTTTAAAATTTTAAAATTTGCCAAAATAGGTTGTTGTTTGTACGTTGCCTTTTCTTTCTTCCTAAAATGTTAAAATGTGCTAATGGACTTCTAGCTTGCAATATCGTGCCGGTGTGGTTCCTTCGGTTTTATCATGCGCTTGCGAATATACCTCTTTTCTACGATAGCTATTGTGAAGATTCTCTTTTTAGACAAACTGTCTAGCTTTACAATAGAACTTGAGTGTGTCTCCTGGCTGTGGGTGGTCGTGGTGAATAAAGACTTTTAAAGAGTTCCGTTGCTCAGGTGTCTATTTACCGCTGAAAGGCTGGATACCGTTGGAAAGCAAATAAGAAAATACGCGTTTGAAGGAAAACAGAAATACAGATTCTTCATTTTAAAAGAAAAATTATATCTCCAAATATGCACTAAACAATATACTAATAAATGATTTACTAATTAATTGGGTCACAATAGCAACTGTCACAATGGACGACTTTATTTATTTATTTATTTATTTTATTATTACTAGACCGGTTTTTTATGCACTTAAAATTCATGAAATATGCATGCAATTATGCTGTTAAATGTCTTAAAATATGCACTTAATATGCAATAACAATGTAAAAAAGGAGAGAGCATTATCAAACATGCACTAAAGTTGTGACAAAGTTTTGGAGTAAAAATGTAACATCGAAAGTGTATTTTACCTTTCGGGGACTTCTCTTCAGAATTTATTTTATGACAATTACAGTGTCAGTAGCAGTACTCCCCGCACTATGGCGAACTGAGTCAGCAAAAGTTTTTGTGACGCCATAGGTCAAAGATCAATGACCTTGGCCCGGGGTCAATGACCGAGGGGTACTTTGGACCACCCTCTCTAGATTTTGGCAGGGGTACCTTGACCCAACCCCTAAATTTTGGCAAGGGTACATAGGACCACCACCGTTAAATCTTGGAAATTTTCAAACTAAAAATTTGGAAACAAAAAAATTACAAACAAAAAATTTCAAACAAAATTTTCAAATACAATTCTGAAACATAAAATTTTTAAGTTTGAAAATTTTGTTTTGAAAATTTTTTGTTTGAAAATTTTGAATTTTTTGTTTCAAAATTTAGTTCGAAAAATTTTTTGTTTGAAATTTTTGTTTGAAAATTTTTCGTTTCAAAATTGTTTGAAAATTTTGTTTGAAATTTTTTGTTTGTAATTTTTTTGTTTCCAAATTTTTATTTTGAAAATTTCCAAAATTTAAGGGGGTGGTCCTATGTACCCTTGCCAAAATTTAGGGGTTGGGCCAAGGTATCCCTGCCAAGATTAAGGTTAAGGTGTCAGATTAAGGTTAATGAATCCGAGGTCTTAATGAAAGTGAGACCAATTGAGGTAAGTCAGCGCGAGACCAATCAAGCGTCAGCCTCATTGAGGGTTGGGAGACATCTTAATATTGTCTACATCTGTGCCTGTTTTTTTTTTTTTTTTTTTTTAACGATTGGGTTTTTATTTGAAATTGGGAAAGCGTTCCGCGTACTTTCTTCCATTTTGGCTACTTGACGTGGTTACCTGAGCCTACGCTCTTAAATGTCCATCTAATCTTACACTCTTAAACTTGATGATCCTAACAATGTTTGGTAAACAGTACAGATTATGCAGTTCCATGTTATGAAGTTTTCGCCATTCCCCATTTCCGTTCCATGTGAGTCCGAATATTCGTTCCAGGATTTTATTTTCAAATACTTCCAGTCTGTGTACTTCCGTCAGTCTTCCGGCTGCCTACATGTCTTCTAATTTTCAAATCCTGGTTGTTCAACTCTTCAAAGCCTTGTGTCACGGGATAGTTAACAGACACAAAATTTGTACCCACTTTCACTCACAATGTACAGATCGCATCTTTTGACAATAAAATGACAAATAGTGTCACTAGAAATGCTCTTGGATGACAGATTTAGGCCAAACCTTTCATTCAAGTTATGAATAGCTTATTGAGATGGACCTTCGTGTTTATGGAAAATGATTCACAAACAAAGCACGAACTTCATGTAATTGTGGTGCTGTTTTCACCGCTTTTCAAGGAGAAAAAATAATGATCTGTTGATGTACTTCCTCTTCATTGTCCACTTATACACACGTGAAACAGAAATTCATTAAAAAAAAAAAAAGAATAAACATATACATACCATTCTCGTTAAGTAATTGAGTTCTTCGCAGCTATATGATTACCGGACGCATCTCTGGCATGGAAGATCTGGGTTCGATTCCCAGCGAGAGCTAATGTGGTTCGGATTCCATGTTAAGCCGTAGGTAGTCTCGCTGCTGAAAGGGATGATAAATAAGACCCAACCTACTGTTAAGTAGTTAACAATTTTAAAACTGAAGAAAAACAATGTACATGCACTTCTTACCTAAATTACATTCTTGTAATATTCCGGAAAAAAATCTGAGCTAGCGAACATAATCCATGTGAGTTTAACGCCCCTATTGACTCATATAAACTGGTTTATATTTTTAAGTGTTAGCTTATAACTGTTTAGGTTAGACGTTAGCCAAGTTCAGTCTCCTTCAGCCCATCTTATCTTAACTTGGATTTGGTTGGCTTGGATTAGTTTAGATTAAATAAGAAGTATTCCTTTAGATTAGATTAGATTAGATTAGATTAGATTTTTATCCTATTTTATTTATCCACGTATGCAATTCAATAATATATTTATGCATTGTGTGATTGCCGATACATAGGATGACCAATCAAAATTTCAATGTTAATCAAATGTAAAAGTCTTCGGTCCACTATTCCTCAAGGAAATATTTTATTTTCATATGTCCATATGTCGTTTAACCTTTACACTATGCAAAGTTATCACTATCCAAAGTTTGGATATTGTCGATTTTTCGACGCGAAGCAATCACAAAAGTTAAGAAAGCAAAATTTTTAAAAATATTTTCACAGTTAAAAGTCACATCTCGATTCAGGAATATTTTGATTTCCGGCTACACTTATAGACTGCCCTAGTTTAAGGATAGAAGCAAAAGCATTTTTTTTTCTCGAAAAAAAATCTATGATTTTCCCAAAATCTTCACAAAAGTTACTAGGCATTACGATTAGCTATAAAATAACTTCGGAAACAAATGCGGCTCCTGAGGGAAGCCACACCCATAAAATTCGTTTTTTCTTTCTTCAAACTAAACAAACAAAAGTTACTTAATGTTCAAAATGTTGTACGGTGGCTGTCCGGAAAGTAATGTCTAAGCATGAACCAAATCTTCAAGTATGAACAAAAAAAAAAATATTCACAAACTAATACGAATAATAGGGTATAATACCTGTACATTAAAATTGTTAAAAAATATTGTTCTCCTACGTCGCTACATCTTTGCTAGTGAGATTTCCAATCTGGAAAAGCATTCTGGGAGGCCTGTTCAGGAAGTGCATTTAAAGCCATTTCACAAGTTGCTTTCACGTCCTCAATTATTTTTCTTGGGGCGAGAACACGCCGAAGTGTGCTGCCTGGCACTTTGCTTCTTCATTTTGAGGTCGTACTGGAATATCTCATCACCTGTGGTAACATTATCCAAAAAAGTGACGATCATATTTACACATTTCCAAAACATTTTAACAAATTTATACTCTGCAAGATTTTTGGTCGTCCGTCAAAATTCTTGAGACAAGCTTCGTACACACTTCTCTCATGTGCAAATTCTTGGTCACAATCTCGTGGACGATAGTTATTTGGAATATTTAAGGTGTCAGCCATTAAATGAACACTCATTCGGTCTGTTTGCAAAAGTTCTTTCACACAAGTCACATTTTCGTCGTTTGAGGAGATTAACAGGTGTCTAGGGCGGGCTGCGTCGTCGATCTCTTGAAAGTCTTCCAAAAATGCCTTGTGCCATCTGTAGACTTGTCTTTGTGATAAATACTCATCTCCAGAGGCCTGTTGAACCATTAGAAAAGTTTCCGCTGCAAACTTTGCCGAGTCTTGATCGCGTATCTTTGTTCCAGTGAGCGCTGTATCGCGACTTGTATAAGAGACGAAACAGAGGTTTACGAAATTGCCCGGCTTAACCTCTGAGAGCTCGGAGACAACTGAACAAGTACTTGCTCGATGATAATTTACTTTCACGACCATCGATTGTGGCGGATAGTGCGCGCTGCAACCTACAGTCACTTCACATATATGACATAACTTTCTTGACAGACCGTGTATACAAGAATGAGAACACTAGGTTACTTTTCTTCTCTTAATTTCCAGTGGTTCTCATTGAATTCAATTTTCATATAATACTAATGTGACTTCCCTCACGAGCCGCCTCTCTCTGATGATAATAAAAAAGAATAAGGATATATTTTATTGTTCCTGAAAATCATTATACTACACACAGTCTGAGTTTCATATAATATATATAAACCTGAGTTTGCTATTTGAGTTGCATGTAATGCAGTCAGGTTAAACTCTTATATTGAATTTAAAAAAAAATAATAATCATAACTCTAATGTCCACTTTCTAACAAGAATTTATGACTGTAATTAAATGAAACGTTAAAATGTAAAAGTAAGCCAACTTAGATTTTCTTTTCTGTTGCAATGTTGCCTAAGGCATTGCTTCTATATACAAGTAAAAAGAAAGAGCCCTTGACCTCTACCGTGCATATGAGCGCAAGATCTGAGCAGTGCTCTAGAAACGTATTTTCCCAAACCACCATCAACATACAGTTGGGTTCCATGCTACGAAGAATTCATATACAGTGACCTGCCTTTGAATTAGGCACACCTACCAAGTACTGTGTGGGCTTCCCCAATCTGTTCTTAAGAACTGTAGCGAGCAACTCCAGTAGCTTCTGGACCTCGTCTGAAGATATTGCAAGCCACGAGTCCTTCACAGCTGGTCCATGTTCACTGATGGAAGCTGTCTGCTCTGTAGAGTCTTTTCCACAACATGCCACAAATGTTCAACTGGATTCAGATCTGGATGGAAGCGGGGGCCTGCATTAACTGGAGGTCGGTAGAATGTTCCTCGAATCATTCAACTGTATCTAAAAACAATTCAGGGACCTGTGGGCTGGACAGTTGTCTTGTTGGAAAATGCCTTCCCGTTGGCATGAACCATGGTCTTGAGCACGTAATGTTACACCTGGTCCACCAGGATGTCTGCTACAGCTTGACATTAAGGAATACTCTTACGCGAATTAATGGACCCAATGATGTCTAACAGGCCATAATAGACCTACCACCATTGCACTGTTCCAACTTGACATGCGGGATCCATGGATTCATACTGTTGTCGCCAGATTCGGATTTTTCTAACGGCATGATGCGATCAGATTAGGAACTCACCCAGTGACGACGCCAGCTTTAATTTCTTTAGGAGGCAAGCGAAGGGGCAGATGTACTTTTGGGGACAGCTATTTCTTTGTATACCAAAATAATAGCTTTTATATTATCTAACCTACATTACACAACACAAATTTCTTGATTTATTCTTGATTTCTTGATATATATTCAATAATTTAGAAATACCGTTCATCGATCGATGCTAGTTTTCATTATTTTGATGCTCAAATAGGGCAAAGCTTGAAGATAGTAGGGGGACAATAAAAGCACCAAAATCTAAATAAGAAGAATTTTTAACCTAATCTAAATATTATTCATTGATATTTACACTAGATGTAATTTGACTAGGCGTGGCTGACAAAAGATTTTAGAATAAATTATATGATGTATTACATCAGAACAGTATATATTCTGAATTAAATCATTGCATATTTTATTCAATTGCCCTTTCAAATCTCGCTTGGTTACGCTGAACCTGTAAAACATATTTTTTTTTTTTGTGAGAGCGATCATACTAATAAATAGAGCAACCCAAATTATGCTTTATTTTTTGTTTAATTATGCTTCATTTTTTCCCAAATTATGCTTTATTTTTAATCTCAAACATTGCTTTATATTAATGGTGTATAATGTATATTATTTACTATATACATTAAGTATTCTAAATATCTTGATCTATTTATGAACATTTTATGCAACCAATTTTTCATATTTAATGAACTTTCTACTTAATGCACTGTAAAGAGGTATGCTGTACTCGAGGCAGTTTTTTTTTTCTATCACTTGTGTGCATAGGCCTATATACAGAAAGGAAAAGTAAAAGATGCCACCAAAAATACAGAAAGTGCTCAAGTTCAAGAAATGCACATAACAATACAGTGTGGAGTTCTTGTGCACTATTCATTGTTGGTGGAAAGTTTTTCTTTTTCTTTTGCTTTTTTTTCTTTTCTCCACATCAATGGATTACACCGAAAGAAATTTACAGGAATAAAAATAAGTTTTTCATTGTTTCATTCTTATGTTCTCAATGATTTTGCATTGTAAATATTGGTTTTAAAAAATATCAATAGAGTATGTTAAAGTTGCAGTTAAACAGAATTTTCCAAGAATTGTGCTATATATTTTAAATTATGCTTTATGCTTTATTTTCTAAAATTATGCTTTATTATGCTTTTAAAATTAGTTTCTTCTGGACCCTTAGACAACCACAACCATGTTCAAGGTACCAACCAATGCAAGGTGACCAGACGTCCCGTTTTAGCCGGGACAGTCCCTTTTTTCCAACCGTTGTCCCGTTTTTTCTGATTCTCGAACGGGACGCCTAAATGTCCCGTTTTTAAGTAAAAATGACCTAGTTGTCCCGTAATTATTATTCAAAATATAAATCGTCAATGCAGATTCTACTCTTTTCCATACCA
Organism: Thermobia domestica; assembly: GCF_964235325.1. NCBI lineage: Eukaryota > Metazoa > Arthropoda > Insecta > Zygentoma > Lepismatidae > Thermobia > Thermobia domestica. The sequence continues at coordinate 194,212,966 of NC_137466.1, read as the reverse complement.
ACACTCGTTGTCAAGGTTCAGCCGTGCCTAAAACTTCTGAATTTTTAAATGGGAATTGAGTGTTCGTGGTTCAAGTGAGAATTGAGTGGGAGTTCTGAGTGTTCAACTAGTTAAAAGAATTGTTGGGTAGAACTTGCAATCGGGAGCCATTATTTGTTGTGTGGTACACGCGAAGTTAGAAACGGCGTGTTATCAATCGTACTTGTGTATTTTGTAAATTGAGAACTGCTGAGTCCCAAAATGCAATCTGGAAGTCAGATACCCCTCCCCCCGTAGCCAATTCCTATGCGTCCCGTTTTCGCAAGTGAAAATTCTGGTCACTTTGAACCAATGTGTAAATTGCTATTATGCTCTTTATGCTTTTGGGTTGCCCTACTAATAAACAAAATTCGGCGTTTCACAACTACTCTTGAAACCATACTTGGATTCATGCTTAACACTACTGACTTTTTTTTTTCGTTTTTAAATTGATACTCCACATTTGTTCCTGCGTAAAGGTAATGAAGTTAGCATCATATACTATTATAAATAGCTTCTGTTAAATAGTTTCATTAGAGAAACTTAGATAGCGCAAATAATTTACACTCTGAATTCAAAAGCACGCGGATTATAAAACAAAACAAAAACATCATGTTTTTGAATCAAGAAATATTACTTACAATAGCCTAGTGAATCAATAGAAGGAAGTTCTTAATTTGAAACAAATTAACGTTATCTAAAGATTAATTATTTCAGATTCTCAAGGTATAGTGTTTCATATCAGTGTTTATATTGCTCGTCTATAGTGTGTCATTACGAGAGAAAAAAAATGTATGGTTTAAAACTTGGGTGCTATTGTAGAGATCAGTTCAAAATAGCATGGATAAGTTTGTTATTCACTGGCAAAAAAAGCTAAATGTTCAAACGAATAACCCACACGTGATGAACATGAGCAGTCACATACCTGGCATTGAAGATTCACTAGGTAATATTCAGAACAAGTTGTCAAGTGCTACAACCTCGAATTTAGGGATGCGCACGAGTCGAGTCGAGACAGAATTTTCCTGAGAAAATTCGAGTCAAGACACAGTTCTTCCAATAGAAAAACACACGTTTTTGGAGTCGAGACATCACTTTTACAGCACATTTTCGAGACGAGACAGCCTCAAATCTTGTCTCGTGCGCATCCCTACTCGAATTGCACTGCACAAGCGATGAATCTTGGACACAATAGACCTGCTCAGCCTCACAGGTACACTTGCTCAGCCTAACAAGTACTATGTTAAGTGTGTACTTGAGAAAGTGCAGTTTCTCGCAATAAATGAGCTACCTTATGATGAGGATTGAGGATGTGGACTCAAAAGACTGCAAGAATTAAATCCTTATGAATCAAGTTCTACTAGACTTTTTACAGCACTGTTCAACTACCGAATAGGAAAAGATTCTAAACGGAAGTCCATAGTCATATATATTCCTCAGAACGTTCAAAATATGCATCATCTCAGGTTCAGAACAAAATAATAGATGTGTTCGCGGAAGGGATACTGGACACAGTAGTATTCATGACTGATGTTCTGTATGGTTGCGAAGCATGGTCCCTTATTCTGAGAGAAGAACATAGACTGAAAGTATTTAAGAATAAGATGCTGAGAAGAATATTCGGACGCAAGAGGAATGGGGAACGGCGGAAACTTCATAACGGGGAACTGCATAAGTTATACCGTTTACCAAACATTGTTAGGGTTATCAGGTCTAGAAGGCTTAGATGTACAGGTAATGTAGCTAGAATGGAAGAGAGTAGCAATCTCTTCAAAGTTTTAACTGGGAGACCAATCGGAAAACGACCATTAGGAAGACGTAGGTGCAGATGGGAGGATAATATTCAGATGGATCTCGCAGAAATAGGGATACAATGTAGAAACTGGATCCTGTTGGCTAAGGGCAGAAGTCAATGAAGGGCTTTCATGGATGCGGCATTGAACCTCTGGGTTCCATAGGCCACACAATTAATTAGTATTATTATAAAAGGCATCGTCTAGTCGCATCTCGTCTCGTGTGCAACCCGCAAGAGCCTAGCTTCATTAATACTGGATAAGTGTTGACAATTTGTTCATGGAACAGAAATGAAATGAAATGAAATCTTTGAGTTTTACGTCCCACGTTTATCCCGGCTAGGCTAAAGGAAATGGTGATGATGAGAAATGAATGAAATGGTGGAATGAAGAAAATGGGAGAACCCCAAGAAAACCCACGAGCACGGTGTTTGTCCACCACAAAGTCCACACGGCGCGAGCTGGGATCGAACCAGGGACCCCAAGCACCAGAGATGAACACTCTACCACTGAGCCACCGAGCCCCCAGTTCATGGAACAGAGAAACGATATAGACAAAATGCCAGTTGAATCAAATAGTACAAGCTTAAGCTTGATTCAATAATTAACAACTAATAAGAACAAATTTATAATGTAACACATATTCTCGAAGCGTGCTAATGGCTTTTCTCTCAATTGGAAATTCACGTTCTGTGGTTAAACTTAAACGTTGATATGTAGGTCTAATTTACGACGGGTGACGGAATTTCATACGAGGAAAAAAAAAGTCATAATAAAAAGAGTACAGAACTGGTCATAAATCATAAACCAGGCGTACGTACGAGTAAATCCGTCATTGTAATAATGCATGAGATAGAAACATTAAAAATGTTTACCGCTGAGAACAATGTAAAATAAATTCAACGAACTGCATTAGGATCTGTAGATATCAGAAAAAAATTGCGAGTGAACATACACGTTGATTTTCACGGTCTTGTGACGAACTCATACGTATTATTCACATACAATACACGGTACTGCAATTTTGAAGTTATCGTAATGCTACACGATAGTCGCAATTTTATATTGATTTATGCAACCATATTGAACTTCGTCTGGCATTGTGAGCTTATAATGTAACTGATTTCTCTTCATACTGTATTATTATTACTATTATTACTATTATTATTACTATAAAATATTTCGTTTGAAAAATAATTATTTTCGTATCTCCACAATTATGCATAATACCAATGTTTTACTACGGAAAGAGAAGCACGGTGACGCAGTGGTAACGCACGTACCTCTGGTACGTGCGGTCCTTGATTCGATCATCGGCCAAGTAAGTTTGTTATGGACAATATCGTGTTCGAGGAGTTTCTCGGGGTACTCTCGTTTCTTTCCTCATTATGACATGACGCAACCATAGGTATTCCATCACGAGAAATTTGAATTATAATCATGAAGACTAAAATTAAATCTATAAAACTTTTTTTTTTAACTTGAACTGTACTGGCGAGACGAATGATTAGTGGTAGTTTAAAGGAAGTAGTTTACAGTGTGTTCACAGTGCCCTATCTTGTACGTTTTGTATTCATAGTAATCTTACCCGAAACTACTCTAGCAACACTACTCTAGGTCCAACAGTGAGAAACGCTAGGCTAACCGCTAATCAACTGCCAATGTTGGCCCTACGTTGTAATTGGCCGCTTAGAAGGGCATCTGTCAACCAACTCAACTCCCAACGTTGGACTTACGTTGTAATTGGCCGTTTAGCTGAGCATTTGCCAACCAACTCAATTGCCAACGTTGGCCCTACGCTTTAATTTGGCGCTTAGCCGAGCATTTGCCAATCAACCCAATTGCCAACGTTGGCCCTACCTTGTAATTGGGCACTTTGCCGAGCATTTGCCAACCAACTCAATTTTCAACGTAATCTCTACGTAAGAGGTAAAACTGTGATTAGGCGCGCCAGATCGAAACTGTCGGATAAATTGCGGTAAACTGTTAGTATGTCAACGTAAACTACGTTGGTCCAACGTATTTTTCAACCAATTTTTAACTATGTCGACCATTAGCCGACATAAGGCCTACGATGTGTGCTGTTAGGGTACCTACACCAAGCTATCATTAAATGTCAATTGAAAGTACCTATTGTAATGAAAACTTTTAACAAACTATAAAGCGCGCAGAATATGTTTCATGTATTTTTAACAAAAATTATATGCGAATCCCCAGGGGTGCGTATTCATCTAACACCCTCGGATTCTACCCCCCCCCCAAATATACATTTCTTTCCCGAAATTTAATATTCTAACCTCCAAATTTATGACTCTATCAATCAAATTGATTATTCGCCCCAAATTTACCATTCTATCAATCAAATTGATTACCATTCTATCAATCAAATTGAATATTCTACGGTAAATTTACCATTCTATCAATCAAATTGATTATCCTCCCCAAATTTACCATTCTATCAATCAAATTGACTATTCTCCCCTGAATTTACCATTCTATCAATCAAATTGACTATTCACCCTCAAATTTACCATTCTATCAATCAAATTGACTATTCTCCCCCAAATTTACCATTCTAGCAATCAAATTGACTATTCTCCCCCATATTTACAAATCTGCTCTACAAATGTACAATTTTCTACCATCTTGAATGAAAAATTATTTCCCCAAAAATAATCTCATCAGTGCTCTTGGCACTCTCGTACATGTCTAAGTAGCTCAGGTGTCACTTTCTAAATGCTGACAGAGCCCCTCAAATTTTCTCCTGGGATTGTGAATTATATCTCTCTAGTGGGATGGTTTGTTTCATTGGATTTTAGCATCCCTTTCAACATCGAGGTTATTTGAGTCGTAGATCTACAGCTTTAACCGGGATCCGAACCACATAAGCTCCCACTGTGAATCGAACTCGTGTCTTCCATCTTGCGCACCAAAGACCCTTATGTTAACTGTGTTGCCACGAGGAAGCTCAAATGTTCCTAGGTGTTAACTTGGATGTCCGAAGTATAAAAAGGAAATCCATTGAATATTTTTTAAGCAAAAGCAAGTCATCCATTTCACGTCTCTGGAACATTATTATGTTATGATGAGGAAGAGCGATGTTTAAGATTAAGAGAAACAACTTAAAGAATTTACGTCTGATTAAAGGTACCATGGAACCCATAAGATGTTGTTAGAAGTACATTACTCGTTTGAAATTCACCAAAAGTGCTATCCTACCTAAACCCTAAATGTTATAATATTCATACGTAATACAAATTATCGGGTTTTGACACTTCTTATACTAGTTTTTTTTATGTAATAATAATAATTATTATAGAAATATTGTAAGAAGTTATGGTTACAAAATTCGCCTGTGTCCTGGAGTTTAAATAATCAAGCGTTCTTCAGTACTGAAACCAAAAGACGGAAACACGTTTTTTTTTTTTTTTTTTAGGAGAGAAATACGAGAAAAGGAATTATGTAAATATATCGGCATGCTTGCTATTATTGAGCAGTTAATTAAGACATTTGATTCTACGAAGGTTAAAATAACGTTGACGAAACGAGTAACGATTCTTGACTACGTAACTGTATTTGTTAAGGGATTAAGACAAAACTTTCTACCAGGCGGATTTCAGGACCCGTGAGATATTTGGGGGAATGTGTAGTTTTCCATTGAAAATGGTGCATTCGAACTTTATATCATAATGATGCTTCTAATAACGCCAACTGTAAGGATGAACTAAGCAGGAATAACATTTCAACATAACTAATTATCATAGCAAAGAATGCATTCTGTTTCCATTATAAAGATAATTATGGCGGGAGAGGTAGGTGACTATACATTGATTCTGTTTAAAAAGAGAACATTACTACAATTACTGTGGGGGGGGGTTGAGAATAATTAACTTTGAGAGATTGCATACTTGGAGGGATTGAATACCTCTGTTTTCTACCATACATACACTAATTATCCTGATCATATGTTCTTATAAATAAATATTTAAGTTCTATTACTTTATCAGAGAAAAACAATGTTTGTTTCAGAAAAAATGTTCCGGGGGGGGGGGGCACACTTAGTATTCGGAGGAAAACATATTATTTTCACACGGTACTATTCTATTTATTATTATATTATAGACGTATTATTTTGTTCTGCTCCGAGGGGCACTCTCAGAGCCCTGTGGGAGCAGTGCCCCCCCGAAAACAAGTGGAAGAAACACTGGCGATAAGAACTTTAGTGCTTGAACCCCCTATATGAAATTCCTTATATGCTACTGTAAGTAAATCTAAAATTTCACTAAAACGGGTCACGAAAAAGGAAAAAAATCATAGGCGAAGTTTAACAGGAAAAATTATATATACAAACGCCCTTACCTGTGATTATATTAAGCAAATTCATGTTTGATTTGCTTTGGTTATCTGTGGAAGACTCGCGAGTTTCTCGAGAATCGATCTGATTTGAAGAGGATGCTTCAGCTGCCATCTACAAATACGAACCCCGCACTGTCAGCTGGTTACAACAGCTGATTCAAGCTGCACAACGTTATTTTTGGTTCACTGCCGAAAAGCACTTTTCGTTTGAGGAATGTGTTTCAGACGTTATTTTCTCATCTCACTGCAGTGTTTTGTTTCTGCAAGCCGGTCACGGTTGTTCGTGTGAACGACCCATCGATCTGCAAAGCGCAGCAGAAGCTGTTTTCACTCACAAATTGCCACAGACTCAGTCAACGCGTTTAACAATAAAGCGGAGAATCAAAATGCACGCGGATTCCTTGTCGCAGAACCGGAATCACCTGAGTTGGACACAATACAACTTCATGAACGCCAATTCATTTCACTTCCCCGTAACCTCATTTCTGTGACTACGCATGCGCAATATTGTTCGCTCTTCTTTTATTCTGCCAAGCAAAATACACGAAACGATTCTTGCTTTAAAATGAAACGCGTTAAAAATAATAAGTTAAAAAAAAAAAAAAAAGATGAATGCACGGCAATTATCCATAGTAGCATAAAATAGATTGAGTTGGAAACAAGTTGAGCGACTTGAGCCATAATGTTGTGAATTATGTTTTGGGTAAAGTACTGATTGAGACACAGTATACAGTGTAATAAGCCGCTGGTTGTTTGATTTAAAGCTTAGCGTCGCGTTCAGTACAGAGGCTATATGAGATGTGGTCGTGGACCTACAGTTTAAGATGGAAACCAATCCACGTGAGGTCCCAGCGGGAATCGAACCCTGGTCTCCCGCGGCCAAGGCATGCAAAGTAACCATATTGTCAGAAATAAGGCAGTTACTCTTCTTCTCAAATCGTCTTAACGTCCCACGTTTATGCCATTTTGGGTAGACGAGACGGATGATTAATTAATGAATTAATTATATTTGAAAGTAGTGTTAATTAGTCAATTAGTCTCTTCGCTGAATTAAAATAAGAAAAATCAATATGATCCATTAGTCAGTCATTTTTTAGTATGATTAAAGCCCTCTCTGATATCGATCATTTTCGATCATTTTTATATATTTCTTCCTCCCCCTCCCCAAGTTGAGGGGCCGAATTTGGATTTAAACGGCATCTGAAGTGCCACTGTTCATCTCAGCGATCCCGAAAACTATGGATTCGGCACTAATATCACGTATGGCAAGATAGCCCCCCACCACCACTTCAGAAAATTAAAACAATGACTAGGTCATTCGTTTGTAACGTTTGTACCGAAAATATTTTCGTTTGTACCATTTTCCTTATTGGGTTACTTGAGAGGTCAACTGGGGGGGGGGCTATCTTGGCGCCAAGATAGCCCCCCGTATCACAGCACAAAACATTGAAATATAGTACACCATTCGAAAGTAATTCGTTTGTACCGTTTGTACCGAAAAAAGTTTTGTTTGTACCCTGATAGTTTTCGAGAAAGAGGGGATGACATTTGGGGGAGCTATCTTGGCGCCAAGATAGCCCCCTGTATCACAGCACAAAAAATTATTTCCTTTCAATACGATTTTTTTTTTTTTTATTTTTAAGGAAAGTAAGTGTTCTCAAGAAATATTTCATTTATTTTTTTATTACGAGTTTTTTTTATTTCTTAAAAAGAAAGCATATTTTTTAAAATATTTTTTTTTATTTTTATTTTATTTTTTACTTTCTGTTGTAAGATGTATTCATATTCAATCAGTTCATGAAATCTATCGTACTTTCAACAATCTGAAATGTAATTCACGAGAATTTCCTACGTGTTAGACAATGCATGTCAACTTCAGAACATTTGTGGTTGCATAACCAAATAGGATATGTAGTTAGTAGAGAACATACGAAAGTAACGATCGAGTATTTAATTGGATTTCTGCCCCACTTAACGTCCCGTGCAAAATTTCATCATTCTATGGCGTCGGGAGCTAGCTTAAGATTGCAATATTTGAGGCGTATGTATCATTGTGAGTTAAGGAAGAAGCATAGAGTTACCAGAATGGGGAAAGTTCTCTTTCTCGGATTACAGACAACTGTATTAACTTTAATGTTGATATACAGTAGAGTGGTCATTTCCAATACGAAGGGTCTCAGGTTCGATCCCCTAATTCACTTTCACTTATCATCCATTTCCTTTACCCTAAAAGCTGTAAACGTGAGACGTAAAATCGATAATTTCATTTCGTTCAATCTTCATAATATTTCTAATTAACCGATAATGGTTGGAGTTTAGCGTTCCTTTTAGCACCGAGGCTATATAAGACGTGGATCTAAAATTTAACGTGAAATCCGAACCTCGTGAGTTTTCACTGGGAATCGACTCGGGTCTGCAGCATCAAATGAGCATAGACTAACCATATAGCCACTAAAGAGTTAATTCATTGTTGATGCTAATATCGCTGCTATGTTAAATTTCCGAAGCCATACGAGGGCCGGTGGAAATGTTTCTGCACATTACTACTAACATTGAGGCTAGTGTTTCGTTATTATAAAATTCGGAAGGATAGACGTTTCTACGTTTAAACTATCTTTGATCATTTGTTTAAGGTTATTCGTTTATTTTTCACAGCAGTTTGAAGAAGTAGTTTTGTGCAAGAAATATAAATTTCTCGCGAACACTTTCGGGCGATTATATATATATATATATATATATATATATATATATATATATATATATATATATATATATATATATATATATATATATATATATTGACTTCAAATGTAACTTATCCCCAAAACAATGCATCAAGTGACTTCGAGAATGAAGCACCATCGAACAGAACTGTATACAGATGGTTTTCTGAATTCCAGCGTGCTGCCATGTTTTTCAGTGATGAATTTCATGGAGATTGTCCCTTGCCTCATATAGAATACTGAAAATGCATTCAATACATGAGGTTGCTTGAGGCAACATTTAAAATTGCTCAATTGAGCTAATGTTACTCATGGGTTACCTTGGTCTGATATGGAATCATTTTAGGGGGTGAGCCTCGAAAAAACTCGGAAGACGAAAATTAAGCACTATCTTTATAAATATACCCATATATAACATTTATTGAGGGCAGGGACGGAATGGCAAACATAGGGACCATCCTGATGTTAAAAATGTATTTGACATTGTTCATATGATTTATCAAATTCAGTTTGTCTTCTAACCTACAAATTCTATCACATATATTAAAATAAAAGTAAAAGGTTAATTATAAAAATTTTCAAAAAGATTTAAAAGGAACATATTCATTCTATCTCATACAATGTAGAATTGTCATTATCATTTTTGGTTATAAACATAAACAACACTGGAATTAGTGCTTTTAGTTATTTATGTAATAAATAAACAATCCAGCTTTTAAACAAAAGATTCTGACATTTAAAAAAACGAAGGATATTCTCGCTGATTGAAACCTAATCAAAACTCGATTTTGAAATAAGGATAAATAATAGTTTATTCCCTCATAAATCAGAGGTTATTTCAAATATATTAAAGTTTACTTCTAAGTTACCTACATATACTCCAACCAAAAATCTAACCTAATCCTACTAATACTAATATTTTCATGTGAGTAATAATAAAGCATGGATTTAATTAACACCACTTTCGCTTGTTTCGTTTGCTGAGCTTGTTTCGTTTCCATTATGTAAGTTACTGATAGCTTCAAATATTTACTTAACTCTTTGAAGCTAGAAACAAGATCGTCAGTTACTTTATAATCAAACGTACATGAACTTTCTAAGCAGCATGTGGGTCCCCTCCCTCCCCCCCAAAAAAATCCGATTTTTGTGTAAATTTTAGGGTGATTTCACAACTTTTAAGAGTCTTCATCCCGGTGAAATTAAAATACCGCTAATTTTACAGTAATTATGTGATATCTTCAAATACATAAAAGATAATTGAAATATGGAAGAAGAGCGCCCTAGACAATATTATTTTGCGTCAGGTACCGTTATCACAAGTCACCTAGTGGCTTTCCGTTTTCAGCTGTTTAGAAACGCGAAAATAAATGCCGATTTTCAAAATGTCTCGAAATCGAAAGCAGATAAGTGAGTCCTGATAACGATTTCTCATGTAAAATAATATTGTCTAGGGCGCTCTTGTTCCACATTTCGATTATCTTTTATCTATTTGAAGATATCACATAATTACTGTAAAATTAGCGGTATTTTAATTTCGCCGGGATGAAGACTCTTAATTCGGGAGAAGGAACGGTGGCTCAGTGGTAGAGCGCTTGCCTCTGGTACGTGAGATCCGTAGTTCGATCCCCGGCCAAGTAAGTTTGTGGTGGATAACATTGTGTCCGTGGGGTACTCCCGTTTCCTCCCACTTTCTCATTCCACCCATTCTTCTGTCATCACTCACTTGCTTTAAGCATCGTCTTCCTTAGTCTAAAATGTGTAATCGTGAGACGTTAACTTTGAAAGATTTCATTTCATTTTCGTATGGATTTAATTCCTGAAAGAGCTGCAATACACCAGCTAGACACACTTTACACTGTTACAGGATTTTCCTGACAAAATTCGAGTCGAGACACGGCTCTTCCAATAGAGAAATATACATTTTTCGAGTCGAGACATCAGTTTTACAGCATATTTTTGAGACGAGACAGCCACAAATCTTGTCTTGTGTGTATCCCTATTCACCTTCCTCATTTTCATTATCTTCACCTTCGTTTTCCCCTTTTATACTTCTATGATCGTATTGCTCGCTTTGAGCTTCATTACTTATAATATCCTACTTTCTGTATCCTCGGTTAATTATAGTCCCTATAATGACTAACAAATTCAAGCAGTTCCTCTCGATTTTTTTCTTCCCACTGAGAGCACAATGAGGTAGTTTTCCGAGTTTACTGATCTCATGGAAACGGATAGTCTCTAGTCAAGCAATATTCTTTACCAGTATTTCATTGCAGATAAATCAATAATTTTAATTGCTGAATTGTCGTATCTAAAATAACATTGAAAACATTAATCTCAAACATTTTTGATGGGGAATCAAAAATTCTCGCTTCATCTTGGAACATCTCTTCTGCTTGAAGAGTTCCTACTGGTATTCTGTTTGCATGGAAAGTTTCAACTACAGCAATGTATCCTGTATCATTCAATTTTCTTTGCAAATCTTTATATAACTCTAAAAGATTTACTTACAATAATTACTTGTACTCATAATTACTTGTACAGAAATAATTATTATAATTATAATTTTATTATTATTATTTGTACAGTACTACGTGTTCACGATTAGGAAATGGGGCCGCGCTGGCTCAGTGGTAGAGCGTTCACCTCCGGTGCTTGCGGTCCCTAGTTCGATCCCACCTCGCGCCGTGTGGACTTTGTGGTGGACAAACACCGTGCTCGTGTGTTTTCTCGGGGTTCTCCCGTTTCCTCCCACTTTCTTCATTCCACCATTTCACTCATCTCTCATCATCACCGTCTCCTTTAGCCTAACCTGCGAAACCGTGGGACGTAAAACTTAAAGATTTCATTTCACTTTTCATATATCCAAAATAGCCGTTTATGGTTTTACTTTTGGAAACTGAACTCTCTGAAGTTCAGGATAAAAATTTTCCCGAACGAAGAATGAGATGTAAGCTAGATTGTATTCAAAAAAAAAAAAAGTTTAATTTCTGTTTGTTAATTTATGGTACAGTATTACTTTTTCTTGCCTGCCAAATTATATTTGGGTAACCAGTAAAATACATATATCAAGATGTGTAACTTTCAAGCACCTGAAAAGATGATTAGGCAACCAAAACGACATTTGTGATAAGGCATAGAATAATGTACACCTGCAGCACTAGTTTGAGAATGAACCAAGACAGCCAACTGCAACTGAGCATAGGATTCATAAGTACTGGATGTTGTAAACTCATTTTCTTAATTGTAGAACCCAATATAGGAAAACAAAAGTGATATTTGGACAAGAAAGCCATAAAAAGTTTTTTAAAAAATGATAAAATTTCAAATAAAAAATATTTGGCCTTTTATGCGGAAAAAATCTCCGTTCCAAAAAGAAGTCAGTTTTTTTTGTATCTCTAGGTTTTTATACAATGAATCTTAAATTAAATTAAATTAAATCTTTGTTTTACGTCCTACGATTATGCCGTCGTCTAACCTAAAGAAGAATGTGATGATATTTTGGTCTAGGAATTAATTCGTGCGGGTGGACAAGAGATGGCGCAACGAACGGAGCGTCCCACAGTTCCGTGTATCCACACATGTGTTGCAAACCCCTGTCATCGCGTATCGTTCGTAGTATAGGGCAGTGGATTAAAGCGTCAACAACACCAGTTTGTAGTTAAGTGAACATGGCGCAATTTGTGCCTGATAAAGTGTTTTTGCGGGGTGTCCTGCTGCATTACTTTAACATGCAGAAAAGTGCGACTGAAAGTCATCGTATTTTGGTGGAAGTGTATGGTGACCATGCTCTAGCTGAGCGAACCTGTCAGAAGTGGTTTGCATGGTTTAGAAGTGGTGATTTCGGCTTGGCAGACCAAGAGCGAGCTGGACAGCCAAAAAAATTTCAAGACGAAGAATTGACAGCATTGCTCGAGCAGGATTCGTGTCAAACGCAGGAACAACTTGCAGCAGCATTAGGCGTTGATCAAACAACAGTCTCCAAACGCTTGAAAGCCATGGGAATGATTCAAAAGATGTCACATTGGGTTCCACATGAATTGAAAGACAGAGACGTTGAAAGACGAAAAAACATTTGCGAATTGCTGCTTCAACGACAGAGCAGAAAGGGGTTTCTGCATCGAATTATTACGGGTGATGAGAAGTGGATCCATTACGAGAACCCTAAACGAAAAAAGGCCTTGGTGAAACCAGGTGAACCAGGTCCATCACAACCAAAACGAGATATTCACTGTGCAAAGGTTATGTTGTGCATATGGTGGGATATGAAAGGTGTGGTGTACTATGAGCTGCTGCAACCGGGTGAAACTATGAATGGAGAACGTTATCGACGACAATTAATGCGTTTGAAGCAAGCTCTGGCCAGAACACGACCAGAATGGGAGAACAGACATGATAAACTTATTGTTCAACATGATAACGCTCGCCCACATGTCGCAAAACCGGTCAAAACCTATTTAGAAAATGTCGGATGGGAAGTTTTACCCCACCCGCCGTATTCACCAGACGTTGCTCCTTCGGACTACTACTTGTTCGATTGCATGAACAACGATTTGATTGGACAGCGGTTTACTTCTTCAGAAGATATCGAAACATGGGTCTCTGACTGGATCGCTTCCAAGGATGAGGACTTCTTTCGCCACGGAATCCGTACATTGCCTGACAGATGGGCGAAAGTGGTGGCTAGCGATGGACAATATTTTTCTTAAGGTATTTATGTATTTTGTGTTTGTACTACAGCTTCAATGTATGCGTACCAACCGCACGAATTAATTCCTAAACCAAAATAAAAATCAGGGTAATGGTGGAATGAAAAATAGCGAGAAAATACGGGAGAACCTCGCGAAAACACAAGCACACCGTACTTATCCACAACAAAATCTTCTTGGTGAAGTCGAACCAGGGACCCTACGCACCAGAAATGAACGCTGTACTACTGAGGCACCGTGGAACCTGTACTGTGCACCATATAACACTAAAGCAGTGTTCCAAATCTAAGATTTGGATGAACTAGTGTTCCCACTAAACTCTAGAAATTCCTTTCTCGTCAGTGCATTGAGCGCAAGTGTCCTGAGCGCATAGAAATAAGCTAAAATCGTGTCCTGAGCGCAACACAAAAAACTGGTTGACCTTGACTGGCTATAGTTTTTAGGGGATTGTTATTATTATTATTATTATTATTATTATTATTATTATTATTATTATTATTATTATTATTATTATTATTATTATTATTATTATTATTGTGTTATGCAAGGCGCTACTTTCCTTCCCTTCAAGGTCAACTTGTTTTTTCTTGATGTCTGCTCTTGCGCTCAGGACACGATGCACTCAGGACACTCGCACTCAGTGCAGGCCCCCTCACAGGAAACACTAATTGAAGGCATGGGCGCCGATCCTTGGGGCCAAGATCCCTCCTCCTTCTCGAAAAGTTTTCTTGAGCTCCCATGATGTGTTTCATTTTGCTTGAATATCTGACAACAAAACATACTTGAGAACGAACTATATCTGTATACCCCCCCCCCTCTCAAAGTTATTAGGGTTGACAACTATGAAGAATAAAATTACCGACACCTGCTCACAATCCTTAAAACATTTTAAGAATAATTATATCTTAAACGCTGAAATATATAGTTGAGGCTGATAAAAAAAAAAAAAAATCCGATCTACCGGTAAAATACCGGCCAGTTGGCAACCCTAAAAGTTATTCAGAAATGAGCGCCGCTGATGGATGGTGAGAATTATAAGTTCAAAATCAATATTTCATTTCTGAGTGATATGTCAGCAGTGGCGTATTTAGGATTTTGTTTTGGGGGGAGGCTATGCACAACACGTGGATAAGCACTTATATTTTTCCTTTTGGGTGCCGACAAATTTTAATGAAGTTTTTTTTAATATATAACAAATTTATTTCGGGAAGGGGGGCTTGAGACCGATAGCCACCCCTCTAAATACACCACTGTATGTCAGGAAAGAATTTTGAGCGCTGATGAGCAGATTTGTCTTACTTGCACTCAAATTGGAAACATCCATACCGTAAGGCATTAATTAAAACAACTCTGTATTTGTCTGCCTAGCCTTGCCCTTGAGGATAGATTTAACTATTTTAACTCGCAGTTTTGTATTCGTTGACTGTCTTTCACCATCAGTAAAAACAGAACACTTTTTTTTTGTTCTATCGGACTAAATGGTTCGTTTTGCACATTGAATTTACTGTTAACATGACCACGCTTTGTGATCTTATTTTTTTTCCCTTCTTCTTCTTCTTCTTTCTTGGGCTATTGTCTTCTTAGCTTTTAAACACTTTCTAGTTCATTCATGTCATTTTTTAGTTGTGTGATTGTCTTTTGTTTTCGTCAACCATCAAAGAATTTTAAGAGCCAACTGCAATAAAGAAAGCAATCAAGGTTATTTAGCACACGATGGTTTGGCGTTAACTTTCCAGTGCAACAAACATCACACATTCTAACGCACTGTCACAAAACATATGCAGCTAAAACACAATTGAGATAAGAACTGCAATATCTTTCTTTCACTGTCACACTTCTCTTAGAAAGTGTTAACTAAATTAACTTCTCCGATGTGCATTTACGAAACAACTGAAAATGCATTAAATGCCGCTGTAGTTAGTGGAGTGCATTAGGGCAGTAAATGGAATAATTAATGTGTGATTTAGAAAACAAATGTGACAATGAATTACATGAACAGGTCCTATTATTGCGATGTTTCAACTTTTTTTCGTTGTATAAAAACTAGCTAAGTATTCGTTCTTCGCACGGTAGATATGTGATATTTAAAAATATTCGACATATGTATATTATAAAGATATAGGTTTGATGAAAATGCATTACAAGCGCAGATCCTGGAGAGACCGAGAGGGGCCAGGGCAAAGTTAGCTTGGAACCGCTTGAATTTGAATATCTTTGCTCGGATATTTCACAACGGAACACACATATATCAACGCCCTCCCCCTCCCAAAGTGATATGTAAATCAGCACCACTGGCAGCCACAGGGGCGTACCCATGCGGGAGTCCCCCGGGTCCGCAGCCCCAAACTTTATTATTTCTACATACATTTATATACTTTCTTAATAAATCTGCATTGTTTAGCGGAGAAATGATTGATATAGTCTAAAGATTTGAATTTACATCCCATCTTTGCCCTTTCTTTTCTAATAAAAACAAATTAGTTCTATATTTTTTTTCTGAGAATATAGGTGAGAGTATTTAATATAGGTTTATCGCCTTTTTCGGGAGCAGAATAACAGCGAATCCAAGAACGTACGCAAGGGTGAGCCTGCGTGTTCGGATGCTCTTGAAATACTGACATTTTTGTAAATGTAGTCTAATTTTAGGGATGATTTAATATTTTTTTAATATATTTTATAGTTTATCCTCTTATTGAATATGAACCTCCGAAAAAATGTGGACCCCTCACGAAGTTGAATATGTGTCTGATCGGTCAGTTCAGAAGAGACCGTGGATCGTGTTCAGAGTTGATGACGATGGATTTTGGTGAGTCAGAGTAGGTCAAAGTGGATGAGAGTGGTGCATGGTGGGTGGTGGGTCACAGTGGGTGATGGGTGAGAGTGGGTCACCGTGGGTGGTGGGTCATGGTGGGTCATGGTGGGGGGTGGGTCAGAGTGGGTCATGGTGGGTGGTGGGTCAGTGGGTCGTGGGTCAAATTTTCATTGACCCACGCCAACTCTGGTGGACCCCACCCAATAAAAAATTTCTGGGTACGCTCCTGGGCAGCCACTCCCTATTTTCGAGCTCGTACAGTATCTATTAAAATATATCGTATGAACTAGCAATAAACTTTGCCTCTTCATTTATAGCTGACTAGCTCAAACTCCCGTTCTTCAAATGGGAAGAATAAGATTTATGGAAAATATTTGTAAGATAAATATCGACCTCCCCCCCCCCTAATTAGGATATGTATTTCAATCGAAGTGAAACTATAAAAACGTAGCTCGGCCCAAATGCTTAAGAGGCCTCACCCCGGCGAAATTAAAATACCGCTAATTTTACAGTAATTATGTGATATCTTCAAATAGATAAAAGATAATCGAAATGTGGAACAAGAGCGCCCTAGACAATATTATTTTACATGAGGTACCGTTATCACGACTCATTTATCTGCTTTCGATTTCTAGCCATTTTGAAAATCGGCATTTAGTTTCGCGTTTCTAAACGGAAAGCCACTAGGTGACTTGTGATAACGGTACCTCAAGCAAAATAATATTGTCTAGGGCGCTCTTGTTCCATATTTCAATTATCTTTTATCTATTTGAAGATATCACATAATTACTGTAAAATTAATGGTATTTTAATTTCGCCGGGATGAGGCCTCTTAAAACTCTTCATTGTGTTTTGTAGTAAGTATATGCCTATACTTTAACAGAAATAAGAGTTTTAAAAAAACAGTAGGTTGTTAATAAATTAAAGTTTAATAAATTTAGGTCTGTGTGTTTCCCAATCGCAACATGCAGACTTATAGACTATAAAGGAAATTCCTGAAACAGAAACCACGAAAGATTTTCACGTTCTTCTCCCTCTCTATTATAAAATTGTGGCTACGTGCTTATTTTGAACTTCCAGATATTTTATGTAAATCAAAAACTTCAACACTAGGGTAATTAATCCTGTTATATTCCTCCCTTTTTTTTTTTTCTCTTGGAAGTATTAACCTTTACCGCAGTTTGGAGATAGTCTAATTGGATAATCCTAAAAGAAACGTCAGAATTTATCAGTTTCTTTTCACACAGAGAAATGTATTTTTTTTGTTATATTTGTATGTGAAAATTCCCGATATGTGATTGGTTTCATATTCTTCTACTAAAATCAAGTAGATTTCAACCACAAACAGTCGACCTAGAGTATTTCAGACTCCTGGAGGAAAGCACATGTCAGGCTTTGTTAAGATTGGCCGAATTTCACGAACATTATTGTGGAACGGACAGGCAAGTATTATAACGATAACATTTATAAATACGAATATGGTGATATGAACAACAGTCTGTAACGTATGATAGCAAATTTCAACTATGGCCAAACCTGAACATTTCGCTTGTTACGTTTTGTGGCCAGATATGTATAAACATGTTGTTCTATACAATGTAGATATCAAGGATCTTATAAAATAGAGGATCTGCCTTTACAACAAAATCTTGAAGCCATACGTCACAGTTTCGCCACCCCTACTCTGCCCACTCCACCCAATAGGATCGCAATGTTTTGAGCCAACAAACATGGCGGAGACGAAAGTAGCCAATCAGACGATGGCGGAAACGAGAGTAGCCAATCAGACGTGCCGATGCTCGGTTGTTTTTTGGCTTCATTATGAAGATATATATATAGAATGAAGATATATATGGGCAGATCCTCTATTTTATAAGATCCTTGGTAGATATAATACGAAGAGAAGACATTAATAGTGGATGTATTCTCAATTATAAAGAAAGAATTTTGTGAAAAATATAAAGGTACATGCAGAAAATCTTTGGAAAATACATCAGTTTAAATATATTTTATCTTGAGTGTTAGTATTGAATATTTAGTGCGTAAACTACATTTTAACTAGTTTCAAAAATTCTGAAATAGCGAACTGAGGGCAATATATAGATGTTATAGTATTTTTATATAGACCCCGCCGTGTATAGACAGATGATAGATAAACAGATGAAAGAATGGAATGATAGTAGCACACTCGGAATCACTTCAATAAGAATACGAACTAGAACAGGAGTTTTATTTTCAGTAAGTCAGAAATTATAAAAATGAAGAGTAAAGCCCTGTATTCACTTGTTCGACTTAGTCGGCACAGCTAATCGACTTTCAGCAGTTGCGACTAGATCGAAGAAGCGATTAGGTCGATTATAGGGCGTTTACACTTGGTCGATTTAGTCGCACGGCTAAATCGACTCGCTGCATTTGCGACTAAATCGAAGCAACTAGACCGAATGAGATCGATGGATGTGTTCAATTGTTTCAACCGAAATTGAATGCTGCTTGTCGACTCGCTCTCCTCTGGTCGATTCGAAATCGACTGGCAATTTTAAAGATGTCCAAGCAAAAAGTAATTGGTACAATTTGCGGTGTTATAGCAGAAGAAAATCGAATCGACCACAGAAAATAGAACGTCTTTCAATTCAGTTGCTAGTCGATTAGTCGCTTTCGATCAACAAGCGATTAAGTTGAAGTCTGGTTTACACGGTCGATTAAGTTGAAAGTGACGTCAATTCAACTGAATCGAACGCAAATCGACTAAGTGTAAACGCCCCATTATATAGACAGATGATAGATAGACAAATGTAGATAGACAGATGATAGAATGGAATGATAGTAGCACACTCGGAATCACTTCAATAAGAATAAGAACCAGAACAGGAGCTTTATTTTCAGTAAGTCAGAAATTATATAAAAATGAAGAGTAAAGCCCTGTATTCACTTGTTCAACTTAGTCGGCACAGCTAATCGACTTTCAGCAGTTGCGACTAAATCGAAGAAGCGATTAGGTCGAATCAGATCGAAGAATTGTGTTCAAATTATTTCAACTGAAATTGAATGCTGTTTGTCGACTTGCTCTCCTCTGGTCGATTCGAAATCGACTGGTAATTCTAAAGATGTCCAAGCGGAAAGTAATTGGAACAATTTGTCGTGTTATAGCAGAAGAATTAAGGGACGAAATTAAAATAGCAGTGACAATAGAAAAGAAAAGGAAATAGTGTTGGGGAAGGGAATGGATATTAAGAAGACGGTATAACATAAAATACACGTTCCTACATTATGGAGAAACACTCCGCTGGTTGAAATTGATATGTTACACAGTCGTCTTTCATATGGACTCACTCATCGTAACCGTAGTATAACACTTGTAAACATGAAATACTGCTTACCTACATTTTGCAAAAATGTTCCGCCAGTGGAAATCAATATCCTATTAGTTTTCTTTCATTTATACTCAACACATTTTAACCATAAAATTACCATTGTTATGACGGTCTTTTGAAAACTCCCACTATACAATGTATTATGAAATCATTAAATACCGAAAAATGATACTTTTTTTTTTTTTTTCAAATTGACACAATGTCATAAAATTGCAAAGTTCTTCACTAGGATGATCATTAGTCAGTAGAAACCGTGCAGTCCCAGTTTAGGTACACAGATAGGCGGAGGTAGGAATTGGTTGCTGGGGGGGGGGGGGGCACGGTTAATACAAATCAAAATTGAAGGATCTTATAAGTAGCATTTTTGCTTTTTGTCAAAAAGTTGGGGGGAAATGCCCTCCATAGCTCCACCCATGGGTACACATATTCATTTATTTCAACGGTATTTTACTCTTGCAGAAGGGAGGACTTCTGCAGATTTACTTTAGATGTAGTATTACTGGATGCAGATTTACTTTAGAAACGCTTACCTGTTATCGATACAAATAGAGCTTACTGCCATAAAAACTAACAGTAAGTACAAAAAGCACTAACAAACTTGTGGTAGATAGCCGCTAAAAGCGAGAATGCTACTTAAACCACTCAGGGTAGGAGCAGCAAAACCTTTGCTTACTTGTTAGCATAAAACATTAGATTATTATTAACAGGTCCTGTCATAACACTAATTATGTTACTAATGTAACACTTATTATATTACTTGTATAATGTAGCGTAAAAAGCGATCAGATTGATGAAACCAAGCTACCTTTGGTTGGTATGTTTCTTCCACACCTGCACCCGACATTTTCGAAGCATTTACTTTTTCAACTTCTCTATTATAGGTCGTTCTAATAATTTTATTTTGAAGATCCACAGTTGTGATTTCTAAACTCATTTGATGAATAATTGCTTTCAGTGTTATTTCTCTAGCAGCAATATTCCTGTAATGGGGCGTTTACACTTAGTCGATTTGCGATCGATTCAGTTGAATTGACGTCACTTTCAACTTAATCGACCGTGTAAACGGGACTTCAACTTAATCGCTTGTTGATCGAAGGCGACTAATCGACTGGCAACTGAATTGAAAGACGTTCTATTTTCTGTGGTTGAAATAATTGAACACATCCATCGATCTGATTCGGCCTAGTTGCTTGGATTTAGTGGCAAATGCAGCGAGTCGATTTAGTCGTGCGACTAAATCGACCAAATGTAAACGCCCCATAAAGAGTATTTTCTGTATTCCATAAGCATTTATTTTTCTCATATAATTATAAAAGTAATATCATCTCAGCTGTACCGAAACGGGCCATTTTCAGGACACTTTTCCTTTCCACTGAAAACTTTTATTGGAATCAGATGTTTAACACTAGGCAACCCAGTTGTCTTCGTTGGGTAATCTGATCGAATCGACCACAGAAAATAGAACGTCTTTCAATTCAGTTTCCAGTCGATTAATCGCTTTCAATCAGCACGCGATTCAGTCGAAGTTCTGTTTATACAGTCGACTGAGTCGAAAGTGACGTCAATTCATCTGAATCGACCACAAATCCACTAAGTGTAAACGCCCCATAAGAAAGAAAAACTTACCTTGTGATGGCTTTTTTTTTTTTTTTTTTACTGCTTCTTGCTATTACATAATTTAATAATAGTTTATGTCAAGTTGCTGATCCTGATTATATTTTACCTTCTTGTACCCTACGTTTTGTATGAACTTGGTAAATATCATAAAACGGAGAAGTGCAGTGGGTCAATTGCTGTTTTAAAAACTATTCACAGAAATAGCGTCAAGCTAATCAGAAAACAATTTTCGAGAAGTCGTAAAAATCACACTTAATCGTAAAAGGCACGTGTCGAAATTTTTTACCTGATAATACAGAGCACGCGTAAATAACGTCTTGAATTTCAACGGTTGATTACTTCTTTCTATTCAAACGCAGGAAAATATAGTTTACACATACGAAAAGGAATACTTTTCAATTATTTATTTATTTTTATGTACTACAGAGTGCAAATTACCTTGAGGATGGAGACCTAACTTCCTCAAGCACTTTTTAATCACCCTTCCAAGAAAACCAGCTGAAGCATTCCTTCCAGAAATGCTTCTTTTACCCCTTCCCACATAATGTCTAGTGATAAAAAGTTCTAGTATTTTGTCAAGTTCCAGTGCTTTTTTACCAGGGGTAAAAGTGGATATGAAAAGATAGGGGGACGCAAGACGTCACGCCCCGTGCCCCGCTTTTTTTTTTTTTTTTAATTTAAGGAAGTTGAGGAAAGCCATAGACATTTTCTAGAAGTGGGGAACGACGCTGTGGCTTATCACTGTGATTTACTACATATTTAAACGTAATCGTTATTCTGGAAGCATCGTTTCAGATCAGTAGCGTAGCTAGGATGTGTGTTTGGGGGCAGGGGGCCCAAGTGCTGTTATAGGTACATATAGAAAAATTACAAGCAAAAAATATATAAACATAAAAATATATAAAAAAATTACAAACATCAAAGTACCAAAGTACATTGTCGGACCTCTTTGGATGGGCGCCCCCTCTGGGGCCCCCTTCCCTACGCCACTGTTTCAGATCAAGATTTCTAGTTTTGAGAGGTGAGAAACAAGCTTTAATTTTGTTGAAAACGCACAGGAGTTTCTAAGAGATCCCACAATGTGATCAACAATAACATAAAATACTCCAGTACGTACAATACAAGTTTTTTGTTCTGAAGTTGAGCGTTCTGCGTTAGTGATTGACATGAATCATTAAACGTGGATGATTAGGAACCCATCCAACTTGACAAGACGCTTAATCCAAATGATAAATGGGCCCTTTTTCCCTTCATGATGTGCTTTATAGTCTTTTATATTGAAACGGTTCTTGAATTCAAACAATTCGCTTTTCTAATCACGACCTTGAAATCTAACATGACAGATGGTCATCAGTAAGCAGTTTTTTTCTTTTGTTCTTATTGTCTTTTTCCCTGTAAGCAGAAACCGACCAATTTAACATTTTATTCTTCTTCATTGAATTATTCATTGATTGCTCTTGACTTATCTTTTATTCGATGTTCGCCTGACAACTTTGCTTCATTCAACACTTTATATTTGAGATTCTGTTGAAGGATGTTTACAAATTCGTCTTGTCCTTGAACTTTATCTTCTTAATGGGTGCCTATACTTCTATTGTTTTCATATGTTTTTCCTCCTGCTTAATTTATTCTGTGCAAATTGAGTAAAGACACCACTAAAATGAGAGAGGTGATCAGAAAATAAGGTTACAAAGAAAGTAAGGTTAAAATAAGAGAAGTGATCAGAAAGTAAGGTTAAAATAAGAGAGGTTAAAATAAGTAAGGTTAAAATAAGTAAGGTTCAAAATAAGAGAGGTGATCAGAAAGTAAGGATAAATAAGAGAGGTTAAAAGAAGTAAGGTTAAAATAAGTAAGGTTAAAATAAGAGAGGTGATCAGTAAGGTTAAAATAAGAGGTTAAAATAAGTAAGGTTACAAGGAAAGAGAGGTGATTAGAAAGTAAGGTTAAAATAAGAGAGGTGATCGGAAAGTAAGGTTAAAATAAGTAAGGTTAAAATAAGAGAGGTTCAAATAAGTAAGGTTAAAATAAGAGAGGTGATCAGTAAGGTTAAAATAAGAGAGGTGATCAGTAAGGTTAAAATAAGAGAGGTTAAAATAAGTAAGGTTAAAATAAGTAAGGTTAAAACAAGAGTGGTTAAAGTAAGAGAGGTTATCAGTAAGGTTAAAATAAGTAAGGTTAAAATAAGAGGTGATCAGTAAGGTTAAAATAAGTAAGGTTAAAATAAGAGAGGTTAAAAGAAGTAAGGTTAAAATAAGAGAGGTGATCAGTAAGGTTAAAATAAGAGGTTAAAATAAGTAAGGTTACAAAGTAAGAGAGGTGATTA
Source organism: Thermobia domestica (assembly GCF_964235325.1). Classification (NCBI taxonomy): domain Eukaryota; kingdom Metazoa; phylum Arthropoda; class Insecta; order Zygentoma; family Lepismatidae; genus Thermobia; species Thermobia domestica. The sequence continues at coordinate 194,189,247 of NC_137466.1, read as the reverse complement.
GAAAGTAAGGTTAAAATAAGAGAGGTGATCGGAAAGTAAGGTTAAAATAAGTAAGGTTAAAATAAGAGAGGTTCAAATAAGTAAGGTTAAAATAAGAGAGGTGATCAGTAAGGTTAAAATAAGAGAGGTGATCAGTAAGGTTAAAATAAGAGAGGTGATCAGTAAGGTTAAAATAAGAGTGGTTAAAATAAGAGAGGTTATCAGTAAGGTTAAAATAAGAGAGGTTAAAATAAGTAAGGTTAAAATAAGAGGTGATCAGTAAGGTTAAAATAAGTAAGGTTAAAATGAGAGAGGTTAAAATAAGTAAGGTTAAAATAAGAGAGGTGATCAGTAAGGTTAAAATAAGAGGTTAAAATAAGTAAGGTTACAAAGTAAAAGAGGTGATCAGAAAGTAAGGTTAGAATAAGAGAGGTTAAAATAAGTAAGGTTAAAATAAGAGAGGTTATCAGTAAGGTTAAAATAAGAGAGGTGATCAGTAAGGTTAAAATAAGAGGTTAAAATAAGTAAGATTACAAAGTAAAAGAGGTGATCAGAAAGTAAGGTTAGAATAAGAGAGGTTCAAATAAGTAAGGTTAAAATAAGAGAGGTGATCAGTAAGGTTAAAATAAGAGAGGTGATCAGTAAGGTTAAAATAAGAGAGGTGATCAGTAAGGTTAAAATAAGAGAGGTGATCAGTAAGGTTAAAATAAGTAAGGTTAAAATAAGAGTGGTTAAAATAAGAGAGGTTATCAGTAAGGTTAAAATAAGAGAGGTTAAAATAAGTAAGGTTAAAATAAGAGGTGATCAGTAAGGTTAAAATAAGTAAGGTTAAAATAAGTAAGGTTAAAATAAGAGAGGTGATCAGTAAGGTTAAAATAAGAGGTTAAAATAAGTAAGGTTACAAAGTAAAAGAGGTGATCAGAAAGTAAGGTTAGAATAAGAGAGGTTAAAATAAGTAAGGTTAAAATAAGAGAAGTTATCAGTAAGGTTAAAATAAGAGAAGTGATGAGTAAGGTTAAATAAGTAAGGTTCAAATAAGTAAAGTTAAAATAAGAGAGGTGATCAGTAAGGTTAAAGTAAGAGGTTAAAATAAGTAAGGTTACAAAGTAAGAGAGGTGATCAGAAAGTAAGGTTAAAATAAGAGAAGTGGTCAGAAAGTGAGGTTAAAATAAGAGAGGTGATCAGAAAGTAAGGTTACAAAGAAAGTAAGGTCACCTCTAAAATGAGAGAGGTGAAACTTGTATACATTATTTCATACAACCAATACAGCCAACAGATAGTCTCCATATCGGTACATACATTATTTTTCGAGATAGTCTCCATATTAGTTGAGGATTTGTCGCATCGTGGGATAAGATTAAACATTCCCTCCTGGTAAAAATCCTGTTGTTGCGTGTTCCGTCACGTTGTTACGAGTGTTTCACTTCCTTGTCTGAAGCGAAGCAACGGTCTCCTACGTGCTCTTTCAAGTGAGGGAACAGGGGAAGATAGTTTGGAGCGAGCACCGGGCTATAAGGAGGATTGCTGATGATGTTCCAGCCACTGATTACCCTCATGAACCACTTCCTATATAAGTAATGGACATTATTTTTTCCCACAATGCAACGAAAGTGATTCTGCGACACTACCGGCTAGAGTTGTAACTAACTGCATCGTCTGCTACTCGCATTAGCTAAGTGTATCATTGGCTAATTCTATCAGACTCAGGCGCTCTGAATGATTTGATTCGTTCTTGCTTTTAGTAGTCCGTAGTAACCAACTTCCTTGAGTGGTGGCGCCACAGTCTCCGCAGTTTCAGCAGAAAGAGCAACTGAGACCTCTTATGTTATATAATTACTCTATGGTTTCAGCGATACTGTTCTAACAGCTTGGTGATTTTCTGGGCTTTATGCGGGCGCACGTTGTCGTGAAGAAAGATTATTCCCTCTGTGAGAATTCCTGACTGTTTCCTTCTGATTGCTTCGCGCAATGGTGTCAAGGTCTCACAATATCGGTCAACAATAACTGTGCGCTCTCTTTCCAAAACTCCACGAGTATGACCCCGGCGCTGTCCAAAAACACTGTAGTCATCACCTCCTCTTAAATTTCTTTATCTTTGGAGAGAAGGAGTATTACGACATTTCGGAGCCTGCTGAAATTAATTTGTAATAATGAAATCTTGTTATATGAGAACAATAGAAAGAAATACAAAAGTTTTATTAAACGCCTACAGAGAAATGGGTTGAGAATTAAAAGCAGAGAAAATTAAATATATAGAAAATCGTCGGGATCGTAATACTGCAAATTATGGATATGTTAAAATGTCAAATAATACTTTCAACAAAATGGATACTTTCAAATATCTAAAAACAGCGTTTCCCAACCTTTTTCAACTTGCGGCACACTATGGGTATAATTTAATTCTCGTGGCACAGTCATAGATATTATTATTTGTAAATATACATAATACTGTGGTATTTTTCTGTGATTACTGATCTCCTTCTCACAGACAAGAAAGCTCAATCACTGGTTCTTCCCCGTGGTAAATCATTATGCTTATTTTTCATTCTCATTTAAAAATAGAAAACAATTGCAATTAAATATTGGACTCTGGTTTTTAAAACTAAGCTTTCTTTTTCGAAAACTGTATCCAACCTTTCACTAACAGGGTAAGAAGAAAGATCACTAAATAACGAACGAACAAACAAATCTCTTTTAGTTGTAAAACACAAATGTAGGTAATTTGTATGCATGTTTGCTTTGTCGAAAGGATTGAGTGATATTTTAAAATTTCAAGTTACGAAATAGTCTGCAGCAATAAAGAAGCAATAATAGTCATAACAATGATAACAAATACTTTTTTCAACATTAAAAATGTACAGAAAAGTAACACGGTATGAAACTTAAAGTTGTAGATTCATAGTAGAGGTTCATAATAATGTGAAATGCAAATATACATTTTTCCTTTGTCTTGCAATTAGATTGCAATAGAATTAATAATTTGTTTCAATTTCCTCGCGGCACTCCAGCGGCCCATCCACGGCACACCAGTATGCCGCGGCATATCGGTTAGGGAACGCTGATCTAGAATATATATTAACAGATCAAAACCATACCTGGTGCTCGTCGTAAATTCAGTTTACTAATTTATATTGGACTAGATGAACCTGCGCTCTCTACATAGCGCATCATTCAAATATGAGCATGAATCTTCTTGTAATTTGTCACAACATCTGTACATGTCCCTTTACAGAAACAAGTGAAGAACGTGAAGCGAAAAAATCGGCAAGAGATATCGTAAAGGGATTTTTTTTTTCAATATCTCGTACCGTTTGGATTTGAGCCTACTTCCTGTTGGAGTTTTCAATTCATGTATGACCAGTGTTTTCTTTCTTCTTGCATGCAGTATGTAATAAGCAAATACATTACACACACAATTAATTATAATGCAAGTGATATATGGTGTTCATTGGGCAAAACAATCAAAAAATATTTATCTTAAACTGGAGAAATGGTTATCCTTCGTTTTTCATTATAATTTGGCCATGAAACAAACGCCTGAGAGATATACAACCCCTGTATACAAAAATGTGGTGTTGGAATGTATAACTCGTACGATATTATGCTTTACTTTTTTTTAAAAAAAAATCAACAATTCTAGTATACCCCTAAAAATGTGTAATAAAGAAATAACGGGCATGTTTTTCAAAAATATTCAATTAGAACTGGACAATCTACACAAAATTTGGAATCGCCCTAGAAAAACGGCACATTTGTAGCACTTGTGTTTCTCGAGGTCTCATTGCGAAAGGATTGGAGACAAATATATAAACGTTTCTTGACCACAAACATATAAACCTAGCATTTTAATATATAGATGCTTCATCTTTTTTTCAGATTTGCACCGGGCGAAGTTGAAAAGCAAGAATAAGTAAAATATTGCTATGAAAATAGGTTTCTTTGAAGAAGAAGGAGGAGGAGGAGGGGAAATTGGGCCTTGATGTCTTAGTGACAAAGCGCTCATCATCGACGAGCAGAGTTTCTGGTTCAATCCCAGCTCTCGGCGACTGCGCTTTGTGGTTGACAAACAATGTATACGTGGGTTTTTCTCAGACCTCTCCCGCTTTCTCCCACTTCCGTCTTTAAATCATTAACATTCATCTCATAACCATCGCCTCCCTTAGCTTCGGTGCATGATCGTGGGACGTTAAATTAAAAAGCTTTTTTTCATATTTTGATCTATTTTTGAGAAATTTAAAACTTTTGAAAATTTGATTTACTTTAAAGTTACGCAGAAACGGATCAATAAAAGTAAAATAATAATAATAATAATAATAATAATAATAATAATAATAATAATAATAATAATAATAATAATAATAATAATAATAATAATAATAATAATAATAATAGTATAATAGCTAAATCCATAAAAAGATGTGTTACCTCTTCATCTCTGGCTTATCCATTACAAGTCAGTTTTTAGTCTGTGCTTAGACATTTCGTTAGGTTACGTTGTCTACTACAAACTCTAATTGAAGGAAATTTAACGATTTTTTCCTATACAAAACATCTATGCCATAGACGCAAACCGAACCAACAATTGCATATCTTCTGTCGTAGATCACTCGTCTGTACCGGTTAACTAAAAATATTAGTGTTCTCGATTTTGTCACGGGAAACCCAAATTCGATTTCCCGTGGAAACTCTCATTTTTTGAACTCTATATATAAACCTCTAACTTTGTACCATTTAACGGCAATATTGGAATATTGTCGTTACACTTAAAATATAAAGAAGCAAACAAATCATCCATGCATCCGCTTTTAAAGGAAGGAAACATCTTTCAAAATAACTTCAATCACCACTAAATCTATATTTATATTATATAAAATACACAATAAAATGACCCTGTAAGAACTTCAATAAATTTACTTTGTTTCACAGTTTGCAATATCCCAGTGACAAATAATCTTGTAGTGTGCATAGATTTTCATCAACCTCCCAAATTCATATCATTTGAAGACATTTGAAGACCCAGGCGATTTTTGTTTAAGAGGCATGTCTAGAAAATAAGTGTACTAGATTTTTGTAGGTTTCAAAAATAAAATATTTAAAACAAAACTTTTACATGGTTACATCCAAGGATCTTACAAAATAGAGGATCTGCCCTTACAAGAGAATCTTGAAGCCACACGTCACAGTTTCACCAGCCCTACTCTGCCCACTCCGCCCAATAGGATCGCAATGTTTTGAGCCAACAATCATGGCGGAAACGAAAGTAGCCAACCAGACGATGGCGGAAACGAGAGTAGCCAATCAGACGTGCCGATGTTCGGTTGTTTTTTTGGCTTCATTGATTTAATAGGATGAAGATACGCGTACATATGGGCAGATCCTCTATTTTGTAACATCCTTGATTACATCAGTATGCATGTGAACTATTTTTCCACGCATTTGTAACCCCTCTCAATGCATTTAGTGAGACGAAGGATCAATATTTTTATGCCTTGCTCAAAGACGTCTGCCGCCACCTCTTTTGCGCAGTTCTTCACATTCACCTTCAGTTCCTCGTCAGTTGACAATTTTTCCCACCCATGTGCATCTTCAGAGTAGTGAACAGACGATAGTCTCAAGGCACAAGATCAGGAGAGTGCGCATATCAGTCAAAATTGACGGTCTTCCTTTCCTTTGCTCATCGTGTATATCAGTACGACCTTTTTTAAATTCACGATACCATTGAAACACACCCGTGCGATTCCATACTTCCTCCACCATGAACTGATTTTATCTAATTGAAAGCTACAGACGAAGATTTTCCCTTCACAACGAGATAACGGATAACGCTGCGAATCTCGTACTTGGCGCCAGATTTTATCAAGATCTTTTACTGAAGACGTTACTGAGGCCACTTGAACTCGCTGGAAAGAGTAGAAGCTAAGCTACACGGCAATATGACCAACATAGTAATAACAAATTCCCTGTGCTCGCGACGGACCTAGTACCCTTATTTTGTGGACTTGCCTCGTATATATCATACTATGGTTATTGTTTATTAAAGAGCGAATTATAGAATGAGCTCCTTCTGGTGTTTGGCATTCATGTTTGTGTGATACGAAATTCGGAAGTGCGAAAATGTTGTAGATCCACCGTTGATCTATTACTATTGCATTGTATCCTAAAGCCTGTGACAAACATCTTGGCATTTCAGCTAAACGAATAAAACACAAGCTCTGGCGCGACGTTGCCAAGTGGTAAAGGGGTGTGGCTATGGCTAAGCAGACAGACTACAGCGCGATCAGGTGGCAGGGGATAGACGTGGATGTGTACAAAATAAACGTGGCAATACCTGTCATTTGCTAGCAACATTTAAAGGGAACTTGGAGCGCCGCCTTCAAATACCAGGATGTTTATCACACCGTTTAATAGTATGTGCTTTTACATAGGAATTTCGGCCATTTTCCATTGTTTCTATTTTTGACTTTGTAACGGCATTTAAATGTATTGTTTCTATCGTTACGGTTCCAATGAGAGTTGGTCAGTTATCAACGATTCTGTGAATGATCTACAATTCAAGATACGATACTTTTCTTCGATAGTGGCACGTTTCCCTTTTTATTTTTCATATTTTTGTGTTGAAAGAGGACTTGAAACCCAGAAACCCCTGTTTGTGTACGCCACTGTTCATTTCATTGTGTCAAGCCGAGGGAAATGCATTATACTGTCTCTTAAAAACTGTAACGAAATTCCTTCTAGCTATCACGGTGCCAACAACGAACACAGTAGCGCTCTTCTATTTCTTCAAACTCATTTTGAGTTCTTTAACCGTTTGCTCTATTCATTTACACACAGTTATCTTTTTAAAATTGAATGCAACAATATTACGTCAGACTAAAGTAGATCTGGGCACACCTTAGCTGGAGATACATCTGATCAATACTTACATAATTTCCACTACCGAGCTTGAAATGTTTGGATCTATATTATATTTTCTGTGCAGAATGTTCAGAAAATTATATCTTCTAATCTAGGAGGGAAAATGTAAACTCATCAAAAGAGGTAATTGAACACAAAGAACAGCACAAAACTTAAATAAAGGAAGCAACTGTTTTCTCTTTATTAATATTATTAGTCAATTAAATACAAAGAATTCTGTTAACGATATTATTTTAAAGATTTTATAACAGGAAATAACTTGATTTTATCACGAACATGTCATTTCCACTGGAGGAGATAAATTGTTGCAGTTCGTTGTTGACGAGAAATAATTAGAATCAATGCACTGTCCCTTGTGTAAAAATCGCAATCCTGTAATATAAACAAATAAATAAAAATAAGACACTCTATCCACAACTTAAATTGCAGTGACATAACGTGAGCGTTCACTACTTAGAACCATATAGGTAATATTAGGGCCAGCCTACGAAATATGCGTAAACATTTTAAAAAAATCGATCTTCCCGCTACAGAATTATACTTGAACATTTAAATTAAAATTCATTATAATTTTAATGTAAATTTATTAAAATCTATATGGAACCTGTGAGAATGTGTACTCTTTGAAACTAGAAAACAATCAGAATCAACACATCTACGTATGTTGAAGTCATACGTGACATGCACACAATGAAGTCAATTAATTACGTTATTATAACACTGTCAGCACTTAAAGGACTTCCATAATTTAGCTCCAATGATTATTGTCAGATCCTCACGGAATTTATGTGCGAACACGGAAAATTACACTCTTTCAAACAAAACAAGGAAAATTAAAAGCGGTACATGTATATCAAAGTTATGCATAAATTAACTACAACATATATCATTGTATCAAGCCAAGAAAATAGATCTTGCAAATCATTTTGGTACGGAAATATTCACATTCTCGATAACTATTGAATAAACTGAGAAAACTAAAAAAAACACCAACATTTTTACATGATCAACAACCTGAAGACTGAATAGAAGTTCGTATCGCTGCAGCACACAGTAAATGCGTGGTGCATTATATATATATATATATATATATATATATATATATATATATATATATATATATATATATATATATATATATATATATATATATATATATATATATATATATATATATATAAAGTTTTGATTAAAATAGCCCATTTGATTGAAATTACCCCGATCTTCCCTATTAAAGGACGAGAAAGGATTTTTGTGTAGTCTCCAACCCAACTCAAATATTTTCTCAGTGAGCAAAAGCGAATACAGAACTATAATTAGTGTTGATCACGACACGAGACTGGAAATAAGTTTTTTCGTCCCGTCTCAACTGTCGAAGAATCTTTTCTCGTCTCGTTTTATGAAATTATGTACAAAATTTATGCCCTTTTATTCTCCTTACTTTCATCTAGATATTACCAGAATTCTTCCGCGTTACAAAAAATCAAATGAAATCTTTGAGTTTAACGTCCCACAGTAATGTCGTGTGGGCCAGAGGAGACGGTGATGATGAGAAATTAACAAAATGGTAAAATGAATAAAGTGTGAGGAAACGGAAGACCCGGGAAAAGCAACGTGCACGGTGTTTGTCCACCACAAAGCCCCCTTGGCGCGAGCTGGGATCGAACCAGGGACCCCACGCACCAGAGGGGGAACGCTCTACCACTGAGATCCGCGGCCACCATGAGAGATTCACGAAGGGTTTGATATAACAACAATTAAATCATATTTATTATTGGAGTATATTGTCTAATGCCTTGTGTATCTTTAAACGCTAATAAATACTATTCATTGTGTTCGCATAATCCCTTTTTGCAATTTATAGTTTATATTCTAGAATCATGTAACACTAAAATTATGCCTGAGATCAAAAATTTGGTTGAACTAATATTACAGACGAGACTCGTGAAGTTTCTTGTCCCGTCTCAAAAAAACGAGACGAGAATTGTTATGTTCCACATTTCATCTCCAACTTAAGGGTCTTCACTGCAGCGAAATTAAACTACCGCTAATTTGAGAGTTTTTCTGTAATATCTTCAAAACAAATAAAAATATTCGAAAAGCAGAAACGTAGTGAACTAGACAATACGATTTTGCATATGATAACTTTACCACAATTCACCTATCTGCTTTTGGTATGCCGCTATTTACAGTACCCGCAAAAAAATGTTATATCTATCTATAGTTGCAAATCAAAAGCAGGTAGATGAGTTGTGATAACGGTATCACATGCAAAATCATATTGTCTAGTTCACTACATTTCTGCTTTTTGAATATTTTTATTTGTTTTGAAGATATTATAGAAAAACTTTAAAATTAGCGGTAGTTTAATTTCGCTGTAGTGAAGACCCTTAAAAACATATTGTCTAATTTTTCGTATCGGGGCTGCGGTGGCTCTGTGGTAGAGCGTTCACCTCTGGTGCTTGGGGTCCCGGGTTCGATCCCAGCCCCCACCAAGTGAACCTTGTGGTGGACAAACACCGTGTGCGTGGGTTTTCTCGGGGTTCTCCCGTTTCCTCCCACTTTCTTCATTCCACCATTTCATTCATTGCTCATCATCACCGTCTCCTTTAGCCTAACCGGCATAATCGTGGGACGTAAAACTCAAAGATTTCATTTCATTTTCATTTTTCGTATCGTCAGCAACACTAACCATGATATGAACAGTACAGATACGTGTGGCTTGTGTCAAAACTTCATTTGAGGAATAATATCAAAATACTTCTCTGAGATATATCATTGTTTTATGGATAACTAATTAACATGTTAAACATTGTGTCTGTACTGTAATATTTTGTAAAAAAAAAAAAAATTCTCTTATTCTTAAATAAATAAATAAGTCTTTTCTCATAATTAAATAACGTGTTATTACCTTCACATTTAGTTCGGTTTTTACAAGTTTTTATTATTTTCTTAATTAGTTACGTGTGAGTTGAAATAATTGAATCTTCTAGTTTCGTTAACGTCACGACGACGTCAAATACCTACGTCATCGTGACGTAGGAAACAGGAGAAAGAAAAGTAGAATACAATTCACTTAAAAAGCTTTTGTTAATATTATTTATTTGAGTTTAATTTAGCAAATTTCAATAAATCAATTAGTTTTTCTTGCTTCAAAAAAAAAAAAGTATTTCCACTGCGTTTCAATCATTTTTATTTGCAAAAACTAAATTAACTTGTCAGATTTAAATGAAAATGTAGAATTATTTTCTTTAATCCCATATGTTTTACTTGGGCGTTGCCCTGTTTCTGTTTTTATAAACGTTAACTCCCTCTAGAGAAAAAAGAGGAAGCTATTTTGGTGTAGGATTACAAACTGTTAGAAACATGCTAACGTAGTAAAAACGTAAGTTCGAAAACGCAAAAATAAAAATTTATTATATTTTTCATAAATATATTCAGTCACTTTGATATCAATTAACTATATAAGTATTGCAATAAGTTCTCAGCGTTTTTGACAATCTAATATCTATGTAGCAGTTATTTATATCACTCAAACAAGTAATGAAATACGAGGGTAAGTCAAGAAATTATCTGCAATGTAGCTACAGCTTTTTTTACATTGTTCATACAGATTTCTGTCCTTGTTTACTTTATTGTTGTGCTGTTGTAGTCATGTTATGAAAGTTAGATCCTAATTCCTCCATTTGTTTTCTTAGATTATGGCCACTCGCATTTTTGCCGATCCCAAACGTTTCAGCATTCTTGCCAATGTGATGTCGAGAACAGAACCCAAACAACCCCTGCGGGGCTTCTAACCCGCTCCTACTACTACTACAACTACTACTACATTAGCTGTGGATCTATATAGTACAAGGGTAAACTTACTACTACTACTACTACTACTACATTTGCTGTGGATCTATATAGTACAAGGGCAAACTTATTTTAATGAAAGAAGTTTAATGAAAATTTTAAAAAATAATCGTTAAATCACTTTTTGAATATTATTTTGATCTTATTTTAAAGGAAAGAAGTGTTATAAAAAATTTTAAAAATAGTAAAGAAAAAAGTCTCCGTAGGCAGGATTTGAACCCACGCCAATACTGTAACAATTTTTCTTTACTAGCATGTTGCGCTAGCTCACTCGGCTACCAAAGCCGACAACATTTGCCCTTTACTTTGTGCTATATGTAGATCATGACTCGTGATAGGGTATCTGCATCGGCCAATCAGATCAGAGGATATCTGAAACGTTTGGGATCCGCAAATATGCTGGCCGCTCCATTATAAGTTTGCACCAAAGAGGAGCAATGATCCGGTTTTTTGTGATCGGAAAGTGTATCAGGGGACGCAATCCATCAAAGACTTTCGGTACAATACGGGGACAGTGTCTTGCCACAACGTAGTGCCTACGAATGGATTGAAAAATTCAAAAGAAATGTCGGACAAGTGTTACGCACGAGGAAGGAGCTATACATGGTCGTCCGTATCCTTCCTCGTGCGTAACACTTGTCCGATCATTTTTTGAATTTTTCATGGATTTCATGAAATGGATTGCGACCCTCTAATACAAGTACACCTTCCGACCACAGAAACTGGGTCACTGCTCCTTGTTCCTCTTTGGTACAAACTTCTAATAGAGCGGTCTATCTGCAAGAAAAGCAGACAAATAGAAGAATTAGGATCAAATTTTCATATCATGACCACAACAGCATAATAACAAAAGAAACGAGAACAGGCGACAGTGCGAACAATGTAAGAGAAGTTATAGTTACATTATGGATCATTTTTGACTCACCCTCGTACATTGGCTGTGATTCCTTGTGGGAGGTAAGTTCTCACTTGTCCATAAGATCAAAATGATAATGAAATCAATTGGGTTCTAGTTCAGTTCTAGTTAATAATATTTGCACAATTTGGAAACGATTACTGAATTTAAACATACTCAGGGGAATTCCAGTAGGTTAAATTTTCTTGATAGTTCTTCATTATAGCCATGAAGAAATAAAGTGATTCAATATCTATAAATTTATATATATTACAGGGTGTTAATGAACTATACCGACAAACTGTAAGAGCTGATTCCTCACATCAAAATAAGACAAAAAGTCTATATGGACCTATGGCGAAAACTGCATAGTTTCAGAGCTATGGCTGTCCAAAATCGCGAAAAAAATACAAATTTCAATAGGCCATATTTCGAATTCCAGATACTGTGGAGGGTGGTCCTTATCAGCGTAAAGGGAGCCACGCACACACAATTCAAAACTGCATATTTTGTCAATTTTCAATAGCTGTACAGGATATTCTCTACAGGGTGTAATTCTCGGATATGTTCTCAATAGAGTTTACAGATATACCATGATTTGAAAGAGGGTCAAAATTAGGCAGGAGGTAAGCCTTAATAACAATCGACGTCCAATAGTTCGCAGGGAAGTTGGAAGTGTTAGAAACCGGGAGCTCCATGTTTTTCTGTGTTCGGAATAAGGTGTGATGCGATGTATTTCTTCAGGGTATATTTCACATTTTCTTCATTTATAAGCGCGAAAGAAAACATCGCAGCATGCATTTTCCCGAGTACGCGAGACCGTGCTGCTGACGATCCTTAACACTTCCGACATCGCGCCAAAGGATTCCGTGTTCACTGCTATCAAGGCTTATCGTTTGCCTACTTTAGACCAATCATAAAGTCAGAGAATATCTCAAAATTCGGTTGATGGCATGTCTGGAATGTCACCCTGCCTGTAATACTATGTACACCCATTGAACATTAATGAAATATGCATTTTTGGATTGCGTATGCGTGACTTCCTTTACGCTGATAAGGACCACCATCCACAGTTTATCGAATTCGAAATAGGGCCACTTGAAATTTGGCTTCTTCGCGATTTGGGACAGCCCTACCTCTGAAACTATGCACTTTTGCCCACAGGTCCATATTAACTTTTTTCCTATTTTGATGTAAGGAATCAGCTCTTACAGTTTGTCGGGATAGTTCATTAACACCCTGTATATATATATATATATATATATATATATATATATATATATATATATATATATATATATATATATATATATATATATATATATATATATATATATATATATGAAATATTAACTTTCACGTTTCCGTATCCTCTATATTTGACATTTCTACTTTATAATAAATCAATTTTTTTTTTTTTAAATGTCGTTGATTAACAGACACGCCTAATTTTCTAGTGTTGTTATTCTCCGAAAGGAAAAAAAATACACTACACATTCTATAGATGTATTGTAGCTTTCCACGTTTCAATATTCAAGGTAAGAAACGGAGGGAAAATAAGTTGTATTTTCGCACGACTTCAAGAATAAAAGGAAATGTTTGTATTTCATAGAGATTTTATTTCTTGTTCCCTCATAAATTCTGCTCTATAAATGAAAAAGAACGGGACGACTAATAACTTGTTCAGCTGCGATGACCAACTCCTTCCTTCCTCCCCCTTTCCAAAGCTAAAGTAAATTCAACTGTGATTGGATGTCATTCTTGTGCAAGATATGTTCTTTAGTAACAATGTCCCAGTGTGGACCACTCAAATTTTGATTGTGCCCTTGGACAAAATCGTCTGGATTATCTTTTGTTGAGCTGCTCGCACGGAGTGTTTCTAGCTGCATGTTTCTGCTGAAACAGGAACGGCACCAGAAATTTTGAAAGTAGTTAACTGGTGTTGAATATATTTTTTTATAACAGGGTGGACACAGGGTGACTTACAGGGTGGCCACAGAGTCCCGCTACCCTTGATATATGCTAATGTAAGTTTTCCCGTTACCCCTTTTATAAATGTTAATGTCTGGTTTTTCATTGTTTCAGATTGTGTGTACGAAGGCTTATACTTCCGGTTACAGTATTGAAGAACGTGTTATTGTAAGTTGTTGGGTACACGGGAAAAACCAGATGGGTAAGATACTGGCAATATTGCGTACAGACTTTCGGACAAGATTTCAACGAGACCCTCCCTCGAAACACTTCTACGATGGGAAAAGAAACTATTCGCCACAGAAATGTGAAAGATAAGGAAATAAGTAGCAGACCGCCCACATGAGCAGAAACATCTCTCTTGGAGGAGCACGGAAACAGACATGTTGATTTCAGCATGATAGGGCACCTGCTCATTATGCCCTCGACGTACGCGAATATCTTATGGAAGTCTTTTCTGGGCGTTGGATTTGTCGTAGTAGTCCGGATCTGCGTGCACCACTTGCCTGACCACCACGAAGCCCAGATCTCACCACCTAACATAATGCGCTCTGGAAGTTCATAAGGAGCACCGTTGCACAAAACCGTTACGAAACCACTGCCGAACTGACAGAAGCTGTAAAACAAGCTTTCACTCAAGTTACACCTGCAATGCTCCACAAAATGTCGCACAGAACCTGGCGGCGAATTATCCTTTGTCATAAAAATGACGGTCGACAGACTTATCTTTTGGACATTTTATGTTTCCTATCTCAATAAAACTTCTCGAAAGTATTGTTGTTCATGTCATTCAGTTCTTTACGTGTAGTTATTTATGTACGTTTAGTGGTTTCTGTTACTAATTTTCAGGGATAATGGGACTTTGTGGCCACCCTGTATATCTTTCGTTCTACAGCTTGGTAAAAACCTCTGTAAAATTCAGTTTGAAGTCTTTAACTTTTAACTTTTAAATATATATCTCTGGCCAGTTTGGAAAGGGTTATGTTCATTTTACTGCTAAGGATGACAAGGCAATCACAAAAACTGTCTCGAATAATTCTTATATTGTTTTTTCCATTATGTTAGACCTTCGACATCAGAAGGTTTATATTTCTTCATTCTTGTATAGTACAAAGTAAGTTCTGTTGGATTGCATAAAACTATCTACTGAAACACTTGGTGAGATATTATGTAGTTTGCACGCCCGTAGGCAGCCCGAAAATGTACGGGGGCCGGTGAAAGTTAGAGGGGGCCGATCCAAAAATATTATAGTTCATCGCCATATTATGCCATGTAGGTTCATTTGCAAACATACTGTGAAAATTTTAGAGGGGGCTAGTAAAAATTTGAGGGCATCCCTCCTAGACCCCCTGGATACAGGCCTGGTAGTTTGTACTAACAATATATTAAGACAGTGGTTCTCAACCGATGTGTCACGACACACTGGTATGTCACGCAGTCCCCTAATATGTGTCGGTAAATTTTAGAATTTAAAAATCATGAAAACATTTAATAACAATTAGTTAAAAACGAGACAGATTGTACAGTACCAGTCAACACCTTCAGCGGTAGCAATAATGCTCAGTGCTATATGGACTCATTATAAAAACTAATTGGTGTCACTATTATAAAGGGTATTATACAGGGTGGCCCAAAAGTAGATATACAGTGCTGCATTGATCAAGTTTGATATTTTAATTTATATATATATTATATGAGATCCAGTTTAAAGAGATGGATCGATAGTCGAGGTGAAACTTACTTCGGGACGATGAACCCTATCGAAAAGCTATTTCTTTTTCCTATCCTTTTTACTCTATGAATATCAATATCGAAATCTAAAGTAGTAATAAATTTTTACCTCTTCCAATTGCAAGAGAGGAATTGTGTCAGCCAAAGAACAAATTCTCTCATTACACACACATACACACACACACACACACACACACACACATATATATATATATATATATATATATATATATATATATATATATATATATATATATATATATATACAGGGTGTTTCAAAACAACATCGACAACGTTTAGGAGGTGATTCCTGACACCAAGATAAGAGAAAAAGTATAGACCAAATGGGTGCACACATGCTTCCTTTCGCAGTTATATGCTGCCGAAAACATGAAAAAAAGATGAACTTTAAAGATCCGTAGCTCCAAAACTATGGGACCTACCGTAGTCGGGTCAAAACTTCACTTAGGAACTAGTATGTGCCCTATACAAATATCAATGTTTCAGAATTCTGCGGTACTCACGCAACAATTTTTATAGAGAGAGTTTGGCTACGGACATATAATTTTAGGTATTCACCAACTATCCTCTATAAAAACTATTGCGAAAATACCGCAGCGTCCTGAAACATGTATTTTTGGATAGCGCAAATATTAGTTCTTAAGTGAAGTCTTGACTTGACTACGGTAGATTCCATAGTATTGATGATATGGACCTTTATAGTTCATTTTTTCATCTTTTCGGCAGCGTGTAACTCCAAAATGACGGATTTCTGCACCCAGGTTGGTATATATTTTTTGGTCTTATCTTGGTGTCAGGAATCACCTCCCAAACGTTGTCGGTGTTGTTTTGAAACACTTTATATATATATATATATATAGGGTGTTGTAAAAATTCCCCCCACGGACAACAGAGCGCTATTCTACAGGGTAAAATGAAGTGAAAACGTTATATCAAACTATATCCTCCGGGGCTATATGGAATCAAAAATTTCACTCTATATGGCAATCTAGATTAGCTTAGAACCATTGACATTGCTATATTAAACAGTTACATCGATTATTACGTTAATAGGTGGTACTAGTGTTGACGTCTATCGTGCATTTTCACCACTTCCAATTAAGATAGAGTTAAAAAGGTAGAGTTGTAACTTATTCTTGGGTCACCGAAGACATTTGTCACTCTCTCGCCGAAGCCAGGGCCGGATTTAGCATTTTGGCGCCCCTAGGTCCAATAATTGTTTCCGCCCTTTAGTCTGGTTAAAGCTACTTTTCTAAAAACGTTTATTAAATAATTATATCAGGCCTATATGTTAATCGCTTAAACACCACTCCATGATGCAATTTTATCATTGCAAGTTTTTTGAGGAATTTACTTGGTTCTGGGCTTAACAAAATACCGTTAATGTATTAACAAAAGATTGGCGAATAACTTTGGTTTTGTTCAATTTAGCCATTTGGCCAAATAAATAAAAAAACTGTAGTAAAAAAATAAGTAAATAAGAAAAAAAAGCCAGTTCTCCCGTGTTTGAGATCAATGTTGTAACGAAGTTGAAGCATAATGTTGAAAAATAGTTTTACTTTACCAACAATTATTTATTCCAATGAACTTCAAAATCAGAATGCTTTATTAGCCTGATTTTTATAATCAATTCAAAAAATGTTAAGTTATGGCTATTTATTTTTATTTATAGATATTTTTTAATTTTTTTCTCTCGGCCGTGCGCCCCCTGGGAGCTTGCGCCCATAGGCCCGGGCCTACCGGGCCTATTGGGAAATCCGGCCCTGGCCGAAGTCATTTGTTAGCATGTCTGCTCTACGGAAATCAATATTGAAACCAGAATTGTAGATTTTTACCATTTCCGGTTTTAGTAGAGGGATAAGAATGCGCAGACTAAATCTAGTCCTGGACGCTGAATCGATCCCATAAAACAACTTTTCGTTATCTCTCACCGGTTTTGCTCTGATATCGCGTCGATAGACAGACAGACGGACACTATTTTTATTACTAAGTATTCTACCTGTTGGCATATCCTCGGACTAACGAGATTTCTTAAAGCTTGGGCCTGGAAATGTTTCTTTCACATTTCTCGATCTTCAGGCTCCTTTTTTAACTAACAATATTTTCTTATATTTTTCAAATCATTGATCAGTTGTATTTTTCTTCTTCCTATTCCTCGCTTTTCTTCCATCTTTCCTTCTATGACGGTATGAAGAAGACAATTTCTGCGCAAGATATATCCAATCTAATTGGACTTCCTACGAACGATGATGGCTAAAAGCGTCTTGTTCTCCCCTATCCGGTTTTTAAAAAAAATCTTCTTTTGTTACTGTCTGTCCATTTTATCTTCTCCATCTTCCTCCAACACCACATTTCGAAACTCTCAAAATATTTTTCTCCAACTTTCGTAATGTCCAAGCCTCTGAACCATACAGTCCAATGCTCCATACAGTCCAAGTCTCTGAACCATATAGTCCAATGTTCCATACAATCCAAGTCTCTGAACCATACAGTCCAATGCTCCATACAGTCCAAGTCTCTGAACCATACAGTCCAGTGCTCCATACAGTCCAAGTCTCTGAACCATAGAGTCCAATGCTTTATACAGTTCAATGCTCCATACAGTCCAAGTCTCTGAACTATACAGCCCAATGCTCCATACAGTCCAAGTCTCTGAACCATACAGTCCAATGCTCCATACAGTCCAAGTCTCTGAACCATACAGTCCAATGCTCCATACAGTCCAAGTCTCTGAACCATACAGTCCAATGCTCCATACAGTCCAAGTCTCTGAATCATACAGTCCAATGCTCCATACAGTCCAAGTCTCTGAACCATACAGTCCATTCTATTAAATTTCTCGGACTTTGGAGTAGCATAGTTTGGAAGTCTTAAAAAGTCCAATTTCAAGTTGTCGTTTTTTTTTCAGACCCTTTCTGCTAGGATATTCTATTTATTTTTGAAGCATATTATTACTTTGGAACGTTATTCATAGTATAGCTATTTTTAAACTATATACCACATATAACTGAACGATAAGAGACATACAACATGAAAACACGCAATTTGCTATCTAAAGAAAAGTGTTATGGTACAGGTACGATATTGCACCTAAAGACCGGAAACGTAAAGTATTTGCTGCACCTTGTAAAAACAGGTTAGTTCTAGTTCTCAATTTCAAAGTAAAGTGTAGCAAAAAAAAAAAAAAAAAAATGCATATGTGTTCTAATAATAAACAAGTGGGTTTCGTTTCACATTGCGAAACTACGTTAGTCTTTCACGCTATACCCGGTACATATCCAATATTGAAACATAAGTCATATAGACCACTTCCTGGTTAAAAAATTACAACTTCTTTTTCAAGAAGAATGACGGCGGAGAT
Source organism: Thermobia domestica (assembly GCF_964235325.1). Taxonomy (NCBI): domain Eukaryota; kingdom Metazoa; phylum Arthropoda; class Insecta; order Zygentoma; family Lepismatidae; genus Thermobia; species Thermobia domestica. The sequence continues at coordinate 194,170,519 of NC_137466.1, read as the reverse complement.
AGAATCTTCATTTAGGACATTGGATTCATATCAAATATCATTTTCTTCCCATCTCTTACAGTTTTTCCTCCAGCAATGGTTCTCAACTTAATTCCTATCACGACCCCCATTTTACCGGTATCACATCCTTTTTCCTGAAACTCCCTTAAAATTTCTGGTTTGTAATAAGTTTGTGAGGGATTCTTTATATACCTATTGCGGAGATCTCTCGATATAAATCTATTTCTATAATAGTAGAATCCATTTCTTGTATATAGTGGATACAGTAACTTCCCTAAAAGCGAATGGATTCAAAACAAATTTGGTCAGTTCATTCATGTTACAAATATCGAATCCGATCCGTCATACTGTTTCAAAATGGAAGCCGTTTGAAAATTTTAAAACTTCATAACTCCCTTAATTTTGGGTCATATGATAAAAAAAAAATAAAATAAAGTGATTTCTAATTTTGGTTAAAAACTTGGACAGTTATTTAAAAAAAAAAGTTATTGAGAATTTTAAATGACTTGACAATGAGCGTTACGAAGATTGAATCGGATATTGCCGCACTAGTGAAGTTACACCATGTTCAGGTATCTCATTGGTTTTCAATTTTAATTGTATTTCAATATGCAGATTTTGTTGCATTTGTATTTTTCTGATATTTCAATATGCAGTTCTCATTAGTTTCACATCGTACCTCTTTCATTTAAATTGAATTTTAAACAACTCTGCACTTGTTGAAAATGTTTAGTATACTTTTCTTTGGGGGGTGGGTTCTTAACAGTACGATGTATAAAAATGAAAATAAGCCTATCAGAACAAAATGCAAAATAACATTTGAAACTATTTCCCGGTATTAAATTATAATTATATTTATCTCTTCCACTTATCTTCGCGACCCCTTGGATAAGAAACCCTGCTTTAATTGGTTAAGAAATCCATTATTAAAACTATAAATGGTAGACCACTATTACTTCCGGTATCAATACAAGAATAAGGACGAAAACGAAACATATTCTTAGGACAATAAATGGGATCACCGTTTCTCGCACCTTTCTCCCCTCAAGTGTACTATTATTCCCCTCAATTTTACAATCCTTCACTCCCAAATTTACCTTTTTGGATCAAAAGATCCAATATATTTTAATCAAACATTTTCTTGTAGGCCTTATATCTGGAGAACTGCATATAGTGTAGCCAAACATAAACTATCACTTAACTCAGTATGATGTGCTTATTCCGTAGAAAATACGAAAACTCAATTTAGGGGCCGTTGAAAAATTTTGTGGTCTCTGATCCATAAACTAATTATTGGCCAATCTTTTGATCCATTTTTGTTTTTTCTAAAATTCTTGTTCCTCAATATGTCATATTGGAAGGCTATCAAGAATATATTATAATAATACATCTATACAAGCAATTAGAATTTATATCCTTACCTTATCTTACCTTACCTTACCTTACTTTACCTTTACCTTACTAAATTGCATAATCTGTTATTCGCATAGTCCATACCTACCTGAAAGTCTTACTTACAGTGTGCAATACGCAATTCACTTGAATTTCAGGTTTTTTAAATCCTCTTTTTGACTAACATTCAATGTAAGGGGAACACAAGAACAGATTTACGAGGACCACAAGTGGTCCGACGAATCAATCAATGGTCCGCAGACCACAGTTTAAGAAACGCTGCTCTACTCTAATTAATCTTTTACATCATGATTTACCTTTAAAATTCTGGAATTGAATATACCATTAATGTTTGTCAACGTCTTACCTCTGTTACTCTTCTTAGCGCACCAAAAAGCTTCAGGAGTTGCGTAAGAATTGTTATCCGATGCACAAACAGGATTCCCAGCATCAGAGAGAAGTCGTGTCTTTGATCTGCAAGGGTCATCTCTTTCTGTACATTTGCCTCGACGTCTCATATACAAATCTGTTAAATATAAACACATAACGTTAAAATACAGCAAAGGACAAGCAATTAAGAAAACAAACAAAAACGTATATCAATAGCCATATGAATGTTACGTGATTCAGGGTGACCAATCTATATATTAAAATGCTAGGTTTATATGTCTGTAGTCAAGAAAAGTTTAAATGTTTATGGACGTTGATATGTTTCTGGCCAATTATTTTGACAATTGTAACTCGGAATCCACAAGCTCTAAAATGATACCTATTTCACTCATCGATTGCAAATTTTATGTAAATTGTTCAGTTCTAATTGAATATTTAAAAAGGCCGTTATTTCTTTATTACATTTATGGAAGAATTGAAGTGTTGAATTTTTGAGAAGTAAAGCATCATATTCTACGAGTTATACATTCCAACACCACATATTTGTATACAGGGTTAGCATATATCTCTGGCGTTTGTTTCATGGCCAAATGATAATGGAAAACGAAGGATAACCATTTGTCCAGTCTAAGATAAATCTTTGTTTGGAGTGTTTTGCCCAATGAACACCATATATCACTGATATAATTAATTGTGTGGGTAATGTATTTGCGTATTACATACTGCATGCAAGAAGAAAGAACTGATCATAGATGAATTAGAAACTCCAACCAGAAGGCTCAAATCTTGCAAACGGTGCGAGATATTGAAAAAATAATCGCTAAATACTCCTCTTTATGATACAACTTACCGATTTTTATCAAGACGTCCTTCACTTGTGTCTGTAAAGGGACATGTACAGATGTGAGGAATGACAAGGAGATTCATGCTCCTATGTGAATGGTGCGCTGTGCAGCAAAGAGTGCAGATTCAGCTGGTCTTTTTATATTTTTTTAAACAGAAAACGTATTTAAATTTATCATTACCTTAGTAACAGAGACAACTTGCAAACCGCTTATTGTAAGCTTGCACTGAAAGTCGGCAAGCTTGCATCCGGCTTGATCGGAAAGTGTGCAAGCATGCCGCAAGCTGGATTCCAGCAACGAAGTTACATGGGGACAACGTTGCATTCAGTGTTTCATTCAAGCTTGACGCAAGCGTTCTACAAGTCAAGTCAATAGCCAATGAATGGCCAGTGATGAGATGACGCTCTGCGAATGATCTAAAATATCGTTTGTAAGTACAACGAAAGGCAGATTTTATGAAAGCACACGTTTAAAGGGCAAGCGTGAAATCCAAAAAGCAAGGACGCCCCAATTGGCCGAAAGCTTTCTTGCTACTTGGGTATTCATTTCCCAACGTCTTCTTTAGCCTAGTGTGTTCAATCTTGGTGCAAAGAGCCCAACAAATAAAAATATAAAATAAAATAAAGCAGAAACATCGACAAGACACTTACTTTCGTCTTCTCTCATTGCACAGCGTAAAGCCTCAGGATTTCTGTACTGCTGTCCATCACTGCCGCACACTGGGTCCATTGGGAATGATCTCATCCTTTCGCATGCGATTTCTACACTGGATGAGCATTCACTATGAAATCTCACTTCCAGAGCTATTTAATAACATGTGGTTTATTAAATATATTTATAAATGTAATTTATTCAGAAAAAAAATTCATAAACTTATAATGTAATATAGGCCTACCTTTCACAACAGGTCATGAAAGATCCCAATAAAAGCTCCAAATGTAAATCTATATATAAAATTGTATGCATGTATGTACCAGCATAACTTTGGAACATCTGAAACAACTTTAATTAACCTTACTAGACATATGACCTACTACCTGAAAAAATACTGTGGGGTAAAGTACCGCTAGCACCCCCTTAGGAATGAAATGTAAAAATAATCCAAAACGACCAATATTAATGTCAAATTTATAGGTTACGGACTCCTCGAGAAGAATAGTTATACTTACGATGCCGTTTAAGTCTAAACTCAGCCTCCAGAGAGGGTAAAACTTTTCTACTATCCCCCTAGAGGGAGAAGGGAATGGCATGTAAAAATAACGAAAATGATCGATATTATGATCGAATCCATATCCTTAGCATCCCTAAAGGATGGAAGAGGGTGACGTAAAAATAATCAAAAATGATTAATATTAATGTCGAATTTATATTTTTCGGAGATTAATAGTGACTCTTGATACTGTTAGAATATAAGGTCAATCTCAGTCCCCAGAAAGGGTAGGGCACCTCCTGGTATTTCGAAGGATTGAGGGTGGGAAGAGTGATATCTAAAAATAATCGCAAACTAGCAATACTATCAAATCCATAGTTTTCCTCTTGTTGGAATGAACAGTGACACTCCCGATATCGTTTAGGTTAAAGTTCAGTCCCATCGGCTAAAAGAGTGAAAAATGTACAAAATTGCCGAGATTAGGGCCGAATGCAAAATTTTCGGCGTCGCTAAGTTGATTCGTTACCATCTCGTTGACATTTAAACCCAAGTTTAGCAAGAACGACTAAGCCAGCTGACCCAGAAATTGGCAGGGGAGCATCCTCGTTATGTATCTCTCTCTCTCTTTTTTTTTTTTCTTTTACAAATATGTGTGCGTGGGTATATACAGGGTGTCTCAAAAGTCCCCTGACATAGGGTAACTCTATTATTATCGGAGTTACAACAAAATGTAAGAGGGGAAACCGTCTCTAAATATGAAATTTTTAATCTAAAGTGAAGGAATTTTTTTAAATACGACGAGCCATTTGGTCTGTACACTCTTTATGCGCCTAATGTTAAATGAAAATGTGACGTTGCCATGCAGCCGGACTCACAACATAAGTAAATGAAGTTACTATCTTTTACGCTAACATGTCGATGGCCAGCCCCCATTTCAAACAGTAACTTCATTCACTTATGTTGTGGGTCCAGGTAAATGGCAACGTTGCAATTTCATTTAACATTGAGCGCATAAAGTGTGTACAGACCAAACGTCTCGTCCGATTTAGAACATTCCTTCGTACTTTAGATTGAAAACATCATATTTGGAGACGGTTTTGCCCTCTTACATTTTGTTGTAACTCTGATAATAACAGAGTTGCCCTATGTCAGGGGACTTTTGAGACACTCCGTATATATATATATATATGTGTGTGTGTGTTTGTGTGTGTGCATATTCCACTATAACTCTGGAACGCTTGAAGCAATATCAGGGCCGGATTTAGCATTTTGGCGCCCCTTGGCCAAATTTTTTTTCCGCCCCCTAGTCTGGTTAAAGTTACTTTCCTAAAAACCTTTATTAAAAAATTATATCAGGCCTATATGTTAATTGCTTAAACACCACTCCACGATGCAATTTTATCATTGCAAGTTTTTTGAGGAATTTACTTGGTTCTGGGCTTAACAAAATACGGTTAATGTATTAACAAAAGATTGCTGAATAACTTTGGTTTTGTTCAATTTAGCCTTTGGGCAAATAAATAAAAAAAAAATTCTGTAATACATCATAAAATAGTTTTAATCTCAGAAACACAGCTTACATGAAGTATTTTGATAACGTGACACAAAAACTGTGTTTTAAAGTAAAACTTAGATATTTTGTATGTCCAAATAGTAAATTGTACTAGTATAAAAATGACATTTTTGAGAATAATGTTGTAACGAAGTTGATGCATAATGTTGAAAAATAGTTTAACTTTACCAACAATTATTTGTTTCAATGAGCTTCAAAATCAGAATCCTTTATTAGCCTGATTTTTTTTTCAATTCAAAAAATATGTTAAGCTATGGCTATTTATTTTTATTTCTAGATATTTTTTAATGATTTTCTCTCGGCCGTGCACCCCCTGGGAGTTTGCGCCCATATACCCGGGTCTACCGGGACTATTGGGAAATCCGGCCCTGAGCAATATCAACCAAATTTGGCATACATATAATTCACAATCTTAAAAAAAAAAAAAAAAAACTGTGAAGTAAGACACCACTAACCATTGGTAGGATCCATGAGGAGGTGAAGACACCTCCCAAAAACTTTTCTAAGCTCAGTTGATTTTGCAATACAGAGATCCACTTTTATTCTCATACACAGAGCTCGACGATTACTGTTTCAAAATTTATACCAAAAATAGAGTATCTTATGGATTATTATCATAACACTTTGATTGAAATGCGTACCATAGAGGGGGGGGGGGAGTGGATTGAAATGTTTTCCATTAACTTACTCTCCCCGTGCGAAGAATTGACATTTCAGCTAGTGTTAAATAAAAGGCATGATTTATTCGAAAGATAGAGAAATCTAATGTTAGTATGAAGTGCGATTAAATGAGGCGTCTAGAATTAATCCCCGCCAAATCCTCTTACATACCTTTGTGGAAAAAGTCACAAAAACTGTCATAAACAAACACTTGTAAATACAAACATTTTTCTTTTTTTTTAAACAAACATGTTAATTGTATTGTGTCATAGTGACAAAATATGAACACAAACCAATAATAACAATCTAATATAAATAAAATAAAGAGTTTGTGTGTTTGTCTGTCTCTCTGTGTGGGCCTGGGGACCAGACGAATGGACCGAGAGTTACCAAAATTTGGTCACGGATACCTTGGTCCAGGCCCAGATCAAGACTTTTTTTTTTAATTTCCAATCAGAGGGGTCTCAGGAGGGACGTTTGCCGGGACATTGTAAAAATAGTAGAAAATGACCGATATTAGTGTCGAATTCATAGTTTTCGAGGTCGCTGAGATCAATGGTGACACTTCCATCAGCAATGACTTGCAAATTCAGCTACTATTGTATGCGGGCGGGGGGTTGCCGAGGCTGGGGATAGCGAGACACGTAAAAATAGCCCAAAATGACCGATATTAGTGTCAAATCCATAGTTTTTGCGGTCGCTGAAATGAATAGTGATACTCCCACAGGCGTTGACTTCCAAATACAGCCCCATGCGAAGAATGGGTATATTAAGCTAGTTCAAAATATAAGGAAAAATAGTTGTAGGAAATTCGGATGTGGAGGTGTTTGATACTGACAGGACTTAGCTAGTATTGAAAATCAGAACTCAATTTATGCTTTTGCTTCAAAGGGATTTTAAAACAAAGTACAATTTAACAAAAAAAAAAAAAGAAAGAAAAGAAAAATCAATAATTTTCGACAGAATATCAATAATAAAATATAAAGTTGAAAAATACTTTATTGTGTTGTCAAAATTAGATTACACGGTCATTTGCAATATTAAGACTATCTCAGGTTTGAGAATATAATATTGTTAAATCTTGGGAAGAGTGGCTTTTTGCATTATTTCTCTAAACGACATCAAGATTATCATCTTTCTCGACTACGTAGGAACACACGATTCCTTTTGATTTTGTTTCCAAATGATTCGTTTGGATGGGTTGAATTTGAAATATCAGTTGCCTGGCTTCTTTTGCACCTTTTTTGCTCCTATTTTCCAATCTTTATCTGGTACTGTAACCCCTATTTATAAATTATACTATGCTTACAAAGGATGCTCTCATATTGTTCTGGTCTCAGAATCGTATCTTTCCGTTTCAATTCTGGGAAGTCACATGACTGAGCCGGGCATTCTCATTAGCTGCCTTGGATGTGGCGGAGTTTAAAACCAAGTATGATCCTAGCTCTGTTCGGATCTGGCGAATTTTGAAACCAAGCCAGATTTTCAACATTATTTTACAGTAGAATGTGGCGGGTTTTAGCTACGAAATAATGTCTTCTTTGAATTCAGCATGTTCAAAAGTATAGGATACGATGTATAAGTCAATTTGTATGAAAAATGGATTTGGCGGGGTTTGATTCTAGGTGCCTCAAATATGGAATATACTATTAAACCCGCCACTATCTTGACACACTTTTGCTCTTTTGACGAGATTTCCGATTGCATTTTCGCATAATACTCCTTCTTTTTGCAAAATGATTCGTCGAAATTTGATCTCATATGAAATGTTGTTGATTCCTTGGCGTAGATGTGATTTTACACTTAAAAGAAAAAAAGAAAAAGAAAAAAGAAAGTCATACGACGCTAAGTTGCACTACATTTTTGTTTTCCTGCTTTAATACATATACGGGCATACACTTTCAGACGCTTCCCTGAAATTATCAGACAAGAAAAGGACAGGTTAGAAGTAAAATTTGCACGTCAAACTTAATATATTCGAAACCCAATACTCACAGTGGTTTTTATTCAAAGAACACAGAAAAGCATAAGGATTTGGGTAAGTGATGCCATCTGAGCCACAGACAGGGTTCCATTCACTGGATTCGTGAACAAGACGACAACTTTCACATGACGTCCATAATTCTGCTACTTCGTTTACTGTACAACCTCTAGTGTGGAGAACTGTGATGTCTGCAAAGAAACAAAATGAATTAACAACATTAGAAGAAGGACTAAGCCTTTCATAATAGCTTTATAGCCTCTCAATAGGCAGAAAGGTTATTTAGTATGCACAGGGCCGGCCCTAGGCAATTTGCCACCCCGTACAATGGCATCGTTTTCCGCCTCCCCCTTTTTTCCCATAAAGAAATAATCTTAAAAGCCACAATTTTAAATATGGTACCCCATCATGAACAACGAATAGGAGAAAAGGTACACTCGCGCTACAAATACAACCTTGTTGTTATTGCTTTTTTCTTTCTTTAAAAAGATAAAGTTATAACGGTTCGATTAAAATTATTGTTGAGCCATTAAAATACATCAATTTATCTTTTTCACGCTTATTTTAATAATTATAAGGTAGAAGGGTACAAATTATTTTATACACACTTTTTCAAGATGTCTACCTAGTCAACTGAATAATAATTCTATTTATTATATGTTGTCATGACGACGACATCAAGATTCGATTACATAAAAACATTTGAATATCTTTATATTATTGTATTAACATTATAACTATATTATTTCTTTTTTCTTTCTCTTCTTCTAGTAACAGAATCAGCCTAGTACATATTTAAAATACATCATGGCCCAAAATTACAAGTGAATAATAATTTACAAGTAAAATAACAAGTAAAATATACAACATACCGTTGTAAAGTAAATATACCTGCAGAGGAAAGATGGTAATCCTCTTTATACAATTCAATATCGAGCTTCAATCTCAATATGTCCGTTTGCAATCCTAGTGCAACGAGCTCTTTTATCTTTATTTCTTGATTTTCCTTCTACATCAGTTAAAATTTATTTTAAAAAAATATTTCTCTCTTCAATAATAAGAAAATTGTTTGTGACAAAGACAAGACTAGTTTTCATACCAAAACTGTGATAACTAACGAAATGGAACAGGTGTTCGCTACTGTTCGAGAATTGAGTTCTTGTATTTGACAACAATCAAACAATTCATTCTGCAATTTGTTTGAACATTTGCTTTAGTACTCTCCATGTCACTTTCAACTAATGCGATCTAAACATTATTTACGAATAAAGTATTCAATTAAAAGGTCAGCTTAGTAAATTTAACTACCATCATCATGAAGTCTCTTTCCAACAAGAAATATTTGTTTTAAGTAATATAGTTATGGCAGATTTTGCCGCCCCTCAAAACTTTCAGCCTCGTGCAAATGCGCATGTTGCACATATAGTAGAGTTGGCTCTGAGTATGCATTTCCAATCCTAATATTCAAATTATTAATGTCTTGTTTGAGCAAAGTGTTACAATTTACAAAACAGGACCTCGTAAGTTAAATTTGTACCAGGTACTTTCTCAACATTTGCTTAGAATATCACCTGGATAGTAGCTAGGAATATTTAATTCAAAATTAGTTAAACAATACTGATAATGACAATAATTTCATATGGTATTATTAATTACAGAAGCCAGAGAAGCTTCTAGACGTAGCGCCTCCCAAGCTGTATTCCTGGTGATATTACAGGCCCTTGTTTTTCATGAGAAACACCCACTTGAGACCTGGAAGGAGCTCATATAGTTTCAGATTTCCTATTTCATAAAATCTACCTGCTGAAAAGACACTCTCAGCCAAGGATCTTATAAAATAGAGGATCTGCCCTTACAACAAAATCTTGAAGTCATACGTCACAGTTTCGGCACCCCTACTCTGCCCACTCCGCCCAATAAGATCACAATGTTTTGAGCCAACAATCATGGCGGAAACGAAAGTAGCTAATCAGACGATGGCAGATACGAGAGTAGCCAATCAGACTTGCCGATGCTCGGTTGTTTTTTGGCTTCATCGATTTAATAGGATGAAGATACATATGGGCAGATCCTCTATTTATAACATCCTTGCTCTCAGCTCAATAATAAACAACTGTTCTATAATTGAAACCGTGCATTCCAAAATAGCACGTCCACTTTTTTGGCACTATATGAGTTATATATACCGTTGTAATCATCTAACTAAGCTCTATCGTTTGACATTCTAAACAACACAGATTCCCATATCTTCCGCACGTTACTGACATGTTAAGTTTCATTAGCACACAAGTCCATGGATCTGTGTTGTTCTGGAAAGCAAACTTCCAAAGCTGCTAAGACCAGGGACATTGAATAATACCTGTCTTCAATTTTACTTGCAGAGCAACCTTATTTTATTTCAGTTCAGAGATTTCTGGACCAATATGGTAAGAGATCAGATTCCCAGTGCTGAGGAATTAGGAAGAAGTGAAGTGTGGGAAAGTGGACGAAAGATATGAGTAAACTAAATGTGTTTGTTTGTTGTATTACATTATTGTGAAAATAGAAGGGGGAAGGGGGAATTTAGATTTCTAGGCTTTCGGCATCTAAGGCCATTTATCCTTCACGTTTTGAGGGATGACGTCCCTCGGCGAGCACACAATCCGGGGAAAGGGAAGGAATGAAGCGGCCTGGGACCTATAACTTAGGTACAATCCTGGCATTTGCCTGGTGTGAATGAGGAAAACCCAGGAAAACCTCATTCCAGGATGGCTGGCCCGAAAAAGAGTTTTTACACTTTTTCGACCGAGTGCCCCCACCAGGAATCGAACCCGGGATCGCTCGCATCATGTGAAAATAGAGATTGCGTTTATGCACAGTGACTGTTTGTTGTTTCATTTCCAGACATTATTGCTTAAACATCACTATATTCCGTTTCCAAATCAGAATTATAGTACGAGGGCCTTCCGGAAAGTGGTACCCGTTTGTGCAATAAAGACACAGTAGTACATATTAACAAATATACACATTTTTTATTGGAAAGAGCATACTTTATACTACTTCTCCACATAATCACCAAGCAAATTCAGGCATTTGTCATACCGTGTGACGAGTTATTGTATTCCAGCGTCATAGTCCTCCGCCGCCAGCGTATTGAGATACGTAGTCACGCCTCGTTTAAGTTCTTCATCGCTGTCAAATCTTTTTCCCGCCAGAAAGTCTTTAAGCTTCGTAAAGAGATGAAAATCCAATTGTAACGCTCCGATCGTTCCTCACGCATTCGTCTACTGACCTCAGCAGTTCGTCTGTAATGACAAATGGTCTCCCTGAACGCTCCTCGTCGCGTGTACTCCCCCTCCCCAGGTTGAAGTTGCGACACCAGCGCCGAACAGACGACTCGTCCATCACATTGTCTCCATACACCTCCTTTAATTGGCGATGAATTTCACAAGGTCGAACGTTTCGTGCATTAAGAAATTTAATCACGGCCCTCACTTCACAACTGGCGGGGTTCTCAATTCGTTTAATCATTATAAACGAGCACAGACACAACACAGGCACTGCTAGCGTCACGCAACCTCGCACAGAGCAGGCAGACAAGCCACTGACGCGTCGTCAGCGCTTCATGCGGCGCAAACGGGTACCACTTTCCGGATGGACCTCGTATTTAAAACCAATGTAACAGACAAATGAGTTCCATAATAACACAAGTCCAATATTTTCATTATTTTATTATAGACAAATTACTTGTAATAAACTCTTTATTTTAATCCTTAGTGGCATTTCTTATTCAGCAAAGAGTTTTTTAAAAATCTTATTTTCAAGTTCACATTTCCAAGAAATATTCAGTTTTTACTGATTTTCTCAATATCTCTTCAGCTGGACTTATGTGGTAATGGAAGTCACGGCTTCAATTGGTCTTCCAAAAACATTGGAATGTCAGGCTTTCTTTTAGTGGTTCAGTTTATTTGTTAGTTGCAAGCGAAATTATAAATTAGTGTGCTCTTCTTTGATGCATTATATTGTGAGCTCCAACTAGAGTTCAGCTGTCACAAACAATTGAGTTTTAAACATGTACGCTTTAATAAGCTCAATTTAAAGTCCAAATGTGGATTCTGTATGATATGAAAGAAAAATAATGCAATAATTTCCAGCAGAATGGAGGTGAACTGACCAACACCATGGACAAGAATGGACATATTGTTTTAAGTTTATTTATTTATTTCATTACTTACTGTATCTCATTTAAGTTCATATTACCGAAAAGTGAATATGGAGAAGAATGGATAAAATTAGCTGAATACAACGGAAAATAATAGGGAAGCATGAGGAAAAGAAGGCTAGAGAAGAATGATGTTTAAAATAATTTTACCTGCAACGTAACCAACTGAGAGTTTATTAGAAATTCGAACAAGTGACCCTTAATTTTATACAATGTCTTCCTTTTAATATCCAGTAAGATTTCAGAGATACTTACTTGCGCCGTATTTTCTAAGACATAATATTTCGCCCAAATTCCGGTAAGTTTTGCGATTGGAACCGCAAACAGGATTGTAGTGCCATGTATCAGCATCTTGCTTGCATGGATTTAAACGACAGTCTTCACAGCATATTCCGTCAGAATCATACTCGACATCTTGAAAAAAAATAATAAAAATAAAACAAAACAAATTGTATACGATAAAGTTGATCTTATTGTCAACATGCGATTTACAAAGTCTAACATAATTGTATTTAGGAGTACGGTGGCTCATCTCCGGCGCAAGGAGTCATTTAAGTTTATATAACCGATCACAAGGTATGTCGATTTGTGACGGACAACATCATGTCCTTGAGTTTACGAGGGGTTCTCCCATTTCCTCCCACAAGCTCATTCCACCAGCTCTTTCATTTTTGTTCACTTTTATCAATCGTTCTTCTCCTTCATCCTATTGGGCAGAAAAGTGGGACGTAAAACGAAAATATTAATTTCATTTCATTATTGTATGTGAAACATTGGATGTACTGTATCTCAGGAATTACTTGTGGAATAAAATTTTATTATGTCATAACTACGAAATATATATTTCTGTGTCATGAAATATTATAGAAGTAAAAATCTATCGTATTATGTTATAATTAGACATAAATTTCTTATTGGAAATGCAGATAGTTATACTTAGTTTCTAATAAACAGAATAGTTTTAACATACAGTTATTAAAATAAAATAAAATAATGTTATTTAAAAAGGTAGTTCACAGGATACCAAAACAACATGATACATAATCAAATGCAGTTGAGTTCGTTCCTCTAGTCACTGCCTTAACTTAGATTTTAAGGGAAATGTTATACTGGCAGCACTGTAATTTGTATGGGTGGCAACACTGAAAACTCTTCAGTTTCATATTTTTTGTTGTAGAATAACTTTATCTATGATTGTGGTAAGTTGCATTTAATTATGTCCTTTCACTTATGAATAAATAAGCAAAAGGAAAATGGTAAATTTTGTATTGTAAACATTACTTTTAGTACGTCAGGCTCTTAAGCATTAATGATGAATATAAAATTACGGGAAATATATCATTATTTTAGAGTAAATTTCTTATATGATAAAATTACGAGTAAACAATAATTACTTGTGTATGGATTCAACATCTGTTTGCATCTCAAAGCCTCCATATTAGCAAAAGTGTTTCCATTTTTGTCACATACTGGCACAAAATACGGTGAGTAAGGACAATTAATCTCACATCTTCCAAAGTGCTTTGCGAAAATATCTGTAAAAGGTGAAAATAATTTCAGTATGTAAAAGGGTTAGATATTTTAATTTAAAAAAAAAGAGTCATGGCGATTTTTCGGCAAGAAAGTATATACTTTGAATCAAAGAGAAGGTATAATCCAACCAGAATAAATTTTCAATGGCTAAAACGTCCTTGTTACAAATGGATATTCTTGGAGAAAAAGAGGCAGAAGAGATTCACAAAATATGTTATTTTCAATTCCTGGTTTAAACATCAATATGACAGTTCCATTTCAAATACAATCTAGTCTACAACTTAAAGCCAGCGTTATATTTCTCGTTCTTAGAATTCAAGGTTTACTTATTCAAAGTGCTCAGAAGTGCTTAAATTAGTTGATTCACCTACTGAGCTACCCAATTTTGCCCAGTCATTTCGGCAGAGTTATATTTATTACTTGCCCTATAAGTTGTTTCAGCTCACAATTTTGTAAGTTATATTAGCTACTTGTCTTATAAATTTGTTTCGGCTGAGTTACGTTAGCTGTTCAACCTTACGAACATTGTTTAAGCTATGTTATTAATCCCTATTCAATTTTGTAAATGTTTCAATTTAGAATTTCATCTTGTAAAAATGTTTCAGCTTACGTAGCTTATAATAGCTCCTCAACAATTTAACATCGTTTCATCTGACTTGTGTTAACTATCCAATCATATAAATGTTTTCCAGTTGAGTTATATAGTTTTTTAACCTTGCCGCAACTGTGTCAATTTAAGTCAGCTACTCAACTTTGTAAGTATTATTCCTACTGGGCTATTTTAGTTATTCAACCACAACATTGCTCTAGATTAGTTACATCAGCTATTCAGCATTTTTTTTTAGGTATTTTGTATTAACTACTCTACATTGTAAACACTGTTGAAAGTATTGTTTCAGCTGTTTATTAACTACTCGACCTTATAAATTTATTTCAGATGAACTATGTTAGTTATTTATTGAACTTTATAAATATTTTAGTTGAGTTATGTAAAATATTATACCTTGCAAATATTGATTCAACTTATTTAATTAGCTACTCTAGATTGAAACAGTTATTTCAACTCGTTACCGCGATTTATGACGCACATGAGAAGCCTCACCGAATGGCTATTAGCTCTGCCCAAGAAATGAGAAATACAGTTTTCTCGTCTTGACTCGATTTTATCGTCTCGTCCCGATTGTAGAAATACTCGTCTCTACTCGATTTTATCGTCTCGTCCCGATTGTAGAAATACTCGTCTCGAAAACGTTTTGTCTCATTTTTAAATTAATGTGAATGAATTTTGAAAGTAGTTTCCATATACGAGTAATTACGCACTTAGTAGTAGGAAATCCAAATGTTATATAGTGATAACTGTTAAATAATTAGCATTAAACAAAATACATATTAACCAGGTTTTTTAAATCAATATTCATACCCTAGAAATGCCTAAGTGGATTCCATTTAATGTTGATACTGAGTCGACGTTTTGAAGAGCTTGTCCAACAGATGAATTATAATCCAAGAGTAGGCATTTTCTTTGTACTGTACCTCTCATGATCGGCATCCTTGAATCTTGCAAACTTTTTAAAATATCGTTTTACATCAACACTGAAGATGTCAACGTATGAGGTGAATATGAGAGGGTAAACAACGCACAACGAAATAAAGTTATGTACGATACTAAGGTCTAAAACCGACGAAATCGCGACATGCGCACATAGGGCAGAGCCGCCATTTTGGAGTACTACTTCAAGAAAATAGATCGCAGTTCCAGACACGAATGAAAAGAGCTCGTACCTGAACAATCGAACATATGTATAAACTTAGCCTAATAACATAGATAGCAGAAATGGCCAAAATCTCAATTTAAAATTATTATTACAAATTCAATAACCTGAAACAGAACGAGATTTGAATACAATATTTTAGTTAGATAATTGTTTATACATTATGTTATCTGTATATTTATATATGCATTAATCATTTGTTTTCTCTTCTTAGCTTGCTCTCCGTTTCCTGAATCAATCAGACGATTGGAGTTTCCGATAACAGATAAGTACAGCTCACAGATGACGAGAAGAACACTAAAATAGGGGAAGCGGGGAAAGGTCAACGACACGGTCAAGTCCATTTTGGGTTTTTGAGGTGTGGTCTATACTTAGATGTCGTCTGCTACTTCGGGTAAAGTTATATGTGTGCTATTCCGTGGTGTCATCTGAAACCCCCGTGCGAAAAGTGGGCGAGCCCATATCTACGTCACACTACTTCTGCTACGGTTCTTCTCGTCATCTGTGAGCTGTAGTTGTAAGTTCACTTTGAAAAAAAAAATGTAGTGGGACACGTTAAACTTTTGTCCGTGATTATACTTTTAGTTTATTACTCTTCAAAATGACTTGCAAAAGACAATAAAAAATTATATATTTCAAAACTCATTTATATTTGACTTAAGATTTCTTCTATAAAACTGCTTTATAATTCTTTCTTTAAATTTATTTCCGCGTACCAATGTCAATTACCTTACACAACGTCATCATGTAAGTTCATGCATTGACAAACATGATTATACAAATATATTCCTGTAGGTACACGTAGGTACATCTATTATTTGGCCACTAATACAGTGAGTACCTAACCCAGTGTTGAACTCAGGCATGTTCAAGGGGGACTGAGCCCCCTAGAATATATATGCGCCCCTCTAGAATATATATACATATGTATTGAAATATTTACTTGCTTCTGTTTAATTTTTTCGGAATAAAAGTCTTAAAAGCAAAGATTTTTGTGTTTTTAAAGAAAATTAGTTTCTTCTTTTACCCAAACTAATTGTTCTAATTAATAAACCGCTTTCTCGTATAAAGTTGAAGTTAAATAAAAACTTGGAAATTATATATAGGCGCATACAAACGCTTTACAACGTTAGTTAGGGAAAATGGGAATCTGTTGATTATTGCAACCTGTCAGACAATAAGTCGCGAGTTTTGTTGCGACAAATTCCTGCTGCTCTATTGCAATCTAGAACAGAGCCCTCCTTAATTTTTTATTGTCCCCTCTTGTACAAAGGTCTGAATTCAACACTGACCTAACCTCAGTATTTGCCCCTCCCCCCCAAAAAACGAAACCACTTGAAATCTCTAAGTCGTAACATTACGACTTCTACTTCAAATAAAAGAAACACACCATATCCAACTTAAACCCAAACTAAATATTAAAATTATATTTTGTCAACAGTAAACCGCGCCATCAACAGATCTCGTAGTATAGGACCATTTAAAAATTCAACATCAAATAAAGTATGTACTTGCATAACGTTTGTCAAACGAAGACATTAAAAAAAAGAGTAGTTTGAAAGTTGTTTTATGATATTGTAGTACGTAGAATGACTTATTTGACGAATTAAATACAAATGAGGCTTACAAGCCACACCTGCCTCAACAGAAGGATCTGTAGTGTGTTGATTTGTCACACCCTCTCTAAAGGGTTAAAATAGTTCTAGTCTTACGTACTTAGCTTGGTTAGTGAAAAGGGACATAAAACTCCAATTACTAAAACAATGAGCATGTTTCTGAGTCAAACTGTAGTTAGGTAGTACACAGATCTGTTACTTTACCTGTACGGTATTTCCTAATATTTGCAAACATGGCCCATATATTGAAATAGGTTACGCCATCGGATGCGCATATAAGTTTCTGGGGAGTGATTCCTTTCAGAGTTTCAGGATCAACCTCGTTCTTGCACTCACAACGTCCATTATATTGCACCGTAAGGCTTCCTGAAACACACAATACAGACTTATGAGAGAAATTCCTTTAGTTAACTTACTATTGGGTGGGAAAGTTGCAGAACGGAGAAAAGTGAAAGAAGTGTGGTATATATCAGAAAATGTTATATAGTAGTATTTTTTTAAACTGTGGTCCGTGGACCACAATTAGTCCTTGCAGTCTGTCCTTGCAAATTATGGATACGTTAAAATATTAAATAATACTTTCGATAAAGCGGATACTTTCAAATATCTAGGATCAGTATTAACAGACGAAAATCATATTCACGAAGAAATTAAATGTTGACTAAAAGCAGGGAATTCGTGTTACTACTCGGTTCAAAATATTTTGTCGTCGCGAATTCTGTTGAGGAATTTGAAGCTTAAAATATATAAAACGATAATCATGCCTGTTGTTCTGTATGGTTGCGAAACATGGTCGATTACTCTGAGGAAAGAACATAGGCTGAAAGTATTTGAGAACAAGATCCTAAGACGAATATTCGGACCCAAGAGGAACGGGAATGGGGAATGGCGGAAACTTCATAACGAGGAACTACCATATGTTCACCCAACATTCTTAGGGTCGTCAAGTCTAGAAGGCTTAGGTGGGCGGGTCATGTAGCTAGGATGGAAGAAAGTAGAAACGCTTTCAAAGTCTTGACTGGAAGACCAATCGGAAAACGACCATTAGGAAGACCTAGGCGCAGATGGGAGGTCAATATTAAGATGGATCTAGCAGAGATAGGAATACAGAGTAGAAACTGGATCCAATTGGTTAAGGATAGAAGTCAGTGGAGAGTTTTTGTGAACGCGGCATTGAACCTTCGGGCTTCACAACGCATAGAGTTAGTTAGTTAGTCTGTTCTTGTGCTTCTCTCAGATATAACGTTAGTTAAAATAAGACAAAAACAGACAAATTCAAGTGGATTGCGTATGACACACTATACACTTGATAATCTCAAACAGGTATAGATTAAACAAATACTAGATTACATAATTTAATAAGCTAACCGTCACCGTCTTGAGTACCACTCTTTACATGTCACTGCCGTTTTCTGCTTCACTTCTTCCACGGTCTGAAAATGAGTTCCCTTGAGGGCAGATTTCATCTTCGAAAAAAACTGCACGGTGCCAAGTCCAGCGAATAAAGTAGATGTTCCAATACCGGAATCTTCTTAGCTACCAGAAACTGATTAATGGTTAAAGCAGTATGCGAAGGAACATTGTCGAGATACAAAATCCATTCACTGTTCCTCCACATGAGGGCCCTATTCGTTTTCACGAGTTCTCTCAGGTTCACCTAAACCTACTGATAATAATGCTTATTCACTCTCTTACCTGATGGTACCACTTTCGTTGACACTGGAAACAGCGAAATTACTTGACTCACCACACTCCCTAGTGTTAAACATAGCACCCACAGCGGGGGGGGGGGGGAAGGGAGCAGTTGCCCTCCTGGATTTTCAAAGGTATTCAGTTCTTGGAAAACTGAACATATTAATTTGTTCTCATATTCTGTAGAACTGAATATATTTATATTAAATATTATAGTTTATTTACTGTAGTTAGTAGGAATATATGTGTGAGTAATTGTTGTTTTATATGATGTATTATTTGCACGCGTGCGTATTAGCTACTGTGCTTCTGTATAGGTCTCTCCCTTGGAAGAAATCCTGTGGAGGTCCCTGGCCTTAAAATTATATCTATCTAATAATAATAATAATAATAATAATAATAATAATATAGCAATAACAACAACTACAATAAGTTTATAATAAATGTTATCATTCTTATAGATACAGTTACTATAGTTCTACTCATTTCAAATCAGCACATTTTGGTGAAAAGTTTGCTTTCGCTTCTTCCATGAGTAGAAAGTGCATAACCATCACAAGAGCTATTTTTATTTCATGTTTTGATTTGATTTAATTTTGAATTTAATGTCCTTTTTCAGCAGGGAGCTTATATGAGACGTGGGCCTACAGCTTAACGTGGAATCAGTCAGAACTACGTGAGGCCCAACCGGGAATCGAACCCAGTTCTCACACATATTCTCACACATATCCCTGGTTCGATCCCAACTCGTGGCGTGTGGACTTTGTGGTGGACATACACCGTGCTCGTTGGTTTTCTCGGGGTTCTCCCGTTTCCTCCCACTTTCTTCATTTCTCATAATCACCGTCTCCTTTAGCCTAACCGGCATAACCATGGGACGTAAAACTTAAAGATTTCATTTTTCTATCCACATACCCACGAGAGAACTCGTCATTTCATTCATGTTGGATGCAACAGTAATAGATAGTAGTTAGGAAATTAAAACGTATCTTAGATCCAAGGATTATATATGACTAGTTTTTGCTGCCTCTAGCTACTAACGTGAGACAATCGACGGGGGTATGCGATAGGACTGCAAGTTGGATACGTATCCATAGGCACAGTGATGCAGTGATACATTCCGACTGAAAACCGGGATAACATATCAGAGGAGCACCCGGACAACAGCTTTTAAACCATGACTACTCCAATCAAAACAAGATGTATGGTAATCGGAACAGTCATGGTTTGAAAGTTATTGTCTGAGTGTTAGAGGCGGGCCTAGAAGGTGGGGGGAGGCAGCCAGAACCCAGACTATGATGGTTCCATGAGTTGGCCATGAGTTTACTAAAATATCTAAACAATATCTTAAATTATTTTTGGCACTCAAAAAACTGGAGGCCTAGGCTTCCCTGATCCTGGGTTAGATCCGCCACTACTGAATGTCCCTCTGCTTTATATACAACATTGAAAATAGTTATGGTCTGTTGTCTTGAAGAAAGAATTGTTTGGTGATATGGGATAGATGTCGGTACCAGGCTAAACTCACGAACAGGCTAGATTCACCAACAGGCTAGACTCACCAACAGGCTAGATTCACCAACAGGCTAGACTCACCAACAGGCTAGACCCACCAAAAAGCTAGACTCATCAACAGGCTAGATTCACCAACAGGCTAGATTCACCAACAGGCTAGACTCACCAACAGGCTAGACTCACCAACAGGCTTGTAAGATGAACTGCCTAGACTCACCAACAGCACAGTCACAGGAACCAAGTCCTGATGCAGTTCGAAATTTAAATAAATAGTATATTTCGTCCTTTATAACCACGATGTTGCATAGGAATTAATCAATAAATTTAATGCATAACCGTTAACTGTATTGTAACAAATCTAATATAACTTACTATTTATCTTCTGTTTATAGCATTGAAATGCGTACATATTTGGATATGTGTAGTTATCATTACCACAGATCGGTTCAATTTTCAGTTGTGTCACAGACATCCAACAAGGGTCACTGCAAGAACCACGAAATACAAGTTGAGCATCTGAAATATAAAATTTAACATTAAGTATATTTATCTTAAAGTATATTTAAGTATAGTTATCTGACCAGTTATTTATCTTCCTAAATTCTGTATAGTGTGGGGAATAGATATACTTAGTGATCCTATATAGACAACATGTATAAATATCAATCGATTCAGAATAATGAACGATTGACACCAATATTGGCTACATCCGGTTTAGAGTACAATGTACTTTCTGGGGTCTGGAAGTTTCTAGTGATTCCATATTTATATCATGCACAGCTTTGTTCAAAAATCATGGCCACCCACCTTTCTTTAAAAATCACTATACTTTTATCTATAGTTCAAATTATATCAAACAAAAGTGAGGTTAATTTGGCAATCTAAAATCTTTATTTAGAGCCGAAGTTCTAGAATTTCCTCCGTATGGGTGTCAGAATATCGCCTTCTAAAATAAGGTGGGTGACCAAAATTTTTTGATCAAGACTGTACATTAATCGACCCTAAACCGGAATTGACTTTTCGGAAGTTCGCAACATTGGTGTCACTTGTTTAGTTTCGTTATTGTAATTCCATTTGTGTATACAGGGTGGACCAAAGGTAGGTATATGGCACCATACTGATCAGATCATTGCATTTTATATAATTTCTTATTGTTATCCATCAGGTAGATTTAGTTTCTTTATTGTTTGTTCTTAATGTCCTTTTACTTACATCTTAAGCTCGGAAGAGCCGAAGCAAATAAACTCATAAACTAGAATGTTATACTTGATCAATGCAGGGGTGTATGCCTACTTTGAGCCACCTTGTATATTGTACGAGTATATATTATATATAATTACTAGAAGCGTTCAGGTCTCGGAAAGAAAATTATGACTCTTGTCTGAAAGTGATTTTCCAGGAATGGTCAAGATTGGTGTAATCGATTGATTCATTTCATTATATTGAATCGATTGATGTACCCTCATGCCCAAAATGATTGTCGCATAACTATAACTGTCTTTTTGTAACAATATAATTTGATAATGAATTTGCAGGGTACTTTTAATACTGATACTATGTGTATAATCGGGAAATATATATTTGTGGTAAATTTCATAGGAAAAGAATTCTAAATACGAAAATTAGAATGAGTAAAACAAATTGTTGCTAAATAGACAAGAAAGTTTTATTTTCGTTTTATTGCTTTTATTTACAACTCTTTTGGTATGAAATTTGCCACATTCATGTCTTTGTCGACTATACACATACTAACATTATAAGAAATAAAGGACGAATTCATTATCAAATTAAATTCGTACAAAAACATATTTATAGACATACGACAATAATTTTGGACATAATTCTCTACATAAAACTAATATATCTGGGCACGGAAAGTAAATTATTTCCAACGTGTGTAGTTGTAAACGGGAAATTCTACAATATTATATATTAGAATGTAACAAAAAAAAATCTAAAGATAAGGCATTTACCATTTGATGGCTTGATGGATCTAATTGAACTGAACCAAATAATGTGGTCCTTTCTATACCGATTTCACTATAAAGTTTTCGTTGTTAATATAGAGAATTACAACTTGAAAGTGTTCATGAAGCTTCCATTGGAATCGATACAACTGCGTTAGCACATAAGTCGTTTAGATAGAACTATTGTATACTCCCAAAAGAAAAGAAAAAGAAAGAAAGAAAGAAAGAAAGAAAGAAAGAAAGAAAGAAAGAAAGAAAGAAAGAAAGAAAGAAAGGTAGTAGGACTGTGATATACAGGGTGTTTCAAAACAACGCCGACAACGTTTAGGAGGTGATTCCTGACACTAAGATAACACGAAAAATATAGACCAACTTGGGTGCACAAATGCTTCCTTTCGGAGTTATAGGCTGCTGAAAACATGAAAAAATGAACTTTAAAGGTCCATAGCTCGAAAACTATGGACCGTACGGTAGTCGGGTGAAGACTTCACTTAGGAACTAATATGTGTTCTATCCAAAAATGCAGGTTTCAGAATCCTGCGGTACTTCCGCAACAATTTTTATAGAGATAGTTTGTGATTACTTCAAATTATATGCCCGTAGCAAAACTCTCTCTGTAAAAATTGTTAAGGAAGTACTTCAGGATTCTGAAACATGCAGTTTTGGATAGGACACATATTAGTTCCTAAGTGAAGTCTTCACCCGACTACGATAGGTCCCATAGTTTTCGAGCTATGGACCTTTTAAAGTTCATTTTTTCATGTTTTCAGCAGCCTATAACTCTGAAAGGACGCATTTGTGCACCCAAGTTTGTCTATACTTTTCGTCTTATCTTGGTGTCAGGAATCACCTCGCAAACGTTGTCGGTGTTGTTTTGAAACACCCTGTATACATGAAGAGAATCAGGAATTCAAGCTCCGTTAACAGTTACCTTACGCACTACCCTACGTCGAGCACGTTACTGACATCTAACGAGTATTGCATAAGAGAAGTTTTTCATCAGTAGATGGCAGCACAGCAAACATGTCTGATTCTCATCCCAAAATTTATGTCTAGTCGATTTCAACGAAAAAGAAAAATGCAATTTAAAGAAAGAGTCGCTGAACCTTGCCACGTATAACATTAAGATATAACATTTTTAGTTTCCAGAGGCAGAAATTTAAGCTTTTTCAAAAAAAAAAAAAAAGAAGAAGAAGAAGAAGAAGAAGAAGAAGAAGAAGAAGAAAGAAAGAAAGAAAAAGAAAACTGATGTACGGCATAAAATAACAAATGGTAATAAAGAATATAGGCTGTAGTATCACCATTCATCTCAGCGACCGCGAAAACTATGGATTTGGCACTAATATCGGTCATTTTGGATCATTTTTACATGTTTCGGTAACTCCGCCTCCTTCCCGCAGGTGAACCCAGCAAGCATACAATGGTAGATGAATTTGAAAGCCATCACAAATGGAAGTATTACAATTGATCTCAGCGACCGCTAAACTATAGATTTGACACTAATATCGGCCATTTTGGATTATTTTTGCATGTCTCGGTACCCCTCCCCTCCGGAGACACCCAGCCCGCAGCCAAATGGAGTTAATTTGGAAGTTAATGCAATCGGAGTTTCACCATTGATCTCAGCGACCGCGAAAACTATGAATACGACACTAATATCGGTCATTTTCTACTATTTTTACGTTCAGGTAAACGTCCCCCCTGAGACCCACCCCTGGTTCGAAATTTGAAGAAAAAAATAGCTTCATCTTGGTCTGGGGCCTGGACCAAGGTACCCGTGACCCAAATTTGGTAACTCTCGGTCTACTCGTCTGACCCGACACAGGCCGCACCAGACAGACAGACACAGACAAACAAACTGTATTTTATTTATATTAAATGAGACGCCCGAAAAACTTCTTTTTTACACTTCCTGTCATTAACACCGAATTATCCACTCCCGATCTATGATTTCATCCATTTTACTGCTGACTGATGTTCATTCAACTCAATAAAGTCACAGTTCGTATAGTATAATTCGATTGTTGCTGGTAGAAAAGTAAACATGCTTTTTGTTTAGACTTGTGCCAAAAGAAAAGAAACCCTATCATCAATGCAATGTATTCCCTTTACAAGCGGTTTACAATGTTCTGAAGTTAGTATTTTAAACTTGATGCAACGAACGGACAGACATGAAGGAAATAAAAGTAGACATCTTTTAGTATAAAAGTAAAATATGCACAAAAGAAAAATGGGAGAGGCTTTTAAAGAGAGAATTAATTAAGACATGCTGCAATTGAAACATATTTTAATTTTTTACGTCTCATTCAGTGGCGTACGCAAGAGAAAGTTTCAGGGTTTGAACCTCTCCTTGAGCAAGATGTTATAAACAAAAATAAATATTTACCACTAGACATGCATACATATATTTGAAAATATAGAGACCTTGTATCTTGAACCTCCCGATGTATTTTAGCGACGTATAGATGCAGTTCGTTTCTGTAGCATGTTTTTTTTTTTTTTTTTTTTTTTTTTTTTCAGAAACGCGGATTTCCGTTGCGTTGACAGAAATTGATACAAAATGGAGGCCTGGTGTTTTTGTTTCGGGACTCATCAGAAGCATCGCGGCTATGATTCAATAGCAAGAAGTTATATCTATTTTAGTTGGTGATAATAATAATAATAATAATAATAATAATAATAATAATAATAATAATAATAATAATAATAATAATAATAATAAACAAATACTAATAATATAACCATAAAGTAATAATAGTAATACTAGATCAACTTACTATACTAATCGTAGAACCGATTGTTAAGAGCCTGCCGTACTAAAAATAATACAAAGTATACCATATTTCTTTTACTTGTTTTTCATAAGTGAAAGGAGATAATGAAATGCAGTTTACCACAATCATAGTAATGTTATATATATATATATATATATATATATATATATATATATATATATATATATATATATATATATATATATATATATATATATATACAACAGGAAATATGAACCTAAAGAATTTTCAGTGTTGCTTCCATAGAAATTACAGTGTTGCCAGAATAACGTTTCCCCTAAAACCTAAGTTAAGGCACCAACTAGAGGAACAAATTCAACTGCATTTGATTACGTACCATGTAGTTTTGGTATCCTGTGAACTACTTTTTAAATAACATTATTATTTAATTTTAGTAACTGTATATTAAAACTACTGTATTTTGCTTATTACAAACTAAATACAAATATTACTTAAAAAAGTAGTTCACATGATACCTAAACAACATGATACGTAATCAAATGCAGTTGAGTTCGTTCCTCTAATTGCTGCCTTAACTTAGATTTTGGGGAAAATGTTATTCTGGCAACACTGTAATTTCTATGGGTGGCAACACTGAAAATTCTTCATATTTTCTGTTGTAGAATAGCGTTATCTATGATTGTGGTAAGTTGCATTTCATTATCTCCTTTCACTTATAAAAAACAGGCAAAAGAAAAATGGTAACTTTTGTACTATTTTTAGTATGTTAGGCTCTTAAATGATTTGAATTACACCACTACATACACCTGGAACTTCAAACACCAAATTATCCAACACTGAAGGTTCTCTGATAATAGCTAGGTCTGAATAAAGTCGTGTTTCGATCTAAACTAATTCTTTTAACACTAAATAAAATGAAAATTACAATTTGAATTATTTACCTCTTTTGTTCATTCTATTAATACAATGCATATGTGGTTCATTAAAATAAGTTACGTTGTCAGATCCACATACTGGAGGTCCATATTTTATATGACTATAGCTGCAGCATTTGTCAATGAATTCAGCTTTGGGTATAGCTTGGGAGTTAGCATACAACGTGACTGAAATTAAAAAAAAAAAAAAAAAAAAAAAAAAAAAAAAAGTTATTTTATAATTTTAAAATATACGTCTTATGAAAATGCTTTATCTTACTGTGT